>NC_040878.1:58096527-58720669 GCF_003676215.2 Rhopalosiphum maidis | reverse complement strand
ATTTCCCACGATGTTTATTGATTAGAAATTGGTCAAAAATAGTCTATAGGAGTTGTTATTTTTGAAACTTGGTTGTAGTTGTTGAAAAAAAAAACTGTTAACAATATACTACCATATAAAAAAAATAAAAAAATAAAAAAAATGAAGATATTATCTAATAAATTTATCATATAATTGTTTATGAACATAATATTTCAGTTTCTAATTATCACGAGGTTCTTAAAAAAAAAAAAAAAACAAAAAAAAAATGGAATACCGACAATTTTGAATATTGTTTTAAGTTATAGAGACAATTCAGGAAATAAATTGACTTATGCATGTTTAATATTAAAATTTTAAGCCGTAGAAGTAAAAATTACAAATTGTATAAATCAATTGAAAAAAAAAACAATAAAATAATTAAATTTCTCATTTAATCAAAAACATTTTACAATTGATTCAACAAAATGTATTCACGTTTATAATTGCAAATTTAAATTGTCTCAAGTTATAATTGTGTTTAATTATAAACAAATTAACTAAAATTAAATTCGTTAAATCAAGTATAATATATTTATAATTTTGTATTTCTTTCACAATCTCACAACACTGCATATTAGCTTTGAGATAGATTGCAATGTTGTTTATTTAAAGAAAAGTTGTACGTAGCAATTGTTCACAAACATTGGCAAGATAATTTGTCAATGTGTATATTTAAGTAATAAGTAACAATCGTACTAATATTTAAACAAACTTTCACACTCAATAAAATATATTTCTTTACAAATTTTCATTTCAGCAAGCTTTTATCTTAATCTTATCGGGTTAACGGACGAATTTAAAATAAAAATTCTGTATGAATATTAAATAACAGAATAAATTTAAAAAAGAAAATGATTTAAATAATCAAAGTGTAAAATAATATATTATACAGCCTTGAGTGGATCTTTAAGTTTTCAATACTTTTAATTTAATATAAAAGGTCGTTGAAGATTTTAATTATCGCGTGCAAAAAATAATTACTAAATGTTACTAAAATTTACAAAAGTGATAATAAAATTATACTATACGTGATCTTTTTTCGTAAAACTATTGAAATTCCACTGTTGATTGTTTAATTCTTATAACAACTTAAAAAATATATTCCGTTATAATGGTTATAATTTAATTTAACTTAAGGTACGAAAAATTCGAAAAATATTTTTTTCTAATGGAGTACTTACTTATTTTTTTATATGGCGAGTGAATAAGTAATATTACGTTATTATAAGTTACATTATTTAAATAAAATATTAAAGCAAAAAAATATGAAAAAGAAAAGAATTTTTGGCATACAAAGCTTAATTTTAAGCACTTGTTTTCGCTCTAATAACCCCATGAACATAATGGCCCTCGATAAACCTTAAAACGCCTGGTTGAATAAGCTACTTTCAAATTAGTTTCCTTGTTACAAAATGTATTGGAAATGTCTATTGAAATCGGATTTTTCGTCCAAATAACATTAGATCAACGATTTTTCATAACGACAAGTAAAATTTAAAATCTATGACGATGCTAACGTAATTAAGTATTTATGGAATTCGTCTGATTGATAACCATATTATATTATATGGTATTCTAATAGACGTCATAAAGCCATCGTGACAAGGATGGACAGGTAAACTGTGATAACTGCAGTAAGTTACGATTGAATATAAAATATTTTTAGTGATGTTGCCACGTATATTATTTTGTAAACGTGATTCCGTTCCTGGGAAGGCAGATTGG
Organism: Rhopalosiphum maidis; assembly: GCF_003676215.2. Lineage (NCBI taxonomy): Eukaryota > Metazoa > Arthropoda > Insecta > Hemiptera > Aphididae > Rhopalosiphum > Rhopalosiphum maidis. Next base: position 58,718,923 of record NC_040878.1, on the reverse strand, counting down.
AGGATATTTTAGATTTACAGAGGCGCCAAAAAGCGGAACGAGTGCCAACCACTCCAAACACTTATTTACACGAAATGCATTTTTGTTATCCCTGTTACCCACCCCTCTTACCTCTCCGGCATTTAGGATTTCATGGAAAATCAGATGAATATATTTGATTCACCGAGGAGCGAAACAGTGGCACTGTGCACCAAATATTCCTGCAGAAATAAGTAACTATACTACTTATTCGAAATATATTCTTGTTCCAAAAAATATTGGTAAGACCATAGAATTTCGATTAACGATTTCGCCCAACGGTGTCCTGATGGTTTTTTTTTATGCTCGATCGACTTGTGATAAATGTATTAAATTAATTAAATAATGAAATCATGGCAATGTGCAATGTGACACGATTGATACTATTTTTATATGAAGTATATTGTACAAAAATTACTTTTTTGAAAATTATTTTTCCGTTTATTGGTATTATTTATTTATTCATAGGGGTGTTTTGTATAGAGTCAAAGTATAATTGGATTATTTATTAGTAGAGATCTACCGCCCAGGGTTTTCGAACTTTAAATTATAATAACTACTACAATGAGAGTTGCTAGAGAACGTATGACTGAACGGAAATAATTATACTGTAACAAAAAAACGGATCGATTGTATTTCAATTCAAATACTTACTATAATTAGATATTATTTTATTAGAATTATTGACCTTTCGATGGCAATTAAATGTTTTGGAATGAACATTATATCCCCTGATAATTTTATCAATTTTTTTTTTTGTTTAATAATTTATTTTATAAACTTATATTATTATACAGTTCTGTAAGAACTAATAACTAATATGTATATTTTAATATTATAATACATGCGTATTCAAAATAATTTATTCCTTAAAATGTTTAAAATATTCTTTTATAGTGAAATAATCATTTCACTTGAAAGTTAATCTAAAACTTTTTTTAATGAAACTCTTTATGGTCTTCATTGGATTTTTATTGAAGCTATAATACGATAAAATCTTAATGTATTTTTTAATTTGAATTTCTTTTGAACAGCAATAATGCTAGATTTGATTTTACAAGAGTTCTGATATTTTAGTTTTTGATTACCTATAATTATATTATATATTATCCGTTTGTTAGACTTTAAAAGACACAGATGTTTCAGAGTTAATAATTTCATATGTTTAAGGTAAGTATGCTCGAGTTCTTAAAATATAATTTTTTACCATAACAAATTTTAATTGCATTTGGAATTAATTGGTGTCTGGTCTTAACTATTGTAAAAATATAAAAACAATTTTTTTCTTATTCCATAAAAAATAAAATATTTTTTGATGTTTTTTAAGCATTATGTTGTATAAGAAAATTATCAGAATTAAACAAAAAGTAAAATAATTATTTTTAGTATGATAAATTTATATCCTGAAATACATTTGCGCCTACGTAGGTAATAATGAAATGTCAAATGTATTTACTTGAAAAACCACTAACAAATTTAAATGATACAATTAACAGTCTTGATACGAAAATACAATTAGTTAATAATCGATGAACCATCAAAACACGAAATTATTTATGTTTTTGAATTTTTGAATGTGTACCTACTAGTTACTACCTACATATAACTGTTGTGTTATTATAGTAACACTATTATGCATTTATATATTCCTGTAAGCATGATAAATTTGCGAATATAAAAGCATATTTAATTTCTGTTTAACAATTAGTTCAATAATTGTGATGGTTGTTTTCGTTATAAAATAAAACCACTATCCAATAAAAAAATACCATTTATACCCACCGTTTCCATTATTTTTATAGTAAAACAATTTAAATAACCCTTATTGTTGTCATTTTTGGCAGCAATATATTACAATATGAAAACATGACGTATGTGTACAATAATTTATGGTTAATATAAACAATTGAATAACATTCACTATTTTGATCTAAAATTTACTTAACTAATATATATATATATGTAACCGTCTATAGTACGTATGACATATAATAACCCAATCGAACCTGAACAAGTTATATTGATACACGCCTATATAGTATACACCGTATAAATATTTTATATTTTTAATTTTTTTTTATAAACGGAGGAAAATAAACACGGTTTTAGTTGATTTTATAATGATATATAATATATATATATATGTATATATTACAGCCGATTGGTGTAGTTTTAGTGACGCGTAGTGTCAGTCGAATTCTAATTTGATTTACCTATACATCATATCGAATGACGACGAAAACTAGAATTATTGTAATATTATATAATACGAACTTGTGCATAAATATTGCGACGGTCGTGTGAGTAGGTTGCCTACATTAAAAACGTAGCAGTTTATTGATAGACGTTGAAATCGGGGCGTATATAGAGGAAGCAACAGCAGTCACACGACGTTTAGTCCCACACAGTCTGCAGCCACCGGGTGGAGTGTGAGTATGAGAATAAATCGTAAATTAATATGGTTGGTATAATATGGTATGATAATATACGCGCACATTATATAATATAAGGACCCTTTTGCGGCGCGGTAATGATTTAGTTGAGATACCGTTTCGTACGCGATTTTATATACGAATAAATTGTGATTTTACCGTCAAAATATTTACATAAATGCGCGCGTGAAGTTATTTTTTTATACATACGGTGAATACAGATATATCGGGCTTTACGGTAGGGTCGATTTGACCTGATCGTCTGCAGAACTTGAAAAATAACAGACCATTCTTGAATAAATTTTGAATCGCCATACGATAATAATAACGAGTACACCTATTGCTTATAATAATAAAAATAACAAGATTAATCATTTATAATGATGCTCCACTTTTATTGAATGATAATCGTCCACAATATAATATTTGAATTTATCTACAACTTATCAAAACGGCAAGTACCTACCATGTTTATCGTTTTAAAAAATTATTTTATTTCACATGTTTTTAAAAACAAACAATTTAAATTAATATTCTTTAATTACTCGTAATAACTGACCATTCGTCAGTAATTTATTTATCTATATTTATGATTTGTACCTTGTTTTAAAATGAGATGAAACAACCGTCATTGAATACTATTCTATCTATTGCAATTCATGGTTATAGTAGGTACTGATTTCTGTATTTAAAAATAAGGACTAAGTACTTATTCCAAAACCACTATTAATATAGAACGGTATAAATTATACCATTATACATTACATATCTGCACGTACTTAAGCCCAAAAATGTATTTTTAATACGTTTTTATCGTCCGTAAACAAAAGACGCAGACTAAAAACACGCCGTGCAATAATGCAATATTATTCTGGTCCTGAAACGCGTATTTACAATAAAAGAAAAACATTTAATATCCGTTTATTTTATTTTGGCGATTTGTAAATAATAAATAATAATGTATCGTCTGCTTGGCCATGAAACATAATGGCGGTACCGGACGCCAAAGCTCGGTTCCATGATATTTACCGGAGACGTTCTGGGCAGTGTCCTTATACAAGACAGTTTTATTTTCTAACCCATTCGGTTTAATATAAAAAGGTTCCATAAATGTACATAATAAAAAAAATTGTATTTATTCAATAAGTTTATATTTCAGTTTATTAAAAAGAATACTAGTGTGTACCTATCATTAGGTATTCATATTTCTATGCAATTAATGGCGTACAATACTCTTAAGCATTTATATACATATTGTAATGATGGAGAGCGAGAGAGACGGTGTGAGAAGGATATTGATCAACTGATTGATACAGTAAATTCCCGTTACAACGAATACCAATTCAATGAAAAATCCCGTTATAATGAAAGTCATATAGAAGTCCCTTGCCGAAAATCAGGGCTTGTAAAGAGCTTATTCGAATTTTCGTTACAACGAAAAAAAAATTCGGTCCCCTGGAGTTCGTTATAACGGGATTTTACTATATTATGAAAATATCGAGTTTTTATATGTTATTTAAATCGATTATTTCACAGTTATATTACATATGATACAAGATTAAGTGCTTTTCATTTTTACGACGTAATGTATAAAAATCACACAAACGAAAGCCAATAATATTATCTAATATATAGTTATAGTGTGCAAAATACGTATTAAATGTATTCTATTATCATAATTAAGTAAAAATTATTTCGTGAACGAGTGTCTTAAGCGATATACCTTCACGTGTTTAAAGTATATACAATAACATACGTGTTTGGAATTATAGATTTAGCATTATGGGATATTCAAAAAAATAGAAATACGCGGTGGCCGGTGAGTGGTGACGCTCGAGTGCTTGAATACTGTTACAACTTTGCCGGACATATTATAATAATAAAATATAAAACTTCAAATGCAGCAAAACGTTGAAAACTTAAACAATATTTTCTCAAATATTGAATTTTTACTTAAATTTCGTTTAAAATATTTAAAGTTTTAAACATGTTTTCTATAGATCGTTGACAATTTTGTTTTCCAATGTTTTTTGTGTTAAGGAAGTTATTATTAAAGTTTACTTATATCAACGAAGCGTGTGAGCATATCCTTACAACACTGCCTGGGTGAATCTATAAACATTACACGCAAATCATTTAAACACTCTCAGAGATATCGATTGATGATTGCCATTAAAATAAACACTCAGTATATATTATACGTGCGTATTATCATTGATGAGTAATCCGGACGATCAATCTTGTTCCGCCCCGGTACAAATACGCCACCCACACCCATGCATCCATAATATGTCATTCATGTCATATATATAATGTATAATATAGTGTCACGTGGTATAATACGGTTGCGTTTATATTATTATCGAACGACGAGACAACAATATATTAGATTATTTCTCGCAATTATTAATTTAATAATATAGACCGTTGTTGCCATAGTCTATAGAGTATTGACGATGAGCGGTGCAGCGTTTAGTGTGTAGGGGTGATAAGGATGCAACTATAACACGTGCTGGGTGTACATATATAGTATGTATAAAATATATGTATATATACATATGTATAAATATATGTATATAATAATCTGTAAAGCTCGCGGTCCACGACCGGAAGGGCGTGGAAGATTAGTCGTTGTTACGCGACATCTGCTACTTCCGTCGTATAATAACAATGTTACCACGCGATGACAATTTAATATATTATAATAACCATATATAGTGTTATTAAATGGTATTTATGTGACATAAATTATAGTACTGGTTTATACCTGGGTGCTTAATATAGTCATTTTATATGATATTATACGATTGCCATCACAGGTCAGGACACTTCTATGGTGGAGAGCGGGTCTGAGGAACCCACGATACAATTTTTATATCCTTCGGGAATCGTAATTTGTTAAAACAAATAAAACATTAAATTGACAGTTCCAAATTGGATATCCAATATCCAGTAGACGAATTTCAATTTTTTTTCATATACAATTTAAATTGATCGACTAACTCACAAGATTTTCTGTACAAAAAAAATAATCTTTTAATACTACCTATAGTCATAAAGTTGTGATTTTATTTTTCAATTATCGTATTATATTAAGTAAACCAGATATTTTTTTATATGTTTAAATTGTAATATGTTAGCTTATTCTGCACAACGTTGCTCGTAACAAATAAAACGATTGTGGAGTTACTCCTTCATAAACTACATTTAATATAATATTATTCACAGATTATCAACACATTTATTTGAGTTATTTTTACCAAATATAAAATACAGGTCTAAATTTATATCTAACTATAAATAGCTATTTTTTAATTTTCTGTTACTAATAGTAATTCATCTATATCAACAAAAAAGAGCCAAAAAACCTCTGCTTTATAAAATTATAAACTTCAGTTTCGAAATTACTAACGTATTCAATTTTAGAACAATGGGTGCAATAGACTTGGCTGTAGATCCGTTACACAGATAAACACATACAAATCGACTTTTATTAATATATAAATTATAGTCATATAATTGTTACGTGCAACAGTCAGTACGACTCTCGAGTAAATTACGACACCACTCTCCGTCAACCTTTGCGCGACTCTAGCATAAATTCGCATGACAGTTGAGCGGCTGCACACACAAAAAAGGGGGGAACATTTCGAATGTACGAAATAGTCTGGAAAATACTCGTTTAAAAATCATGACTGCCATCGCTGTTATTTATTATCTTTTATAAACACAACAGTCACCACGTTTTGGTTTATGGCGTCACATTAGTTTTCATTATTGATATAATTTCTGCAAACGTATACATTATACAAAAATGAAAAATATGTGATTCACATAACGGAGTTTATTTGAAATTAGGAATGTCTTTATAGAACATCCCATATTTCTTTTATTTGTAATAACTAGTTCAGTGGTTCATTAGTTAATTAACTGTGTACTATAAAATACAATTTAAACGGTTTAAATGGGCCAATTTTTTGCTTTCTTTAGATAAGATATGCATTCCATTGATGCTCTGCAGCTATAAATACATTTTTTATACTCAGCAGGATCTATCTAAATATGGCTCTCAAATGGGTAGATGATTTATAATTTTCAAAAATCTAAAATAATATCAGAAAACAACAAATGTGTTGACATATTATGTGGCATGCGATAGACAGGCATAGTACACAAGTATATTATAATATAGTGTTAGAAGTGTGGCTTACCAACATAGATTCAGCACTTTAGCATCCTCCGACTGGTTGCCGTTCATCTCTTCGCGTACCAATGACATGAATTTCGCGGTGCACTCGTCCCAGTCCGAGTTCATCACTTGGTAACAATCTGTATATTTCAGAAAGTCTGCAACATGATAACATCGTTAAAAGAAACTTCATAAAATATGATATAAAAAATCGAAATATTTGAAAATATAGCTTTTAAGTGTGGTTAAGATTCTAAAAAAAAAGAGTTTTAATTAATGTATTTTAAAGGGTTAACATTGGAGTGAATGTGTTTGGTGTATCACTCTGTATTATAATATGTACCTATATTATATAATTTATTTGCATTTATTTATTTATTTGTATATTATGTATAAAATGTATTTTTCTTGATAGCGTTCTCTATATCAGAAGTTATAATAAGTACTAAAAATTATGATAAATATAAGGCTCGTGTGAAGTATATAATATATTTAAAATTAAAAACAAATAATTTAATGGTTCCTTGAATTTCTCGACATATTTATTGATGGTCCGTGTCATAAACATGACATGTTAAACATCCTTCATATCATACGTGTTTTCTCGTAAAATTATATATTTTAAGCTTGTGGCATTGTCTATTATAAATATTATCTTTTCCGTATTTTAAATGGTGTCACAAAATTGGTTTTGAGCTAATAATAATCGTTTGACTGCTGTATATCGTGAAAACGAGAATATTGTCTAATTTTAAAAAAATAACTATAAAAATCGTGTCTTTCGATTTCATTCAACGACTAGTGTTTGCTTCCTAAGTAAGTTTGCTGACTGTTTAAATCTAAAACTCGAGAACACACAAATAGGAAGAAAAAAAACTCCCACCAATACAAATGAACGGATTTACCAACGAACCTGGTATTTATATTTTCAACGGTACGGTCGGTTTGTATATTTTTCGTTCCGAATAAGTTCACTATCGTTCGTATCTATGTATAAACAAACAAATGTATATAAATATACAATAGCTTCAAAACGGGCGGGTATGGGAGATCGTTAGATTTTTTTTTTCATTTTGATTTTCCTCTCCGTATGCGAAAAACTCGAAGTGTTTTGGTTGTTGTCTTATACGTAAACGTTATTTATATGGAAATAGATTTCGGGCGGGTACCTATAATAATCTACATATAATGTACCTATATATGCATATACTTTATTATTATGTATCGACGTACCGTTTTATCCAGAACGTGCTCTGCAGCTATCTAAACACGTATAACGGTGCAGTTCAACGACCCTCATAATGGGTAATAATAATATTAAATGTATATTATTTATTATATTTATACATTGGTTTCTAATTAATTCTTTGATCGTATTGTTTGCTATAGCATATAATGCAATTTATTAGAAATTATATTAAATGAGTAAATTGGCTATAAATACTATATTTCCTAGTCTTAAAATATATCCACACCAATGGCTCAAAAAATCAGATAAATAACCTTGAACCGGTACTTATTAAATATAATTCGCGTTCAAGAGTTTGATTTCAAAAAATTGAAATCCCGTTTTTAAGTTAACATCATAATAGATTCAAATGCGTATTCAGAAATATTGTCTAATTATTAAGTTAGTAAATATAATTGGCAAAAGATAAATCTATTTTAGTAGAAAACACGGTGGGGGTCGAATCCATTTAACTAATACAACTCTTATCGGAGGCAAAGCTTATTGATCAAATACACCGTAGTACAATCTATCAACTGTACTATTTAATTTTATAATATTATTTATTGTTAATTTTATATTGTTTGAATAAATATTAAATATTACAATTTCTGTGCATTTATTATATCTTTGGAAAATATTAATTATTTAAGTTTGTATGTTGAACACTATAATATAATGTTACGTAAAATGGGTGATAGATACATTTATAGCTTGTAATGATAATATTGCACTTAAAACAGAAACGTTTTACCATATATTATTTAAATTTCATTATTCTAAGAGGTAAACTAATTATAAAACAAATCATTTTAATAGCATTGTGCATTGTACCCAGCTATTTTTATCAAATATCCCTTTTTACACATACTCAAACCTCTTTTGAGCTTATATACTAATGTATTTCATTAATATAACTTTCATTATAATTGTGATGTTCTCACGCCTAAACATACAATTATAACAATTCTACGAATACTTACTTAATCACAATTAAAAACAAATTTATTATTGGCGGTGATTATAACGCCAAAAACCAGTCATGAAAATATCATACGTGTAATCCACTACATAGCGTTATTTTGAATATTTTTTTGGCAGCAAAAAATTTGAGTGTTTACCCTACTTGAATTAATACATTGATTAACTTCTGCTCATAAAACTTAAATTGTTATTGAATAGTTTATATTGTTTAGGTACTACTGTAAATTTTCATGATATATAAATTCCGATCACTCCTCAATTCTATTAATCGTCAACTTCATTTTTTATTTTATAAAGATTCTTCTAATATCTTTTATTATTCCAGAAATTGTAATAAATTCTTCAACCTTTTTTTTAAATGAAAAAATTTAATTAAATACTAAGTAAATGTATAATATTTTTATCTATGACCAATTTACCCATTTAAATGCATCAGTGACCGACAATACCTATAACAAAGCATTACTATCAATTAATGCCAAAACAATTCATAAATGGCTAATTCAAAACATGCTCTATAATTATCTTGTTCCTATTATAAACATTACTATAGTAAGCTATAAGTTATTACTATTTTGAGTAAATTTTAATATCTAATTGATTAAAAATCATCTGAATAATGTGTTTTTAACTAGGTATAAAAAATTATTTCAGCTTTCAATGTATAATATTATGTATTTTTTGTTTCCAACAAAGTCCTAAACGATTATAAATGTAAGCCCGGCTGTTACACTATGGAAATATATAAGTTATGCTGTACCACAAGTTAAAATTATTAATTGCCCTCAAAGCTTTTTCTCGAGTGACGATTTTCCGTATAAACATATTATATCATAGACTCTCGACTCCCATTATATTGAAAACATGAGCATATTCCATTTTAATTTATCCTCGCTTAAGCCTATTTCATAATTTATAATTTCTTAATCAATATAAGATAATCTCGCTATAGAAAAAATATTGGTACTAGAGAGTCCAGAGATATTTAATGTCAATAATGTTAATAGTGAATGACATTTTAAAAATTTTATAATTTAAATTCATTCATACACAAAATAATAATAAATAATAAAAATAACCAAAAATAATTTTATTACCGTTATAAAAATATACACTCTTCTGGGATCAAAATGTATCAGGTCCAAAAAATTAAATTTCTATGCGTGATTTTTGAGATAAATTATGTGCAGGTATTTCAGATGAATACCTAATTTTAATCTTAAATTTAAAATTTTAATATTTTTAATATTTATAAAAATTTCAGGCCTTCAATTTTAATAAAAAGTTTTTTTTAGAACCCAAGTTATGTTATAAAATGAGATGGATTTCAGGTTCACTGCAGTATTACCATTAATTTTTTACACATTTTTTTTAGAAAATTCCAAGAATGAACTCATTGCTTGTGTAAAATTTACAATTTATAGGTATGCCGTATGGAACTTCTGTGACACTATTACCCGAAAAAATGTTTAGCGCGTTATAAAAAAGTTTATGTATAAGACACGACGTTGTAAAACCAATATAGACTGAGGACGTCATATTGTTTATTATTATTTTTTTCGTACAATAGTGAAAAATTGACACAGACAGATGATTGTGAAGTGATTTCAGACCTAGGTACATCTATTATAAAAATGAAAAAAAGTAATATTAGTTATCAAGGACATCTTTTAACAATTGTTTTTTACTATTATTATTGCTTTATCGAATCATATGACACTTAATAGAAATTTTATATCAGCTTACGTATTGAAAATTTTCATGATTATTTTTATAAATGAATATTTTGAAAATTGCTTACGCTTAAATTGTTGTTTTTCATTAATTAACTTTTTAAGTGTTTCAGTTATAGAATTATAGAACTTCTTCAAATATTAATATATTTATATAATAGATTTGTGTGAACATGTTTTTATTATACATTTATTTTTTATTTGTATAAAAAACTTATCCATCTATATATTTATAACAAATCTTGGCATGCCGTTCTTTTAAAACAGGAATAAAAAAATTATTTGGTTATAAATTATATTATGTACTTATTGTAATAAATTATATTGTTTTGTCATAACAGTTTGTAAAGTATAATATTCAAAACAAGAGAGATGTTAATATTAAGGCTCAATGGGATTGCATATTCTATAATACTTTTATGTATTTAAGGATTTGAAAATACTATGATATAATAACAATAATGTGATTATTCATTGGAATTTAGTACTAAAACATTGAAAAATAAAAATTATATAAACTAAATAAATAGTTACACATTTTTTACTTACGTCATTTATGAGGGTATAAATTTATTGGATATTTTTAACAATCTCATTAGTGATAAGTTATAAAACAAACACTTTTTATAATAAATTAGAATAACATATTTTCTAACGTCTTTATTTTATTCCATAGTAATATTTATCGGCCATTCATTTACATTAGTTGTGACAACTTTTTTTTATAACTGAGATGTAATTAAGGTATGAGAAAAATACGTGTATCTATCTAAGAATACGATTCAATTACATTTTTGATTATTTCTTAACGGCAGAAATAATAATTCGATAAACATAGCTGATCCACAGAAACGTAAATAATAATTGTTGGGTGTAATTGTATACCATTACAATTTAAAATAAATATATAACAGTATAATTTTAATAAAAATAAATTATGAGAAAAGTTTATACTTAGTAATTATTTATGTTGTTATTTAACATTTTCATAAGTACCTACATACTATTATACTTTTACTACTTATTATTGTTACCGTTTATTATAACAGACAATAGTATGTAATTTACATTAATTTATTGTTTATATTTGCATGGTCGCAGACTATATAGTTATCATGGAAATTATCAATGTAGATAAAATATTTCAGTAATTAATAATAATACTATACTCGACCAGTATTTACAAAACGTTGATCGGAGTTAACAGTGTATAATCGACCGGTATTGTGAACCGGTCATAAATCCACACGATTTGTATGACAATTCTGTCAGCCTGTTTATCAATAGAGAAAACCCAACAGGCATAATATATTATGATTTAATTATACCGTATAAGTTTTATTCGTTTGCTATATAATATATATATACACTTATTAAATCAATTATAAACATTCATTCGTACAAAAAAAAAAAAATAATTTGAATTTAAGTCAACTTTTTTAATAATGTACATTGTAGAAGTACCTACTGACCATTTAGTAACAATATAGTGTTTACTATAATATCTATTTAAACTAATCAATAAACGTTTTTATTTATTTTTTTAAATTTAATTTTAGAATTTTACATTTGTGGACTATATTATTTGAACAATATAATATGTCATATTATGTGTTTGATGTATATGTTATTGTAGTTATAAGTATATTTATTTATTATAAGTTTTATTATTTTGTAACTTTTAGATGTTTTGATGCTACTTTAATAGCATATACAAAATGATAAATCAAGTATGCTCATTGAGAACCTCTATTTCCTATTCTTAATATTATTGAGCGGATACAAAAGTTTGCTTTTATTTTCTCAGGAAACTACTTAAGTCATAGAAAATCTCAAGAATTTAAAAACTTTGTTTCTTGAAGTAAGTTTATTTAAAAATTCCAAAAATTAGATCTTGAATACATTTATTGTTGATAAGAAGTTGGCGAGTATGTTTGGCGAATCGTTCTGTATAATATTATAATATTATCATTTATCACTATCTACCTGCAACCGTCGATATAACGCACTCAATTATATATATATATATATATATTATTTGCTTAATAAATAATATGGGTACAAAACTTAAACCATTTTATACTCGCAAACCACTTGACTTGCTTAGGCTAGGAAAGGTAGTCATATGCAGAATATAATAAACTATATCTACACCTACCTAATATTGAATATTGAACCTTGAGTTGTTGTTTTAACGTTTTCAATAATTTTTCATTGTAATCGATAGAAATTGTGGTTAGGTCAACGGTTTAATAATAACAAAAAAAGCATACTTACCTACAGTATAACAAACAAACAGCGATAACAATATAATCATTAGTTAATTAGACTTTTAAAACTGCGGATTATCTTTGGTAAGTATTAAAAAACACGTCTAAAAATGAAATAAACACATTTAGATTTCTTAGTTAATGAATGTATAAAGAAAAAAATGTCTGACTCCGTGGTTTTATTTCAACTTTGTTCCGTTTTTTTTGTTCCAAATTCAAAAGAGTCTGTTAAATAATAAACCATTCATGGTTTACTATATAGCCATCATTAAATATTATAAATTATACATGACTAGTGGTTATCATAATATATAATATATATAAATATAAATATGTAATACGTATATATCGACTGTACTCAAAGTATTAATTATTTGTTACCATGAAAAGTATATTGAGAATTTTGAATCCACTTTTACCATGTATTTTATCAAAAAAAATTTGAAGTTATAATATAATTTTAAATTAATATTAGGTGAGTATGAGCGTGTGGCGGTAATATTTTAAAAGTTATTACTTATTATAGTCTATAATACACAAGTTTGTTTAAGTAAAATAAATATATTTAAAGCGTACTATTGTTTGAATGTTTCAATTATTTATTACAATTAATTACAAACATATATATATCATATTTTGATGTATATTTGTATGTTGTATCTGATTAAAAAGTCAAAATTTCACAGTATACTTAATACTTTAACATAATTTATACGTGAATATTAGGTATACAAATAAGTGATCATATTTAATATTAAATTAGTATTCTTCTAAATATTTTCAATCATAACCGTCTCTAATATTTTAATGACGAAACAAAATATACTATTACTGAAAAATTGAATGTAAAATATGTTGGATATCAATTTTTTATTATTCTTGGTACTATTTTATTTTGGTGAAATATTGTACAACTATAACATATTACTATACTTTTATATAGTTATTTTAATGTAATAATAACAATCAGACCATCGTTGGTTCTATCTACGACTCGACATTCTTTTTTTTTATAAAATATTATTTTGATTTGATTTTCAGCTATAACAATCATTACGTTTATATTCTATATACATCGTGTTGTATTTTATTGACCATGTAATATCTGTATTAAGTTTTCATCAGCAAATTCAATCAGATTTCGGCTATAAGCAATAATCTTTAAAAAAAAAATATGATTAAAATACTTTGAAAAACCCTAACTAAACTATAATAATAATATATATTAAGATCCAAAAAATGTGATGATCTTATTCGTGGTTCACTACAATCCATAACATATATATAATATAATATATCTGTTTCACATTTCATTCTATTGGAATTTCAGACTTTTAGGCGGAGTGTGGAATAACTATGTACTTTATACAAAGATAACTCTCATTTTTTCGTTTTTAAATATATTTATTTTATTTCCTGCGTCATCGCGAGAAAATCAATAGGTATGACAACATTTTATATTTAATAAAATAATTATAATATTAATTTTGTTTTTTAATGATATTTTATTCAGATATCGTATATTATTTAACAATGGTTAAAACTAATTTTTTATATTCTATTGATTTTTTTATATTTTTCAGTATAGGTTTGCAAATTTGTAATTAATTATCTTTATTGTAAGACAAATTTAAAGATTAGAATACAAAATTAAATAAAATATTTTAGATTGATTAAAACTACCGAAAAGTTGACTGAAGTTTTGATCATATTATGTTTGGCTATTCAACAGCACAAGTTGAATTTGTGGTTTGTGCTAAACAAAAACAGTTTATTTTATTTTGACGAATAATTAAATAATTATTCAATGTTAATATTAATATTATATTAACTCATATTAAAAACAAAAAATATAAACCATCAAAAAAGCTTATTTTAGTATTCCTGTATACCAGTACTTCTCAAACTGGGGGCCCTGAAATATATAAATATACCTAAACCTAATACTGATAGACCATAAAATACTTAATAATTTTGATTAAGGGGGCCTTGACAGTTTCAAATTTAATTTAGGGTGGCCCCGTGACAAAAAAGTTTGAGAAGCACTGTTGTATATAATATAGTGTTATATACTTCTATGAGTATATGATATTAAAATTGAAAACCATCTATTTTTAAAACGTATTTCATTATTAGTATAGATCAGTGGTTCTTAGCCTTTTTTGGTTCAGCGCCTCTTTATCGTAATAACTAACTACTAACGCCCCCCTTGTGCAAAATCAAATTTCTTCCTATAAATATATACATATATTTATTTATTTATTCACCAGTATACTAAATTAAAGTAAAACTATTATTTTAAGAAGATAGTAATGGTTATATTTTACTCCACTAAACAAAACATTTTTGCTTTACTATACAAAAATATTATTATAAAGTATCATTTTTAATCTCCGAGTTTGAAAAACCTCACCACCCCTTAACACCCCATTCAAAATTATCGCCCACAAAGAAAGGACCGAAATTCCCACAAGGGGGCGATACCGCCCCCGTTAAGAACCACTGGTATAGATTATTCCACGCAGCACACGTTTATTTTGTTGTCAATTAAATTTCATTAGTTTTATTATTCAATTTATAAATTTGTTTTATAATAATATATAATATATCATGATTAAATTTTTGATGGTATCTACAATATATTTTTTTTATTTTTAATTTCTGTTATGTCAGAAAAATACGTTGACCTGATTTAAAATTTAAGCTCTCATAAATCTTTACTACAGAGTTAGGTTTATAGTAATATATTGTTTGATATACAATACGTATGTACTAAGCAATTAAAAATAATTAAAATAAAATATTTTTTATTTTCAATTCAAACATTTACTAAACATTGAAAACCATATTGCGGATCTTCAATTTTTTTTTTGTCGATGAGTTGAGGTCAGCACGATCTGATTATTAAATTGATTACGAAAAATATTGTACAATTTTTAATTATAATTATACATGCTGCAATATTCTGTCCAAAAAGTTTTCTAATTATTTTTAATGTTTTCGCTAAAAATAACGTTTATTAAATTTGTTGTTAACCGCTTACCACGTCTTTGGCGCTGAATTAACTTTGTAAATATTTTTGGACAAACATCTGCTTATATTCTCACAGTTTTTCTCTCAAATTTCTAAAATTATAAATTACGTAGTTTCTTGTACTTACCTTGTGTAATAGTCTAGTTCCAACAAAAAGTATAAATTCTAAACGGGTATGGTTCATGAGAAACTTTTTTTATCCCTATTCTGTATTAATTAATATACTATTTTATAAAAATTAAATACACAGAAAAATATTTTAAATGTTTCCATGATCCGAGTATAATATTCAGAAAAGCATTATTATTTATACACTATACATATAATAATAAATAGGTACTTCGGATTTAAATCTTACAGACCACTCACTTAATAGAGAGTGATTTTGTACTCGATCGTGATCAAGTGGGAGTAAAATAAATAGTGAAGTATCAACAAAGTTGATTCTTAAAAGTAAAAATACTTAAATACTTAAATGTAAAGATACAAAGTAATCTCAAATAAATATTTTAAATTTAAATTAAATATACTATTTTGAACTGTACCTACTTTATTTTACTGATGGCGGTCCTGTAATATAAATACATAATACAACTCATCAAATAAATAACTATATTTAAAAATTGTAATACACTAAAATAAAATAATAATTGAAATATTATAGCATCAAAACAATAACAAAGTTAACTAAATTTTTTTTGTTTCAAAGTTTGCCTGGAAAACAAAATACCGATTTACACCTATGTGTTTATCATAATAATTTATTCATTGGAATATATTATGTTATGTACGTGAAATGAAGGATTCAATTAAAAAACAACTCTGTACCCGAGAACATTATTAAAATATTGGTCTAGAACAGTAGTTCCCAAACTTTTTTGTCCCATAGAACATTGGCCAAATTTTACCGTTTTATGTAGTTTACCCTAATATTTATTTTTATTTTAAATTGAAAAAAAATATAAAATTGAATGGTTTGTTCTTATTTATTAATTATAATATTAACTAAATAATATTGTGATAATTTATTTGATTTTTAATTACATATAATTTTAATCTAAAAGCATTGTTACATAAAATAAATATAATTACCAAAAGTTAATACTTTTATAGGAGTCGTAAACCTGATGCTTATGTACTATTTTTTCAATATTTGGTTTCAAATTAGTCAAGTTTAACCTTAATATTTTCTACTCTAGTATTAAGTGTAAAAAACGATTTAGATATTTTTTAAGAATAATTTAAAGTTTTTATGCAAACGGAGAGGGTCTTTGAAGTATTATAAACAATTGCTTTTATATAACTCATTTAATAACATACTTTTGAAACCTTGATTACAAGTTCATAAGATATAAAGTTTTAAGTATTAACTTCTAAAATTATTACGCCAACACTATATTTATCAAACGAAAATACATTTTAGAAAGAGCATTTAAACATGTTATTATAGTTAAAATATATATATATATATATATATATATATATATATATATTTTATAGGGATTTCAGATATTTCTAAAAAAAATTAAGTATTTTTATAATTTAGAAAATTGTAACGAAACTATAAGAATCCTGGACCATATAATATTGCTCATAGTTCTATCATTTGTGTGAATGGAGGAATTTATTGATTTTATAATGATCATATATGTTTTTCAGTTTTCACTAAAATTGATTTTTCGTGGGTAAAGAGAAACTTTAAAAGTTTCATAATTATGGTTTCTTAATAGATTTGAAATTTGACAAAGTTTGTAGTTACTTTAGAAATGAGTATTTTTGAAATTACCATTAGTTTTCAAAAACAATTTGATATTATACGAATGACGCGGGTTAGATTATCAGTGGTAATATGTAATTTTATGTTTTAAGTTTTAATAAGATTCGCATAGATGGATTATATTTCAGTCTAAAAACAATTATTGTATACTATTGAGGGAATATTGTTACCTTTTTTTACAAGTATTTAAATTTTTTATAACCATAATGTATCATATTACATTAAAATAATAAGAATCTACTTGTATATCTAGTAAATTTAACTCTTGAATAGATTCATTTTTCCACATAAAAGCTAGTATATTTTGTTTTAGTTTAAAATACTTAATTAAATAATAATGACTTGAGCTCAGTAAGAGGCATTTTTCCAATTAGTCATAATTAAATTAAGTACACTTAATTTTGTTCACCTCTTTGAAATGTTTCATCATCGCATAAAAATTTGAATGTATATTTGGCTCCAATTACGTTGTCGTTGACCATATTTTTTTCATCTAATGATAGACATAAATTTGAAAAATCATCGAAGCATTTCATTCCCATTTTGAACCCTCTATTTAAACATAATAATTATTATATTAATACACAGCATTTTACATAACTAAAATATTATTATATTTAATAAAAAATCAATATATTTTAACAAAAATGTTTATCAATAGGTACTATTAATATAAATAATATCATTGTTAACAATGGGAATAAATTGTTTTTCTTTCATTTCTGAACTTTAGGTACAATCTGTCAATATTTTTTTTTTACAATTAGTATTGATATTAAGTTTATGTATTTATATAAATATCTATACAGTAGGCATGTGTTGTAACTACAAGGATATCGTGAATTCAAATGTAAATGTGGAAATGTATAGTTGTTAAAATTTGTCATTGAGTTGAAAACTATAATACCTATTCGTTCTACCGTTGTAAATATTTATAACACTATAAAGTTAAAAAAATGTTTTTACTAATTTAAAAATAGATGTGGAGCGGATTTGAGTTCGACACATTTTGTTGTATATTATTGTCGTTTATATTTTTAAGTAAAATTTATCAAACAAAATGTTATTGTAGTTATTTAAAATGACATACATATAATAATATATTAGGTTGTCTATTTAAATATAAACGCTAATTATTTTGATAATTTTTAATTTTTAATTTATTTTTAATTTAGAAGAATTCGAAGACTGAGGTCATTAGCCTACAAGTAATAGTACAAGGATACCTACCGAAAATTTTTGTCTACTACTCTGCCTATTAAAATTTTAATTGCTTATAAATTGCAAATAATTTTAATAATTTAGATTCACAAATTCATACAAAAATTATACGCAAGGAAATAATGATATTCCTTCGTAGAACCATAACCCATTTTTATATAATAAAAGAGCATTTAAACAAAATCGTCCAATCTTTAAATATAATACGAATGCTGATCATAACGACTTCAATATAGATTAAGTAATAATTACTAGTTTGAAATTAGATTAAAATGCTCCAAAAAAGTAAAAATAAAATAAAAAATATATATTTTTTATAAACTTGTACTATAATGACATTAAATTATGTAAAAGTTAAAACATTTCAAAATAGTGAATGAACCTTTAAATATATTACTATGTGTATACGAACACCCATCAAGTGAATATTATTTATTTGAATTATTTCTTTTGTTTTATGTCAATATATTGTATTTACAGTCTACACATCTATAATTGAATTTTACTTTATAAGCATTTGTATCGTAACAGTAATAATGAAAGATTAAAACAATTCACTGGATTGCCTCTAAGCACTGAAATAATATTTATGCAACTAAAATACAAATATTTCAAACTATTTATGGATATTTTTAAATGAAAACAAAACTTAATTAATATATTTTAAATTATCCTATTATAATGAACTTGAAACGGTTAGGAACAATATTTTAAGGGATCACAGTGCAATATAAGTTAAGCACTAAGCGTATTATGAATTATTGTTTGCCAACAGTGCGATAATGTTATATGAATTTAATCATTAATTCATAAATCAAGCAAAACAACGGGACTTAAGTGTATAATAACTAGATATGAAACTGATAATTTATTATTATTTTTCATTACTTGCAAACAATATCCACATCAGCCTTCGATTTCGGAATACCGACTTGACCAGTGCGTTCCAAAAGGACGGACACGTTTTTCAGACAAAAGTCTAAATTGTTTTTACACAGAATTTGCGTGCTACTGATATCTCCACCTGAAAAATAAAATTAAAATTGTTTGTAAACTAAAATTATATCCGACGAACGTTTAAAATCTACCCCAGTCGGAAACACATAGTGGCGCGTGTTAAGTTTAAAATCTTTTGCATGTTTCACAGTTAATGTTTAGACAGTTAAATCCCTTGATACAACAGTGAACATATTCAGTTCACGATGAAGAAAACGTCGTTCGTTTCATTTATTCGCGAAAGTGCCGTGTACAAAGATTGGAGGAATAAAAGTTTCGTGGAATAAACATACAACCCACATATCCACACACGAAACACGGGTTATGTAATTTGAATAATATTGTGTTGTATCACATGTTATTTGGATAACGAAAACACGTCATATTTTCGAGTACGAGCAGTCTATACGCGTTAAATAAAGTACGTACCTACCTAACGGTCGTTTCTAGAAAACGTGTAATTTTAATCAACATCGAATATCTTTTGTTTTTAATGACACGCCGGCAATCTACAGCGGGCATTGCAGGATGATACAGCCGTTTCGGTGACACACATTAAAATGCAATTTATTAAACAGACTTTTTCTATGTCTGTATTCTAACATATATTACCATATATTTTGATTTAATCGATAATGCTGAACATACAAAACCGTTTTCATATTGTACTCTGCACGATGTAAATAAAATGTGAACCTGATAGGTTATCATTAAAATTAGAAACAGCAATTAGTAAGGTATCAAAAACATAACATTTGATGGCGTTAAGTCGTTTATATTTACTAAATCGTAATTTTTAAAAATATAACAATACAAACACAAGTAGTAGACGCGTAAGGCGTTGGTTTTTATTATTTATAGTCGACCTTAAATCATATATGTTCAACTAGAACATTTTTTTAAATACGATTTTCAAGGTTTGTGTTTGTGGTAAAAACTTTCACATTTTAAGAAGTAAGATAGTATACCATTGACCTCTATATTATATTCGTAAAATTTGTTATAAGGTTTCTTAATCTTATTTATTTATTTTGTTTATAATTTAATAACCATGCCTATAACTAAATTGAAATTGTTTTATCACTGGTGTAAATATTATTCATAAAATTGTAATAATTTCCAAAAAGAAATGTATACAACAACATGATGAATCTTAAAATGTCTATCATATATTTTCCTGTGAATAGGTATTGATGCTAAAGAGTTGTAAATAAAGTATTCAAAAAGTTTCAAGTAGCGCTTTTATAAAGATGGTTTATCGAGGCTGTATAACTGTATAATGGCATTTTGAATAAGCGAGATTTATTTTTTTTCCTAAAGTTTTTGCAAGTGTAACAAAGAAAAACTTAAAACAATAATTGCTTAAATATCAGTAAATCCTTAGAATTGTTAACACTGTTTTCAAATTTAATGCTTATAACAATATAGGTGTATTACTGTGCTACAAAAAGGTGAGATAATCGAGACCATTTATCAAAATTAAATTTCTATATAGTATTTACATCTATTTTTTAGAATGTGTTTAATTTGTGCTACTTGGGTCAACATTAATTAATAATAAATAAATACATTTCATTTATTGATGTGCCTACGGATAAATAGAGTACTTGTTACATTTTTTATGAAACAACTACCAAACGATTTTTAAATTTGATTGCAATAAATTAATATTTCATTAATGTTTTACAATTGAGTATTATGAATATTAATTGATCCCTGATTTGTTAATTATGTTATTTAATTCAACGATTGTTTGTTGTAAAAAAAATATAATACTATTAAATGACGGCGAATTCAGCAATGAATACTGTACTTGTATAATGAAATAAATTTCGTTATAGGAATCTATTAATCATGTTATTATAATAATATATTTATGCGACGAATTATCGACGAAATATCATGTATTAATTTAGACGGTATTATAATTTATTATTTAGAAAACAAGAATTTGGTTTTTTCTCTTAGAGTATTAAGTAGATAATATAAATATATATTATTTAAGATCGCACTCCATAAAAATATATTATTATAAGTAACATTAATTGTACTTTCTATTAGTTATAGGTTTATTATAGATATTATCATGCAATTGTTCGGCTTATTACCCAACAAAATTATACGAATCAAGTCAATATTGTTTGAAAAATTAATACTAGTTAGTAATAAATAGTATTGACTAGCTTTTTATGATGCATTTATTAAAATAATTTGGTGTCTACTAAAATTTAAAATAATTAATTATAAAAAAACTTGTTTTAAATACATTCATATGAAATATTACGCATATTGTTGGGTGTTAAAAAATGTATTTAATTTGAAAATAGTCCACTTTTATTGGCATTTAATTAAATATAATATTGCATTTGCTATAATAATGGAAAATATAAAAACATTTGAAATTCAAACATGAAAATATAATTCTCTTAATAATTATATTGCACCAAATACCTTAATATACATAAACATATTTTTTTTATGACATTGCATGTGAATATAAAAACTCTAAAGGGTTGTTGATGAAAAAAATGATAAATGTATATAGGTAAATTTATTATATTAAATAACTTTATAATATGTTGTTTTGTCATTTTTATGTCCCAAAGAGCTTAATGGATGTTAAAATATTAACAAAATATATTTTTTTTTATTATTACAACATAATATTATTTGTGTATAATACTTATCTGCATAGGAGTGATAATGCAATTAATGGAGAATGAAACGAGACGCGTTAATTCCGAACGCAATTAACATTATTGGTAAATAGATTAGACTTAGCCATTAATTCGGATCAAATGTGTACATTATATATATTATGTTTCCATATAATTATTGCAAGTGCGCGTATATTAAGACGTTATAATTCATTTGATGAAACATGTGGAAAATTGTTATGCGATATTATTCGCATACTATTCTATTGATGACATAATAATGAAATTAAAAATAAGGGACACAGTGACAATTGCAATCAAATCAGATCATTAAAACGTTCTCTTAAGATATTATACATTTCACTTAAACGATTATCGAACGAGATACTTACGCCAAGTATAATTTACATTCTAATTGTTCGTAAAGATGCGTCACGTGATCGTCGAGACATTTAAAATGCTCATAAATGTATTTAACGACAAATTAAAAACTACAACCATTAGTAATATTATGTAGGTGAAAGCGGTGCAAGTTGATTAATTTGGTTTTAAAAACGTATTAAAATCTTGAATATTGATGTTTAGACGTAAATAATATATAAATAGAAATTATTATCCAAGAAAAAGTCATATTTTACTCGTCTTTTCATATTTGTTTGTTTGTTTATTTTGTTAGAATTAAAATGGAAAGGCAGTAAACATCGAGACATTCAAAAATTCTTCAAAACACGAAGTTAAAGAAAATCGAATTGTTTTATTTTAATATTACGTATTAAAATGAGTTAGTCTTAAATGCGTATTTAAGATTCAAGAAATATTATTCAATGAAAATTATCAATATCAATATAATTGTAATCCAATATTGTCCCATTGAAATGTAATCTTACCTCCGGCGAAGGAACAAGACGATGAAGTCGTGAAACTCGCATACAATGATTTAGAAAACATAGAGTACTGAATAGATGTCATAAGAAACCAATAAATTACCATTTGCTCTTAGTATACTGAAGTTTGTGAGTAAAAAAAAAAAAAAAACAAAATAGATCTATCGACTAGCGGTTGTAATGATAATTATTATCTTATTCCTACTATGTCGTTCGTACTACTCAAATCCAGAGAATAATTGTATGAATAGTTAAATATATTTTAATTGTCTACTAAGACCATTATTATTATAATTATACCACGATACAATATTATTTTGAATTACTTATTTTTATCGCAGACAACATCACGTCATTGACATACCTTAACGCAAATAATAATACTTGACGGGAATTTCAAATATAGAAGGCCATTACTGTTTAAACTTTAGACTATACATATATTTCGTGCATTAAAATCAGAAACAGTCCTTAAACTCTTCTCCCCAAAGACTTGAGATATGAAACTATCATATTCAGTTATGACATAATCTCCATACTAATAATTATTTATTCTAACTAATCCAACTCTTTGCATCTCATCGGTATTCTGTTGATTTATTTATTTCGAACCTATATATCTTAATGCAATGATATAGTATCTTATTTCTTATAGCATGTGAACTTCAATGCTATACATAACTAATAAATAACAATAAGTATCGATTGCTTTATTCACTCGGGCTTGATGAATTATGAAATTTAGATAAGTCAGATAGGAAAAATTTCGATTGTCGACAAAACATAATATTTGAGTTTTAAAAAAATCATATAGGTAATTTAATATTTTGATGTGTTTGGTACAAGAAAATATACGATATATTATACAATAAAACATACGGCTCAATGAATATACTTTATAATACCTTATTTATATTAAATTTGAAAGTAACGAGTTGGAAAAAGCTTATTCAATAATAGAATCAAACATTTTTTATTCATAAAAATGTTAAATCATTAATAATTTAGATGTTCGTTTTCAGAACGCTGATATAACTTTGGAATACAATATTATTGGTCGATGCTAACGCAAATAATATCATCCTTCAAAATATTCACGAATTATTTGTTTGTGATGGTAACAATTCTAAATGTTTAGTCATTTATCATTGGTCATAGTATTTGTAGCTAGTTTGACTCATAAATATCAAAAGTCAATATATTCTATCATTTTTTGAAGTCTATATAATATCCGAACCATAAATAAGACTTTCTAAATTATTGATATTTAATAATATGATTTTACTTATTCCTATCTTCAAATTTAGACCCTATATCTAGTAAGTTATGATTAAATATATCGCAGAAAATGTATTATAATATTATTATCTCTTATTTTCCGATGAATATTTCATAAGTTTATATTTGACATGGGTTTTGCGACTTTTTGTAGAATAATTAGTAGTTATTTTATTTGATTAGGTAGCTTAGTAACTTTAATGAAGATGAAATCGTAATAGTGATTATGAATATTATAGTATAACTTTATTAAAATTTTATGAGAATTCAACTTGGTACTATCATATTGATGTGATCAAGCTATAATATAGTCTTTAGATTCATTATACTAAACGAAAAAAAAATATTTTATTTTTAAAATACATTGTTCGTTATTACTTTTGTTAATAGCTATTGAAATTTAGCTTTTTTTTAAAAAAATGACTTTAAGCGTAATAACTGTACTCCGTTAATTTTTATATTTTCAGGGATCTGTTTTAGACTTAGGGGCGTTTAGGTCAAGAATACTAATAATAATACCAAAAATTGAAAAAGAAAATATCTATTAACATTGTCCGTACGCGTTATTTTTATTTTGTTATCTCAGAAAACACGTTAAGTATATTATATTTAAGCTTGTAATTCCATACTTAATAAATGTTTCTTTTCATATTTACAGTACAAATTTATCAAGAAAAAGAACTTAATTTGAAGAATTCTTCAATAAATTACAAATGCGAGTTTTGAAACGTAGTTATAAGAAAAACAAAGACGAAGAGATGTGGAATCTCATAAACTATTTTGTAAAATTATTCTTTCTTCTTATTTCTATAAATAAATAATTTTTTTTTATAAAAAATATAATTGCAAGCATATTTGATACGATTGAAGCTACATTGAATTTCATCTTAAATTATTTTAATATACGTCATAACTCAGCTTCAAAATGATATATTAAACGAATTTTTTATACAGCCACTTAAATAATTAAGTTGTATTTAGCTAGTTAATTAAAAACATTGATACTCCAAAATTAAATGAAATGTAAAAAAACGTTGAAATTCTATTATGTTTGATACAATTTTGACTGAATCTTTGAATATACATTTTTAAAATAGTAATAACATAATAATTTTTTTAAACGGATTATTAGTACATTTTATATGAGCTGTGATAACCTACCTAAATTACAGTATATTTTAAACTTTATTAATGAACCCATTAGATGTAAAATAACAATACGTGTTTTGTGTGACTAATGATTTTATATACGCAAAAAAACACAATTAATTTTAATTAGTTATTAAAAACAAACAAACAACATTATAACATTATGTTGTTTTTTTTATTCTTGTTGTTGGTGAAATTGGATTAATTTTAATTTAAAATCCACGAATTTAAATCAACGAACACTCATTTAAGACATTTCGTCTACGTAACATAATACGTCTTGATCACCTAAATTTATAGCGAAATAATTGTTTACAGATTGTGTAATACATACAAACAAAAAATACAAACTATTATATCTTAAAATGTTTCTTACATTGCATGCAATACGACGATAATAATATTTGATTAACGACAAACATAACATAAAACAATTGTAATGGATATGATAAATAATATGGATATTATTCTTGCTATTATTTAATTAGTTCCTAGTTTATTGATTTTTAACATATATTATTATAGCGTATTATAACATAATAAAACTGGTTCAAACGTAAACCGTGAACGTCAAGTAAATATTGGAAAATTATAGTAATTATATAAGATACAAATATATTGAACAAATTTCACTATGTGTCACAGCTAACTCGAGTTTGTACAGACACCGTCCGAGCTCATATTATTTAATTCGATTTGTCAGAAATAAACGACGCGCTCCACGATTTGCAAGTATAAAAATATATAATATTAATTAGTAGTAATTTATAATGTATACATCATTATAAATTATTACTCGTTGGGTTTATATTGTATTGATTTAACGTAAAACATTATAATATTTAGCAATTTATAGTTTGTATTATGAATGGTAATATTTATAATAAATATAATGTTATATTATGTTTATACTAAGAATAATATTCTTTAAAAATAGTCTCACAAATATTTATAACATTTTTTAATATTTTATCTAGTGTTTACTATACTCAGACAACTTAAAAAAGTTATAAAATATTATATTTGTGTTAACTATGACAATTATTATCATAAAATTGTATCATACCTATATCTCATAATCTAATATCATGAACTGTAGATGTGAGAATTAACTAGTTAAAAAGTTAATGTTAAGATTAAAAGTAAAACGTTAGTTTAACTTAACTTAATTTTCTAATAATTGTATTAACTTAAATAGTTTAATTGACAGTTGAGATAACTTGGCTTTTCTCGATTGATTTAAAAATAATTAATCTAGTTAAATATTTTTTGACATTTTTAGTATACTAAACAATACTATAATAATACAAACATTTCTGTTATTTTTCTTGAAAAATAATTTTGTATATAGATATATTGTATTATATTAGTTAGGCCTAAAGCTACAATAAACACAATAACAATATTATTATAATATATTTTAATCTTTAAATAACCTGTCTGCTTAAATATAAATTCAATATTAAAAAAATGAATCATGCAAATAAAAATATGTGTATTTAAATGTCTTAATGTTTTATTTGATATATTTTATATATTTAATTATGATATTTATAGTAGGTACTTGTGTGAATTGTAATTACACATTTTTTTTAATGAAATTATAAATTGTATTTTTAAATTGATATTTGTTTTAAAAAAAAATTAATAAATGTTAAGTTGTAGACTGAGATATATTATATAGTTTAAATATTTAATAATCATGGAAAGTAAAATAGGTATATACCAACACATTTTACACTGTAAGTTACTATAAACGTTTAATAAAATTGCTATTTATATTTTATAAAATAGGAAAGAATGTGGCTACTCTATATGTGATCCAAATAATATTTAAAACAGTACCTAGATTAACTTTTGTTTAATTGACTTAAGTTAATATTTTTTTCCATATTAACTTTTCATTTAACAAGTTAAATTTATGATTTGTTAACTATTAACTTCTGACTCATCGATCTTATGTTCTATCGATTTAATTATTTTCTTCAACTTACCCACCTCTGATGTATTATTTTTATTATCCTTTGTAAGTAACGTACATAATATTTAATAATTCAAAAACTGGTTGTTCAAATTTATATTTAGACGCATTCAAATATCAAAAAAAAAAAAAAAAGAATTCTGCTAAATATTTTATAGTAAAAATGGTGATTTTCCATTAAGAAAACCAAAAGTTTGTACAATCTCAGAACATTTGAACGATTTAAAATCTAACTATATAATTTAAAATATAAATTTAAATAAAAAAATTATAAGAATAATAATAAAAAAAAAAATAGATTGAGCGTGCTTTGTGATCATTCTGTCTAACAATTAAACGATTTAATTTTTACATTATATTAGGTAACTATTTAAATTTTACATGCCAATTGCCTGGTAAAACTAAAAATAAAATCTGATCTTTGAGTAAAATTCATTGAATATTACTGCTTTAAATTTATTACTCCATATTGTTATAATGTTATCATAATAACAAAATTACTACCACGTAAAACCATCATACGCTCTTCTTAGCGCTCGGGAATGTTTTATTTTTTTTAAATTTATTATTTGTCAAAAACCATCGTGACGAAAACGCTTCAACTAAATAAATAATATAATAGGTACTGTATGTATGCACACGTTACGATGACGGTAAACGTTTGGAAGCCATGATGGAGTTTCATCGAGGTATACGTAGCGTGTTATTCGCCGTTATTTTGTTGGGGTAATATACGCGACTACGTGCTTCGGCTCGCGTAAGTTTCTCTCTGTCAAATTGACAAGAAAATTAAACTCTGTTTCGTACGGTGAACAAAATCATAATGTATAGTAAGTTGTCCGCGCACCGCCAGCGAATGATACATCGGTCGCGAAATTTATAATATTGTAATTTATAAAATATATTTTGTGTGAAAACAACGGAAAGTGAAGTTGGATGATTTGTGAGCATTTTATTATTTTTTTATTTTTCCGTCGATTTTTCACATTTTTTTTTTTTTAAACATTATTACCACAATATTTCACTATATATATATATCACAGCTATTTGTGACCATGGCTGATGTATTAAAAGTACGATGTCATAATATTAAATAATATATTATATTTAAAGTGTCAGTTTTATGATTAGACAACTTAAATGCAAATGAACTAACGTTTGACATTTTCATTTTTAAATATTTCAATATACAGAGAAATATTTTACAAAAACGTGAGTTATAGAATTTTTTTTTTTAACACTAATATTGATAATAATGCATTAAGTGCAGGCAACGTATTTAAGGTTCTTGTTTTCTAATGTTATTGCAAAACTATGATGTTTTTTCCAAATATTAACTTATTGTCAACATTTTTGTAGTAATGGTACTATATTAATTAATATAAGTGTATTATTTTGAGCTTTGTGTACGCTCATGTTGACAGTATTCTAGACTATCATTCGATAAAAACAGATATAATCACCTTTCCAACACTATAAAAATTAAAATTCGAAATCATAAACCTTAGCTTTTGAAACACAAATACGAGTTCTTAAGATCTCAAGTCCTTATTGTGAACCACCAAAAATATTCTAAAAATAAACGACTATAGATTATTAATAAATTTAAAAAAAGCAGACGATGCAATTGTCTTTTCAGATGTTGACAAAGCTATTAATTTCTGAAGATGCCTATCTGAAATATTTCACATCATCAAGAGATAACTCCTCAACCAAGTCATCTAAATGAAATTACAAATTTCTTAAGTAGACTGTTACCTATATCACTTTCAGAGCCAGCGCTATAAGTATTTCTGTGTCTTGAACGAAACCAAGTTTTGACGATCTTAATTACCCCCATCCCCACCTTCTTTGAGTTGTAATAAAATTAAGTTTTTTTGTAAGTTTAAATAAAATTAGTATGTATGTATTTTTGTGTTACAACTTTAAACTTTATTACCTGATAATACGATATTGTAATACAGTTATTAACTTATAACATAGCCGCATTGCGTAAAAATAAAATAAAAATAATAGTAATTTTAAATTTGATACTTTATAACTATAATAATTAATATTAAAACTAGTTCATTATACAAATATAAGACAGTTGTAGATGCATATACAACGATATTAGAGTATTTAAAATTGTGCAGATTATTATAATAGGTATTAAATAATAAATTAAATAAAAATAATTTTCAGTTTAGCGCCGCTTCCGTGCTGGTGCCATGGACAGTCACCTAGATCACTCATAGCTTTCTCCGGCCCTGGTATGATAAACACTAGATTTGATATTACTTCTATTTCATATATTTGTAAAATCATATATCGTTTTTAAAAATGTTTATCCTTTGTATAAATCAATGTTATTTTAATAACTAAAAAACTAATCATTCAAATTTTAAAAAATGATCATTAAGTATACAATTTCTTAAAAATTCCAAAATTCAGAATTTGAATAAATTCATTGCGTATTGAAAAAATGAGATTGAGTATATTTAGTGAATCACTTTATACGCATAAGGTAATATAGTAAAATTGTATTGTATTTCTGTAAAGTTATACATACGTACTCGTATGTTTTCACGATGATTCATGTGCGGTGACCTATGACCCGGTCTGGGTCATTAAATGTTGACATAGTCAAATCCTCCAGACACGATTTGTGCATAAACACCGAATACGCAATAATATATTATCCCGTGTAATACTGTTCGAACAGGTTAAGCCCGAGGCCAAATTCTGACATAGTTTCATAGAATGTGAGGTGTACGCAAAACAGTGAACGTATATTTCCGAAATATTTCAAAAAGAGTTTCACACTCGACATGCGACAGAATCAGTCACACGAATCCGAGCACACGTTCAGACTGACAGACAGTTTTTATAAATTGCGTACTTATATTTCCAGAGTCATTGAACACATTTTCCTTTCCCACGAAAAGGGCTAAAATGAACGGGGAAAAAAAGACGATACAAAAAGTAACACCACTTTTTTTGTTTGCCGGTCGTACGTCAGAAAACACTATATACGCGCGACCGTGCATAAAGGCATACGTTTACATATTCACGCTTTGTATACGATTATGTAATAAACGACACGTGGACGTGTGTGAATTCGACCGTAATATATTTATCAGGAATAGAACATCAAGTGTCCTGGGTCGACGGCGCGAAAAACATTTTTATCTCGCATCACGATAACATAATTTGATGTGAGTGTTTTTGTTCGATATATTTTGAAAAAATATCATAACCTTTGTATAGTCATTGTAAATTAATGACGCATTATATTTTCATTGGTTTTCTGATATTTTGAGAGGCTAAACCTTTAAAACAATCTTCAAATGAATTTACCCTTTCTCCTGGCACTGACATGTGACAGCTGTTAGATATTTTTGGAAACGAAATGAAAAATTGGAAATGGACTTACTCAAATTAAATGATTTTTTTTGTTGAATAGAGTTTATATTTTGTCCAACGCAAGTGGCGTTTTTAATCTAATAATTATAATTTAAATTCAAAGCAGAATATATGGGTTTATAGGTACCAACTTTATAAAGTATTCATTACGAACACTACTACATCTATAAGCAACTATAACGGTCGCTTTCGTCGTTACGCTGATTGAAATTTTCAAATTCCCCGTTGTTTGTAATTAAACGGTTTTAATCATACGGGTATGTTAGCATAAATTATAATTTATAATTATTTATTATTGTATTACCGTCGGCACAAAACCGCAACGGTACCGATGAAACAGGCGATATATATCCTAGGTTATAGTTACTGAGGAAAATATATACTAGGATATTTTTACTCTCCGATTGGATATTTACTATAATATTTTTAATCTCCCGGTAAAAATGTCGTTTTAGGAAGGTATTAATATACTAGAATAATTTTACCACCTGGGTAAATATATACAACGGTATATTTACCCCCTCATCCCTGCCCACGGAAAAATGTGATTTCATGAGCATAAGAATGTAATTTTCTACAATAAATTAACTCTTTGTATCACGGATGAAAATTATATACCTACATGTATATATCCTCTCTAGCGTTAAAAATGCAGTTAAATGAAGTGTGTAAGTGCAGCGTCGTCGCCATAGGTGTGGCCCTACTCATGTTTTTATGTACTCGATAATTTTTTTTGATTAATTGAAACACATTATAGTCATTAACCTCTTGTAACTATAACATAGAATATATTTACCGGAGGAGTAAAAACTATTGGGGATTAATAATCCTAAGATACAGGCTTCCTACACGGCTATGTACCGAAATTGCCTACATATCGCGCCGGCCAACGGATATATGGTAAAAGAAATTTTAGGTATAAATTATGAGTGACAATAAAATAATTTTCATTGGTATTATAATAAACTGAGTACCTTGTATTAAATATTATATTTATTATTTTTAATTTTTTCGGTAGATTATTCT
Organism: Rhopalosiphum maidis; assembly: GCF_003676215.2. Lineage (NCBI taxonomy): Eukaryota > Metazoa > Arthropoda > Insecta > Hemiptera > Aphididae > Rhopalosiphum > Rhopalosiphum maidis. The sequence continues at coordinate 58,686,662 of NC_040878.1, read as the reverse complement.
AACAGAATATGAAATAAGTAATCAAATCGCCATCTTAAGTTATTTTAATTTACTATTCGTTTTACGTCAAAATGGCGCTTTTCTATAAATATTAATAATAATTTAACAATTGTTTGAATTTGTACAGCGAAAAAATGAATTAAATACGATTTGTATTGAATGTAAAACGAGAAAATGTATTTTTAATGTCACGTTTTTTTTTTTTTTTTAGCATTTTTAGTTTAACGTTTAGATAATTTTTTTTAATGATAAAAATAATTTTCATGGGGATCGTTTGAATACATTTATTTTTATGTTTTGGATTAACCAATGCCATCGGTCATATGATATATTATATTATAATATTAAACAAGAGTATTATACGACAATCCAGTACCAATGGTTTCATTAAAAAAAAAGAACGTGACTGACGCTCATGGATTACGACATCATGATTTTTTTTCGGTATCGCTATTTATACGAGTACAACATATATTGGACGGCGTTTCAATAAAAGGTATAAGCACGTGCCTTTGCATAAGTACAGACTTCTATCGCCAGACCCAGGCAATAAGCGTCGTTAAAATGCATTAGAAACACGATCCAGCCACGTCCGAAATGCATAAACGAACACAATAGGTTCAATATATTATATAATATTACGTTGGATGTAGATTAGAATATTATTTAAATTTGAACGGGAAAATATTAAAACGCCAATAATTACTGTTATAAATGTAAACGTGTTATCGTGATATTTGAACGATAAAAACTGCAAGTGTTCGTTATTCGTCGTCGTTGTCGTCGTCATTTTTATCCTTTAAAAATAAGACACCTTTAAAATGATCACTTGTGTAGTAAATATGCAGTATACACATATTATTGTGTCTATTAAAAATATTTGGCACGCATATTTGAATAATCAAACTGCAAACGACAGCTTTAACGTACGTCGAACAGTTTATGATTGACACTAGATTCTAATAATCTTATAATATTAATAATAATAATGATAAATAAAAGATAGCAGTCTATCAACAAGATATATAATACATAGGTTATATTTGTTTTACGATCTCTCAAATTATTTATTCATTTCTACTTAGCATCTTGATAAAATAACTAATATTTTTTTATATTAAAAAAATCTGATTTTCAATTAATACTCAATATATATGTTGCAGTCGAAAAAAAAAATAAAAATTACAGAAACTAATCATCATTTTATATATAAATATAGGATAAAATACATCGAAACCATAGAAAATACAATGAAAATTAATGGATGCTATGCCACGTTATACTCGTATAACGATTTTCCCTTGAAATAAGGGTGAAACTATTTCATAGTGAAATATTTTTAATAGCACAATTATTTAGAATTAGACCTATATGCTATTAAGTATTATCTATTTATTTATTTATAATTGATATATTATTAGAGATACGTTATACCCTTTAGTATGTCTGTTTTTGTTTCAGTAGACAGATAAAATAATTCTCAAGTATTAATTGTACGTGAACTCATGCAGAACAGCTAAAATAAACAACAAAAATAAAGTGCCAAAAACATTTTTCTTTAATTACTGATTGGTGAGTTTAAATTGCTTTCTAAAATATTTGTTCTACACAAGGCGTTCAAAAATATTCAATATTTATTAGAGGGCCAGATTGATGTAAATCTAAATTTAATTTTATCAAATAATTGGTATTAACGTATTATAATTTTATGGATGTTTATTTTGTATTGCTTATAAACATAAAACAATTTATGTTATCTATCTAAAAAAATAATTCAAATATTATCTATTTTGGATATTTTAAACGTCATTTTTATGAAACTCTAATACTGACCTATTATAATATGTATATATTATAAAAAATATTACGCATAATATTTTATCACCATTTCGAATTTGTAAATTTGTTAAAAGATAATAAGTTTTAAATTTTGAATGGTTGCCCATTAGTGTCAACGCTTTTTTTGTATGAAACTCAAATTTATCTAAAAACTATCTAAATACCATCTAGTCATAATTAGTTATTTTACTAATAATCAAATTTTAAACTAAACAAATATAACGTAACATGTGTTTCATGTTTTATTTATATTTGTTACAGTAAAATAAAGTTAATGGTGAATATGTTTAATTTATTTATAGGTAACTTTTAATATATATATATATATATATATATATATATATTTAAATAAAAGTAAATTAAAAATTAACCCTTTTGAGTTTCAGTTTAAATGTAGATGATCATCAGGTATAAGTATTCGGCATATTGTTTTTTGATGTTTTCAGTTATGTACCTAGTTATAATTATTTCGTTTGTGTTAAATGTGTACATATGTTGTATTGTTTATTTAAAATAATTTGAAGTATGGAAATCATACTGCATAGCTTTAATCTAAAATATGAATAACATTCAATGCTCAAATTCAGATAGAACAACCTTACACATCCATGATTATCTACTGTTCCAGAATAAAATGGAAATATCCGTAAAATGTTTTACTTGAACAGTACTTAAATAATTTATATAAAATGATACCAACCATAAATCAAGTAACTATGGTTAAACAGTTGTCGAGATGAAAGTATTTAAATAATACTCATAATAAGTTATTCTTTTAAAATAAACTTACTTTATATTACTACGGGTTTGCTCATTTTTAAGTTTATGTTTTACAAGAATATAATAATAACAAATTGTAGTAAAAAATGTAAAATTGTATTATTATTTGTTATTTTATGTGTTACATATTCGATAGGGGAGGAGAATTTTAATAAATAATTTTTACAAATCAAAAATATGAAAATAGATAGGTATAAATTGTAAGCTATCTATTTGTTTAAGTATCTATAGCAGGGGTGGCTAAATTGCGACTCACGAGCTGTATGTGGCTCTCTTCATCGACACATGCGGCTCGTGGTCTTATTTACAAAAACCAAAATTTTAATTTTTTTCCATACATTTATAAAAAAAAAATAATGTTTTTATTATAATTATTTTATAATTTCATCTTTCGTAATTCGATATGTTTATCAGATGTTAGCTATCTTTATTATTTTTGTGATATAAAAGTACAGATTAGATAATTTGGCTCTTGTTATAATTGCATTATATATGTGGCTCACGTATATAGTCATGTTGGCTACCCCTGATCTATAATATCTCAAGAATGTTATCCAGATGATTTTGAATAAAACAACGTTAGCATTTTGTTTAAATAATTTATTATTATTTTACGTATATAAGAGTTTAAAATTATAACGATTGGAATTTAACACACTATTACTTAGAATAATACGGAGTAAAAATAAAATACCTTATACTGTAGTTTCAAATAACTAACGAAACACTCTCCAGCAATCGAAAATCGATTTCAAAAATGTTTTCCAAGTAGTAATATTTAATATTATAATATATGAGTTATTACTCATGAAATATTGAATAATTAAAAATATAACAATAATAATTAATAATAAATAAATCATTTTTTGGTTTTTGACATACTGATTTTGTATAAAACTCGATTAGCGATTTTAAAACGAAACTCGACGGTGATTGTTCAATAAATTATATGTGCGTAAGTGTGTATATATGAGTAAATAATAATGAGTGCTTATATTATGTAAATTAATTGAATTTTATTTTAATTAAGAACACTTAAATAAAACAAACAACTTAAACATTTTTTTCAAAATAGCTATTTATTACTATCACATTTTTATTTTTATTTAATTGTTTTTAACTCCGACAATTATTCGTATACGTATTATAACTATATGTATAATATACAGATAACAAATTTTATTAAAGTGTTTAACAGTCAATTTGTATTAATGTAATTAAATCTATTCAAAGAAATAACAAAATGATTAAAAATCCGTTGATGAGGTTTACGAGTAAGTTATTTATGAACTACAGCATTTTTTTACCATCGTATTTTTTTACTTCAAAAACAACTGTCATAAGAACCCGGTTATTTTACTTTATTTTTTCGTTGTTAGAATTATATCCAAGTATTTACTCAAGACGATAGATAAGGTATATTATTATAATACTTTCTCATTTATACTAATTTTTTTCCGTATTTGAATTTACTTTCAGCATATTATTATGATAAAATTGACGGCTGCAAGTATTATACAGACGGGCAAATAATCATGCAGCTAAAAATTGTTGTGAATGCACATAACTTAAAATATATTTACATGTTTAAACCTCATGTGTAAAGACTAATGAGATACAATATTATTTGTTCAAAAAAGGAATAATTACAAATTACGTATTTCAAAATGTTTATTTATATTTAATTTTTACAACTCGTTGATTGATAACGTATAACCAAATTTGTTGTTGTAATCGAATAATTTGAACAATACATCGCTTTTTATTATAGTTATGTACCTACTGAGCTTTTGAGTTGATGAAACGGTCATTAGATAAAATGTGTATTGTATAAAACAGCGGCGTAATTTAGTTATGTCTGTTGAATTGGTTAGAGTGTGGGTATAATTTTTTTTTATACATTTTACGTATTTCATAAATTTTTTTTTTTAGCTTACAGTAAAGAAAAAAAATATATACATAGTAGGTTTTTCTACGACATAACAAAAATATAACATAACTTTTGACGTAATTTGCGAGTAAGTAAATATAAAATACGTATACACGGCCCGTAATTTACACAAACAAATTAAATGATGGGACGCATCGAATTGCGTTCCATCAATACGACCATTGTGATGTATATAATATAAGTATACATATTGTATAAATGTGTGCACAGAAAGAAATTAATAATTACATACATTATATTTTATTCACATATACTGGTTATATACTGGTTGTATGATTATAAATTGATAAATTTAATATTATACGAAATTTCTGATGAACGTCGCCGCTTGCGATGATATAATATTCCACCACTCGGTTGTTTGTACCCAATACAATATTATAATAGTATGTTGACAACATTATACTGTAGCAAGCAAAATTATTGATTTAAAGTAGTATTATCTATTTGGTATGTAAAGTTAGCATAGGTTATTCGGTTTTTTTTTTTTGTATTATTTTAATAAAACGGTCGTCGTCATAATTTGGGCGTAGTACGACGGAGACATATTCTAGGGCAGGGGTGGCGAACCTATGGCACGCGTGCCAATGATGGCACGTTGATCAAATGTCAATGGCCCGTGAAATAATTGCAATTATTAAAAATAATGGTGTTTATAAAGTTTTGATTATAATTGTTAAAAGAAATTCAAAGAAACAAATTATATACATTTTAAAAATAATAATTACCAAAAAAATATGCTCTTAATAAAATAATGTGCCTATAATAAATCGGTAATTTTATTTTTATTCTTAGAAAAATGAATTTCCTTTGGGCATGTAAAAAATTTTCAAAACCTTGATTGGGAAAATTTGTCACTTGACCCTAAAAAGGTACGTCCACTCCTGTTTTAGGGGAACTAAAATATATATATAATATTACATATTATCACACAGCTACGTGACTATGTGAGTATTATATTTCGACATAAATATGAAGAATAAAGATCATTATAGCCGATATAATATTATGTGTTAATAAAAACATGTCAATATAATAATATCAAGCGTTAGGCTTAGAATTAAGTTTGCTTAGGTATTATAATAATCCCGTTTTTAAATTATTGTACAAACAAAAACGGTTTCTGTGGTTTATCAGTTATTATTATTATTATTATTTTTTTTTTTTTAATGCCTTAAGAATTTATATACGGTAGGTACAAACTTATTTAAAATATTGTCTTATTTTTTGAATTTAATTTTTTTTAATAACTTATTTGAACATTTTATAATTAAAAAAAAAAATACATCCGATAAAAGCACGAACACATTTTTATAAGATATCTAATAGATCCGTGTACCGTTACTCAAATATTTTACAGACTCATAAGCATGGACTACTGTTGATGTTGTGCATTACTCATGAAACAGAAGGAAAAAAAGCCTTCTTATAATATTATTTAATTTTTACTATATTATACTATAACGCTAGCCATAATTATAACCAATGTAATTTCAAGTTGTAATCATGATTGACAGCACACCAATATTGATAAATATCAATATAAAAATTATATTAATAATCGTGTAATATTTCATCGAAGTGCAGGCTAATTAAAAATATTTTAAAATTAGGTGTACAAACCCCTAACTTGACTCCTTCCAAATGATGGACTTTTTCTCTATGTTTACACGATAAGTAGCAGAAAAACGCTTTGATAAAACAATTATGATAAATGTGTATAATACAGTTTTCAAAATATTGTAACTATTTTTGAATTTTGAGAAATTATTGATTTATTTAGTTTTAAATTTAATAAAAGATCCCACATAAGTGTTTCTTATACCTGAATAAAAATATTAAAAATAGTTACTTACAATTTTTTTTATAAAATACTTTCTACTGATATATAAACAAATCCTACGTCCTCTAGTATATAACTAATTTATGCTTGCCCGGTCTGTGGTAAATGTGCGACTTTTAACCTCAATAAAATTCAAATTTTCCAAAACAACCTGTTACAAATTATAATAGATGGTTTCTAGTTTATAAGGAACATAAAAATTCAAATTTAAAAATCCAAGACCATATTAAAACTCTATCCAAAAAATCCCATAGCTTACTAATTGACTCATTTAGCTCACTCAATTACAATATTTTTTGTAGATTAAAGCGTGGCCGTCCGCATGACCTTCTTAATTAACTACACATAATATGTTTATCTAGTATTCTAGTATATCTGTAAAACTTATAAACTTATATTATTTATTATAATTATTTTATTATTATATTGTTGTAACTTATTATTAAATCACTAATTGGTGTATCTTACATTAATGTTTTTTGCTGTAGATATCTAATAATACCCATTATTATCTCACTTTTATTAACATAATTTTCAAATAGTTAAAAATGTATAATTGTAAATATCCGAAGTTGTAGATAATTTTAGATAGAAATAACTTTATCTTTAATACCAATAACAAAAAAAGGATACAACGACATTTCTGATATCTTTTAAGATGTTATTACTCCTTTGTTATCTTAAAAGACGTCGATGTCGTGATATTTAGTATGTAACACCGTCATGTCTTCTAGCTGAATCTTGACAAAAGAGTCTAATCACTGGATAGTTTTCCTATTCACTGTTTCCAGATCTATATAGAATTGCTTTGTTGACCCATTTGCTATTTGCTTATTGTAAATATATTTTTTAATATACAGATTGTAAGTGTTATTATAAATATATATATATATATATATAAATCATATATTATTATCTATTTATACAATAGATCCATTTGTACTATTATAATAGTATGGTATTTACAGAAACACATTTTGTTAAATTTTGTGTTATAATATAAGTTGATATAATATATTTTATGTGTCGTTATAATAATGGAACTAAAAAATCGAATAAAGATATAAAACCAATTATTTTTTTATAGGTACCTATAAAGTTTGGATGAAATTACATATTTTAACGATAAATAATGACTTTAATTACTTTATTTTAATTCGGAAGCATTGGTTAATGAAGACCTTAACTTTTACGAAAATTATGAAATTTGCTATACACAATGATTTTTTTTCAAAATATGTAGATTATTTGAAGCTAGTAAGCTACCATTTATGTATACCATAAACTTATTTATGCTGTTTTACACAAAAATTAATAACAATTATATAATATGGTATAAATAAATTACATTATAATAATTAAATATTAATAATATAACAAATGCAATGTTTTTGGTAGTTTAAACCAACCTTTTATAATTAATAGTAAAATAAATCGCATTAATAAAATTATCGAAAAATAAATCATGAAATATATTTAGTGGTATAGGCTAACAGTTTTTTCTCCGAATCGTGTTTTGTACAAAATTATAAAATATTTTATTTATTTAACACGTCTATTATACCAGTAACTCATTAACACGTAATGCTCAGCAGTGTGGTACCTGTTTGACCTCAATTTTTATTGCATTTACAGATTTTTTTTTTGTAAAACTGTTATTTTCAGCTTACAGAATAATTTATAATAGCACTAAACTGAAATAAAAATTAAGAAGGATACAGATATTATATTATTTTTATCATCTGCAACTGAATTGAAATGTTTTAACTTTTATAGTTAAAATGTTTGAATTCTAAATAACTTCCGAATGAAAGTAAATAGCGCACTTTAGTTACTCTAATTTCCAGAAAGTATATAAGTACCAGGGAATATATATATATATATATAAATGGATGATGTAGTGTATAGCGAATCATCTTGCATGCGTAATTTATGAGTCTGACATAAAAATATAAAATACAACAGATCTTATTTCTCATTATTTCCTTTGATTATGAATTTATTCAAATTCTAATTTTTTAAATGTTTAAGAATATTTCTAAAAAATGTATTATATTTTATAACACACGTTTTAAGATGACAATAGCATATAATGAATATTGTATTCTATAATGTCAAAGTAAAGAAACCTTAAAAATAGACAATGTAATATTTTTTCTTCATTTTAAACAAAATTATGTTTACAATAAGTACATTTGATAACTTAACTAATATAACAACAACGTGAAATGAACTGAGGAGGAAGAGATAACAGTGTGAAATCCCTCTGACTTCGAGTGAAATAAGTTACTAAAATAACTAGAGTATGATTTGATAAGATTTCGTGAGAATTTCGGATATTATGTTATATGTACTTTGGAATTGAGAGGAGAAAAAAATCAAGTATGTCAGTTTCACGATTTTTGTGAGTAGACCAGTAGATTGAACCATTTGAAGATATGAAAGTAAAGCCTAGTTTTTGAATATTATTAAGGGATGTTCTCTATTTAGAGTTTGTTAATTTGCTACTCCGCTATGTGTTTTACTTAGGTTAGGAGTTGTATTCGCCAGCGGTTATAAACATATACCCCCTGGTGACTGTGAGAAGTTTTCAATTTAGTGGTCCGTTATTGCCGGTAGAGGAGGACAATAAACTGAGGACAACATAAATGGAGTACGGTTTAATACGATTTGGATATTGGTTGCTTGCATTGTATTGACAGTAGTTGTACACTACGAAGTGGATAATGTTGGATATTTGTTGACATTAAAGTAGCGGATTCCCTGTCTTGGCGATTTGTGCTTTGAACGAGATCACAACGTTTGTGAGATTCTCCGATAGATATTTTGTTACACATTTTTATATGAAAATATCGATGTTATTTTCCAAAGAGATCAACAATATTTAATAATGATAATGTTTGTTTTGAGGTATTATGTAAAACATTTACTTACATTACAAACTTTGTAAGAAATTTAAATATTGGTCTATATACTATATTTGTCGTCATTTGTTATGGTTTAAAATTTAATTTAGAACTAGGTAGTTATTTAATTCATTAGGCAATTTTATTGAGCATATTATTATAATTTTTTTCTTAGTTATAAGTAAAAATAAAGACGATTTATAATAAAATACATGGTCACAATATTATATTATGCATTGTATTAAACCCATATAAAATAATTATACAGTCCATAAATTATTCGTTTAATACTGATCTAATAGTGTAGGTACTAGGTACTCGCTATAATAATATACATATATAATTTATTTGATGACAAAATCAGAATAATGTAATTTCGCATAAGTAGGTTTAGGTACCTTTTATATTATTCAGAATACAAATAAGATGTAAACACTATAGACAGAGGATTCTGTTCTACTGAGTAAGTATACGATCCTTTTAAAAATTTATTATTGAAAAAAAAAAGTATTATTATTCAAGTAAACATTTTAAAATCTTTTGAATATAATAATTCTACTTTTACATAGACTATAGTGAAATACATCTGATCTATTATATACGTTATACTTACATTGAATTCATAATACGTGATTATATTAGTTTGTGAATCAAGATATAACTATATTGTAAAATAATATAGCTTTCAGTTAAATTGAAAATTTATAATTTTTAAACATAGTAAGTAATAAAAAAAAATAACTTTTGTACACGTTTGGAAAACCGTATAATACTATTATCGATGCTTATTTTTTTCTTCAATACACATTTCATAATATATTAGAAATATTATATTTAGTAAAAAACTTGATTCAACATAATTTATAATCTAACACGAACGTGCCTGAAAATATTGTATTTACTATTTAAGTACTATATGTAAGCTGTACTTTGGCCTGCAAACGTAATTAGGTTTTCTTCTTAATTAGGTAGAACGAAATGTAAACATTTCCGTACATTATTAAAAAACTTCACTCACGTCATACTATGTTTATTAATACTTGAATGTTCTGATTCAAACCATAGGTACATTTTATATATGTATAGTTTATATAATATGAAACAAAATTAAAGGCTGTAAGATGAACGTGTTTATAAATTATGATTACTGTTTTTTTCTGGTGAACAATATATAAAGGTACTTATACTATTATAGAGTTATTTCTTAACTTTGTAATTGGATTTATAGACTTACGATAACAATAACGATTATTTAACTTCTTAACATTATAAATTTTTTATAATAGTTGTATCATGACTATTTTAATTGTTTAGTATTTTACTTCATTTGTTATCGATTTTCACGGTATAGTTATTAGATTTAGGGCATAGATGGCGAAGAAGAATGGCACATAGTTATAAAACTAATCTGCACAAGAAACTGACAATATTGGTTCAACAAATTGTGTACATTTTTTTTATTAGATTTTTAAAACTGAAAAAATAATTTTTTACATATAATACTAATAATAAAAAAAAATATATATCTGGTAAACTAGATAATATGCTATATTATATTTTTTCTTACCTAATCGTTCCATATAAATATACTTTTGTATTAAGTATAGTTAATTTTAGTTACGACACTCAAGTCAAAATAAATAATAAATAAGTAATTAAAAAATGTACTGCCCCTAACATAGAGTTTAGAAGCATAACGAATTTTCTCCATGTACTATAAAGCTTCAACAGTAAGCTCATTATAACTTAAAAGCTTTAAATTATTTATACAATTATGATCATATTTTATTCTTAAATCCTGTCTTAAATTACGACAGCGTTGCCGATTTACGTGGTTAAAATACATTTTTTTTTATGTTTTATTGAAATAAAGTATAAAATAAATAAATCAAATTAAGTATCAATTAATGTTCAATAAGGTGGAAATATTAAAATTCCAATTTATAACCCTTGTTCATATTTAAATTGAAAATAAATTTCGCTTTATAGGAAATCAAAAAAAAATATTGAATCTTAAATTATTTCTAAGAATATTGCACAATAAAAAAATAATAAGATAATACCTACATTGTATGTAATTTTGTGTATTTTTATAAATTCGTACATTACGTTAACAGCGGTATGTTGTTTAAACATTGAATTTTAAGTTATTATAATATGATAAAAAATGTACAGGGCATTAAAAAAAAAAAAAATTATTTTTAATATCAACGAATGTTTTTAATGGAAAGTATTGAATAATGTTCATAGATTAATTGAAAAAAAAATTGAAAAATTATAAACATACGCAGTGCCAGCATAAATAAAAGTATGCATTTATTGTAGTATTGAATAAGTGCAGTTCAGTGTGTTACAGTATATTAAATAAAAAAAGTACACTAAATCATAAATCTACCTTTCTATTATGCACATAATCTGTTAATTACTATGGTTATAACTAAACGTAAATTATAAAAATACAAATTTAATTTTAATATGTTTTGATAAAATTCTTGAAATCAATATTTTACTCACAAAAAAAAGTAATACCTGATCAAAAAAAAAAATAAATTACGTATTTTAATACTTATATTTTTATTTTTTTTAATACATGTACCTGCTTGTATTTGTAAAAATATAACATAACAATATAATATGTCGTTGAAAAACAACTAGTTAAATAATATTTTAATAGTACATACTTACTAATTTTATTATTTTGTCATACACATTTTCAAAACAGTGGAAAACTTAAAATACAAAAGATTTTTTTATTTTATTTAAATACATCTGAAATTATTTGTAAATTTTATGTATTTTTAAAATTGTTTTATGTATAACTTTAGAATGTGTGATAGGTGATGCCACCATTATCTACTTGGTAGTGCGTGTAATTAAATGGAAATGTACTAAAATTTTAAATTACGCGATCAAGAATATTATATTTTCTCATTAATTGATGTTGACCAACTAAAATGTATTTAAAAACGGCTTGGGTTCCTATTTGAATTTCCAATTTAACTTACAAAACACCCAAATAATAAAATATTGGATAAAAATACATAAAATCATTTATATAAATAATTTTAGATGCATTTTTCTCTATTTTTTATATTAATTTTATAATACAATGGCTGTTACATACATTTTTGAATCACCTGTATATTATGGTTTTATATTTTAGTATAAATTAAAAAATATATTGACAATATTTGTTATTTGTATACAAAGAATATTGTATTTGTTTCTTAAATATTAAAATCAAATTTGTCTACGTAATAGATTATAATAATGATAATTAATAACAATAACAACGTACGTAAAAACAAATGATATCGATTTTATTTATTTATTTTTTTAATTAGTTAGAAATTAATTTAGGTTTACAGTTATCATTATTTTAACATAATATTTTATATCATAACATTTCAAACTTAAAATCGAACTAACATACAGTATTTATCATGTTAAGATTCTTACATACATTATTTATTTTTTTAATGCGATTATAACATAAATTACTGTAACTCAATTATTAATAGTCGGATAGAAATGAAATGAAATAAGAAAAAGATTATAATTATAATAATAACCGTAACCAACAGATTCTATAAAAACTCTCATGCAGTTATTTTTTTAAATAAATCTGATAAAAATAAAATTAAAGATAATTTTTATTATGATGACTTTCTTCAAAAAAGAGCATTTATATAGAACAAGTTGAGATCAAGAGAGAAAAAAAGTAATTTAAACGTGTAATTTTTTTTTTGTGTGTGTGTGAAAAATGACAATTTTTGAGTAGATAGATAATGTCACACGTGGTCACACCACTACAGTTTGGCAAGGTACAGTATTGACTATTATTTAGCCCCAGTTTTCATGAACTATACGGCAACAAGTTATGTCCGGTGCGTAATCTGGAGTATTTCACTACGATAGAGCCACTAATCTCGACTAATCAAAAGACTGAAACCACGGGTGTACGTTTTAGGATATTGTTTTATATCCAGATGCGTAGAGTTTTGGAAGGTATTCCCATTCCACTATCCAAAATGTCTAGTTGGATTGACGGTGCAAAGGGATTACACCGAAATAAGGTTGGTTCGGACCCGTGGGAAAGGGGTTGTCGGCGTAGCCATCCAACGAGTCACCGAGCTCATTACCAGAGGATATACCTTTATATTTGTGAGCTCATAGAAAGGAGCTATTTATAAAAGTAATCGACTGCGCGTATAAAAAGACGATGTGTACACATGGTTATAATTTTTTATTTAAACATATAATAGTGTACAATGATATCTCATCACTATTTTATTGTATTTTTTAATTTTATAATAACAAAATTCAGGATAATATAATATACCTATCTGAAGACTAAAATAATATTTTATTGAATTATCATAACTGACTTACATTATAATAGTACTGGTATTGTATATTTCTATGAATAAAAAATTATTACGTTTTTGCGGTTTTTTTTTTTTTATATAAATTTGAATTCTTTTATTTGAAATTCACAACAGATCTTCGTATACGCCCTATATAAGTTTGGTATTTTCTATGAATAAATTCATAGAAGTAAATTATTATGTACGTATATTAAGTTGTTAATAATATGTACTTGAAGAGTCCAAATAATATATCGTGTATGATAATTCCTTAAAATTAATAACCATTTAAATATCTAAATAATTACGATAAGATTAGTGAAATAGATAATAAGTTCTAAGAATTTCAAAAATGTATGTTTTCCATATTTATCCGATTAAGTTTTATTTCCTGTTTGCTGTTACTCAAATACCAATTATTTTTATGTTGAGTTTAATTTACTTAAACTTTAATATAGGTGGGTAAACCAACTCGAACACCTTGTTCAAATTATGAACTAAAACCATTTATCTATCAATGTATGAAATATAATATCATAGTTGGATGCATTTAATCAATTCAAGTCAAAACCTTAACTAAAATGAATTCTGTCAAATGCAAGAAGTGACTATATAGTCCAACGTATCTGATGTATACGTAAAATGAAAAAGAAAGATAAAAAATTGGTGTTCATCATTTGAGCCAATTTTTTTTTAGACTATCTACTTGAATTGTATTCATGTTTTACGAAGGTCAATTTTTTTAGAAATTAAATAGGAATACATCAATTTTACCAAGAAACTTACACGAGAAAAACACAAATTGAAAATATTAATGTTTCATATATTATTATATTTTTTTTATGAGATATAATATTTTTTGATATTTTATTTGAATTATCATAAATTGAGTTAGTATAAACAATGTCAACAAAATAGATATATTTTAAAATTTACTCAATACAAAATATGTTTATGTTAAAAATTAGTCTGATTAAGTTGTCTCACTTATAGTAAATAATTGAGATTTTTTTTTATTCATTGCATCTATACAAATAAATAAAAAAATTGAATGATAAAAACAATTATAAATATTTTTGGTGCAATAAATTGATATACAACCTTTTTGAATTCTATAGTTATAGTGTGTTCATTCTTTTAATAATTATTTTCATATTTAGTTATCTTATTTTAGATGTATGTATTATGAATAGCAAAAAGGATAGAAAAACATTATAAAAACAAATTATTGTTTATTTATGTCTTATACTATTATCTGTCTAAAAACAAATATTTAAAAACAACGAAAATATTATTTCAACTTTCTGAGTATAAGTTTAACACATTTTAAATTTTTTCAAAAAAAAAAAAAAATTATTCATAAATATTAAAATTTCAATAGACTAAAACTTTGCCAATTTTGTAATTAGAAAAAACTTTTTATGCAAAAACTATTTAAAAAAAAATTCTTTATCCACATCTATGAAATAATCGGTGTTGCCATTTAAAAAAAATTTAGTTGTATTGCACATGCGCATATTGAAAGGGTTAAAATTTTGACATTTATTTAAAAATGTGTATTTAAGTACATTCTTTCATTCAGTGAAAACTTCATTTCAATACAAGAACATCAAACCAAAATATTTTTCTCACTATTTACAGTACTTCATAATCATAGATGTAAAAATTAAGCACGTATATTAAGTATAGAATACTATTGTAGATTTAAACGGTTATTGAACAATTACACCTAGAACAAAGATTTTAATTGCGCTTGTGTTAAAATTAACTTACTTTCAGATATGAAAATATTGTTGTTTGATCTAATTTCACCAGTATTTACATGAAACATCTACACTAAATTACTTTAAAATTAAAACGTTATTTATCGATCAATTTATTTTTAAATTACTGGTTAAAGTGAGTGGTTATAACATGTTTTCATGTTTTACAACAGATATATAAATTTTACAAAACGTTATTAGTTATTATTATTACGCAAGTAAAGTAACTTGCTAAATTTGAAGAAAAAAAATTATTTATTTATATTATATATTATGTATTCAAAATTTAAACTCGCAAAAAAAACGGTTAGTGAATACATTTATTAAATAATTATAACTAACTAATAAGTTTTCCTTATCTATTGTAAAATGTTTTGAGCGTAATTGGTTTATCGACCCTAAAATGTATAAAGCTCAATTGGTATACAAACAATTTAAGCACTATTGATAAACTATCAATTTAACTCTATATTCGATCGTCAAACCTGTATCTTAAAAGGTTCATTCGATTATTTTATCTCAAATAAGTACCTATAGCTGTGGACCGAGGACGCACTCGGGCAATTCAATATAATTTGTCGATAATACTGTGGACGCACTCGGGCTATAAAAAAGGTAAAAATAAAAAACGGGACACACTCGAGATATCTCCATATATTTTTTTTACTTGCAATTTCTTGAACAATTGACATATTTTATTATACCCGAAAAGATTCGATTAAAGCAATAATAAAAATAACAACTAACAATTATAAATAAAAAAAAAAAACAATCATTTTTTATCGAACCCATTAAAATATTTTGTCAAAATTGATTATGTAAGAGTATTAACTGTAAATTCACATATTGCATCCAATAAATCTCAAAAAAATCCAGAAGTTCGTTGAAAAATTCAACTAAATTAATTTAAGTACAAGACATATTTTAATTTCAATACAATGGTAATACGTACTCGTTTTACGCGGTGATTCGAAGGATATAATTTATCTATAATAAATTACAGATGGTAATCAAAATAGTATTTTTTAATTAATTAAAAATTATCCGTGCAATTGTTTCGATTCCATTGATTTAAACATATATCATATCATAAATAATTATATTAATGTTTTTTTTTTCATTTTAGTTACTTTATAAAAAAAAACGAAAAAAACCGGGATTATCGACTTGCATTGAAAGCTTTTTAATTTTAAAAAGTGGACGCGCTAACAACTGTTATAAAATATAATGTGATGACTGTTTGACACTACTAAAGACGATATTTATTACATTATTTTTACTCTGGAATCATTCCATAAGGAGGATGCCACACCCGTGTGTGTAGTCTCCGTCTTACTAACGTATACAACATGGGGAATTTTCGTTCAGTAGTTTCAATTTTGTGTGTAGAAAGCTTTAATATAATTATTTTTGTGATACATTTATTTAAAGATTTTTCAGTTTTTTAAACGCGTGATAATTTTTAAACAATGATATTTTTCACTTACTTACTCATCATTTAAAAAAAATTAAAAAATCGTAAAAAATCTATGAGAAAACACAGTTAATCTATCTTACCACGCAAAATAGGTATTTTTTAACATAAATTTACTGTATTGTACGTTCATAAGATAGAGACAGTGCTTGTGAGTTTGGCATGTTCTCAAACCACAATGGTATTGTCTACATCATCATTCATTTAAAATGTTAACAATATTATAAAGTTTTATTTTGTTGTTTAAAGTGCACAGCTTAGCACTATGGGAAACACAAGATAGCATGCAATATTATTATGAATATTTTACGAGTAGGTAGGTAGTTGGTTTTTTATTTGTTTAGCTTTTGGATAGTATGAAACAACCTACACTAATGAAAAATGGATGCGAATAAAATGTTCAGTCAAATATCATGATTCATGAACATATTTGAAGTAAATTAAATTATTGTTTTAGGTTTAACCGTAAATGATAAATACGTTTTAAAATTTATTATTTGTAAATATTATAGTGGAAATAAAATCATTCATAAACTGTAAAAATAAAAACAGGATGCAATTTTATCGAACTCTAAAACAATAAAATATATTATAATATACAAATTGTTACGAAAAATGGCGAAAACCACGTAAGAACCAACATAATCCGCTTTATTTTTGTCACATGAAAGTTGTAAGACCATATATTATGTACTGTGTGTCTATGTATATTATTTTTTTGATTATTTTTAATATTGTTTGGTAATAATTCTTTAGACAACATTAAATTTAATTCAATGATAAATGAGAACCTCAGAACTCAAAGAAACGCACTTTTACAATATGGATAATGCAATCTAATGTACATCATCACATCAATTCGACCAGATAAAAATTATTCTATAATCTATGTAATTACAGTATTATAGTATTTTATTTTTAACGTATTTAAACATCATTGAAAACTTAACGACACAATAAGAAAGACATACTGTTCTAACAATAATGAAATCAGAAGCATTCGATATGTATAATATTATATACGATATTACGGCTATACGAGCATAATAACAAGTCGTAATACTGCATAAAAAAAAACTTTTTTTGTCGATTTCTCATTTTCTGTTTTTAGTTGTACTTTCTTATTTTTTCTAATAAAAATGGCTTTTAATGCTTATATATGATTAGAAGAAGGAAATGTGGTTTAGAAAAAAAAAACACAAAATTACCCATCTACGAAAAAAAATTGAACCAATGTGCCGTAAATGAATTGTTTGTACTGACAATAACCTTATTCATTTACGAAACCTCGCACTTTACAATCGTTTTTTTTTTTTTAGTTCTTTCAATTTGTCTTCATTTCTTTTCATCATAAGTTAATTGACACTCTTTTGATAAATTAAATGCAGCTCTCAATTGAGTAAATTATTTTCACTGGACTTTCAATAAACTTAATTTTGTATTTGTTATTTTTGTGGCTTACAAGATCCACATACACTGAGAATTTTAGATTCTGAATGGAACGATGAATATATCGATTTTACAATGATGAGTTTTTTTTTTTATCTATACATGCTAATAGTTATCGATATAATGCTTCGATCTTAATTTTGAGGGTGGTTTTGGGTAACAAATTTTAGTTTCATGATTTAGGTTATATATTAAAAATGCTCAGTATCTTTTTTTTTAGATCAGAAAAAACAAAAAATGGGAATTTTTACGTTCAACCAGGTTTTGACTAAAATATCAAAAATATATAGTCACAATGTTTTTATAAAAATTTAAATTTAGATTTTTGAGGAAATTCGTGAAACTGTCGAAAATTATTACCAAAAAAAAAAAATTATATCGACCTCTTATAATACTAAAAAATAAAATAAATAGCTTTAATAGCTATTTATAAAAAATTTTATCACGATATATACTTAGTGGTATAATAAGCTGACCAATTGTTTTTGTTCAGAATCGTTTTATAATGATAACATTATTGAATTTAAATTAAACACACTCATAATAATAGTAGCCTTCTCGACACCTTATGTTCTACAGAGTGCTACACACTTTTCCTTTTTACCGGTACATGTTCAATAAAACAGTTTACTTTTACAAATCAATTTAAATGTTAATTCAATTTAACATAAAGTGTAAATTTTTTTTTAATGAAATTTATTATAATTTACTCCGATTAACGCAAAATATCGTAAATTTATAACCAAATAATTATAATACATTTTTAATATAATAGATACAATTAATGTAATCAATAGTATAAAAAATTATTAGTGGTAGTTGAGAAAAATATAATTTAGTAATTCACCTATAGTTAGAGTTATAAAACGTGTATAATTATTATATTTAATTTAATCTATTGGGCAGTTAAAATTTCACTTTTCTAACACACTAATAAATATTTTCATATGTAAAAATGAGATAACTTCATGATAATGTTATTGACTGTCGTCTCAACTCCAGGTTATTGCCATTTGTTAATTTGTAAATTTATAGCATACTTAAATATTATAGTATATGATTAACGTTTATTTGTATTCCTGTTAACCATTAAAGTAAGTCCTTCAATAATATAATATTGACATACATTATGCTATTACACTTAAAGCATCTCGATAAAAAATCAAAAGTATTCATTTATGCAAAATGGAATTCAATCTAAATTTATTTTTTCATATAATGTTATTTTCAATTATTTGTATTGTACTTGCTAAACCATGAAAATATTGGATAAAACGAGGTGAGTTATTATTTAATTTGATTATTTTTTTTCGGCAACTGCGGACAATTTAAGAAGGAAGTAAAAATATTATATCTAATTTCCAGAAAAGAAATGTATGTATTTATTTCAACTAAAAGTCGACAATAAAATTGAAACACGTTCAATGCATTAAATACATTTAGTAAAATCGTAATAATATGTAGTTATTATAATATGATATACATTACATATACGAATATTATTTAATATTTTTAATAAATGTATTTTTTTCGTTCAGCTAAGTAATTTATATATTATTCTTAACAACTAAAACAAACTATCACATTAAAAAAAATATTGATAATATTGATATTATGCGTATTAAAAATTATTAATTCATGATTATGTCTATTTTATTTATTTATTAAGTAAATTAATTAATTTTAATAATATGTTCACGATAAGTTGTAACAACAAAATAATATGGTACATGATTACATAGTGAAAGGTATCCATTAATAGCAACATAAATTGTCTGTTATCGTTGTTAGTTTTGGTTTTAGTTTAGATAGTCTCTTGACAAGTTTCTTTGAGTATCCTATTTGGTTTATCCATTAATGGTTTTAGAGGACAATGCTGAAATCGGTGAATTTATGTTAATGGTAAATTGTACATGGAATCATTTGTAGTGAAGTTGGGAAAGTTCTGTGACGATGTTACTTGTAAATATTTATTTGGGAATCATTAAACAACTCAAATTGATTGCGTTTGTACATATACAAACTATTTTTTATTTTTTATTTTATTATTTCAATAATTATTACCTTTACACCTTAATGAAATAGATCAATTTACTATAAAAATTACTAAACGATTGATATTGTATTAGTTATTCATAACTTGACATTTATGTACATATTGTTAAACCAAATAGTATATAATATTCATACCTACATTATATTATAAATATTGAACATGAAATACTTATTTTAAGACAATCATAAATCATCTGTGTTTAATGTTTATAATAAGTATAAAAATTTAAAAATGTTCTAAATAGATACATTCCTATCAAATAAAGCATGAACTTACAGAAGATTTTTTAATTTTCTAATAAGTGTACCTATGAATAAATTTGGTTGGTAAAATTAATTCAAATTATTTATATTGTTTTTTTGTAGATTTCATATAATAGTAAATGAATGTAACTTAAAATGAATTTATTATTGTTAATATTTTAATAAAGATATGCAAAGGTACACAAACTATTAACCGTTAACAAGAAAACTAGTGTGTTAGAAAATAAGTGATAAATTTTTAAAATATTTATGTTGGAAACTTATAATTTTTGTCACGTAATTTACTGTTGTTTTAATTAAACCCATTTCGTAACTTTAACCAAAATTAAATTTAATATAAATTCCTAATCGAAAACTTAAACAGTGTAATACATTTATAATACAACTTTATTTGCGTTTTATCATTTAATCTTTGGTCGACAGCTAGTACATTATATTAAATCACAAATTATTATTGAAATGCGTCTTTTAACTATATAAAATTAAAACTAATAGAATTTTTAAGTAAATTATCAGCACTACCTATATATATTGTATAATGTACTTAAAAATATGAGTTTAGTAATTTGGTCGATCTTTTGTAGATAGACAACATACTGTCTCTTTAAATGTATATATTGTATAAGATTATTATAGCTGTTTATTTATTGTTTATTTAGTGTAAAATAGTTAAAAGAAATATAAAAATAAGAATACAAAATAGTTCGATACAAATCTAAATCAAGAAAATTAGACTCAATTAAATTGTGAAGGGGCGCCTTTTCTAAGGTTAACTAACAAAACAGAATTTACTTATTTATCTATGCCAAGCAGTTTTAAGTTATTAAAATATAGAGCAATCTCAAAATAGTAAAAATTATGAAAACATCATAATAAATATAAAGAATTTAAAAAATTTTCTCAAAATCAAAAGATTATAAATATTTTTATTGAAATTAAATTTACTTTAGTCTATTTTTATGACATGGTTTATATTAAATTTATGATGAAAATCGAATTAAAATAATTCGAATAAAAATAGGCTGCAGAAGAATATGTACTATATACATATTATTATGGTAATTTTAATGTTGCTGACATATTTGTGAATATAATGAATAGATAAAATACTTGAATACTCATAAGAAATTATTATCGATGTTTGTTTTAAAAACTAAACCACTTTTTATAGTTTTGTATTGTTTTATCTTCAATAAAATTATTAAAATTATATCAATTATTGTATACCATTTTAATAAATTTAAATTTAAAAAAAGTTATTTCATTTTTTCTTTTAAATTCGAGTAATATTATTTATCAGCTTGTATTAATTATTTATATTGAAATCAAGAAGTTTGAAAATTGTGTTCAAAACAAAATTATAAATCATTTATATAATGAAGAAAAATTTGTTTGGTTAAAAACTAATTATATAGGTAATCTTCAAAAAAAAAGTAGGAAAGTGTGTACAACTTTGATGTGCATAAGATGTCAAGTAGGTCGCGGATTGTTCAATTTTAATTCAACGATGTATCATTGTATTCGAAAAACGATTCTGATAGAGATGGTCTGTCAAAGTGTAACCCTATATTACTTAATACATTTAATAGTACGACTTTTTTTAAATAGCTATTAAAGTTATTTACTTTTAATTTAGTATTATAGTAGATTGATAACATTTTTTCCGAAATTATTGAATGTTTAATATTATTAGTATTTAATTACTAAAATAATATTAAATAATATTAACTTCCAACTAACGATACTTTCTGTATAGTGAATTATTTTTGAGAACTATGATCTTTGTTGTTAGTTATGCATAAATGTATCTCTGTATAAAGAATTTGATGTTTCTATACAACGAATAAATTATTTGATAACAAACTCGTTTATATAAACGAAATTCACTAATTATTTCTCAATCATATGTTAAATAGATAAATATGATAAATATGTAATAAGATAATAAGATTTATAACATGATATTATGTTTTTGATGTTTAATATTATAAATTATAACATTTTTTAATTTCTTTTTTTTTTTTAATATAATAAATAATATGAAATACCTATGTAATTCTATTTAACCGATTCCTCTATATTACGAATTCTTTTTGTTCCCTATACGACATCGTCACATGAAAGTTTCACTGTACCATATTATACTAAATTATATAAATCAAAAATATAAAATTCGAAAAAAATAATATAATATACGCAAAAGTTTTAAGTCCTCACAAATAATTTTATTAAATTAAAACAAAATATTTAACATTGTTATTCATTGTTAAAAAAATATATTTTTTTTTTCAAATTTAAACTTCTTAATATGTCCATAAAAAATAATTGTTCTTTTAGGTTTTTATTATTGAATACTTATGAGGAATATTATATTACATTTTAAGATAAAAAAATAAAGATATTGTAAATTATTTACTACAGAATACTTATTGTTTTTAATTATCGTTCATACATTTTGTATAATTCTAAACTTCAAATGCACATAAAAAAAGTCGTACCAATAAATTTTTAATGGTTTTATACAGATATAAAAATAGTAAAAATAACTTAAGTTGGATATTGTATAAAAATTTGAAGAATTTTAACTCATCGAATATGTTTTAATTAAAATGTATAAAAATAAAATTTAATAAAACATTTAAAAAAGAGCTAAAATATTTTGAAAATTATACATTGTATAGAAAATGATAATTTAAACATTTTTTGAAAATTATAATATCTACGGTTAATTGTTTTTGAATTACAACAAAAAAGGATAATCGTTTAAGAAGAAATAGTTATTATACGACGTAATATCCGTTGTCATAAATATTTAAAGTTCAAACACTTGTAAGAAAATTATTTTTTTTAAAGGTAGATTTCAAAACATTTAAAGAACCTTATGTTAATTTTTAAAATGTTAGGTATAAATAGACATTTTTAATAAATTTCTTACTGTAATATAATTTATAAATTTCAAGATTTCGACGAAGTTTATCAATATTCAAAATTGAAAAATTTATAAAAAAATATAGAAACTGTATATTTTTGAATTTGGAAATAAGTAATTTATAATAACTCAGTGTTTGATTTTCAAATATTTTTACCGATGCATACATTTTTTATCAACATTTATATATAAAAAAAAAGAAATACAAATAACCAAAAATTTTAATTTTCTTTAAATGATTCAAAAAAAGTCAAAATATTTTGAAAATTTTACCATTTTTAAAAAATGATAATTTAAACAATTTATCTAAATTTTTTAATTTCTGTGGTAATTTTTTTTTAGAATTAGAACAAAATAAAGAAATCAATCTAGTCTAATACCGGTTTAAAGTGAAAATTTCTACTTTTCCTTAATTCTTTGATTGTTTTTCCATTGTTTTTATAAAAAAAATACCTACTAGATATTTTTAATTTTAACCTGCTTAAAGTATAAACTAAATCCAATTTTTATCCAAAGCCACTCTTTAAGTTCAATATTATTAAAGCATTTAAAAAAAAAAAAAAATCATCGTAAAATCAATACATCCATAGCTCTGTTTATTCAAAATACCGTAAATCATATTATTACAGAATTATTTAGAAGTATTATTCAAGGACTGCTTTGTATAAACATAACATTGTGATGTATTTCGTTAATAGCTTATATAATATACACTGAAAATTTATCAAGACTCACATGTTTTTCAATTTATAAATTAATTAATATTAAAATATTTATAGTAATGAGGTTTAATGGTTTCAGAATTGTTATTCGTATATAAGTGTAATATAAATAAAAAACTAATATGTTATCAATTAGTTTATACGTATGTAGTAGGTATATAGCCAAATCAAGCATTTTAATAAATGGCAAATAGTCAAATATTTAATTTTTTTGCTATTTTAATATGGCATGTAAATATCTATGAAACACACTTTCTGAAAAATTAAACTAAAATTTGCTTATTAATTTATATCAAATTTTAAGCATGTATATATATATATATATATATATATGTTAATAATTTAGTGTTTAGTGACAATTTTATGATTTTTAAGTTAATACACTTAGGTCGTTATGTTTATGTGTAATATTACATTATCAAGCTTTTAGTTTTATGATATATAACTGAAAAACTCAGTTTGTATATAGGTAATTACAATATCTAAATTATAATGTCCCTTACTACATTTTAACTTATTTTATTATTATTCAGGAATAATTATTATAATAATAATGCTTTATATGAAATCATAGAATATTTTAACTATAATATTATCAAAAATGTTAAATTTTTTGATTTGATCATCATCACAGATTAGCCTGAGAATTGTCTAAAATATATATTTTATTTTGTAACTAATTTTTATATAATAAAAAATTTAATAAAATTTACTTCTTAACATGAAAATTTCTATAGTACATTTTAAATAACAACCTATTGTAATGGGACTTTAGTAGCTTTATTAAACAATAAGTTTTTAATTAAAATTAGCGAACTTAAAACTTTACCTATTCTATGTTTATTAGACTATAATTTAATATTATAATCATAAACAATGGTTTGGAAAAAAAAATATCATACTGGTGCAGCTTTTTTGGATATTGCTCAAGCATTTGATCGTGTCTGGCACGACGACCTACTGAATAAATTTAAAACATTAAACACCCATTCTGCAATCTTCAATATAATTAAATCCTTTCTCTTTGATCGCTGTTTTTCAGTTCGTATAAATGACACCAACTCAGGTACAAAAAAAATAACAGCCAGTGTTCCACGAGGATCCAAAATTTCTCCCCTGCTTTTTAATCTGTACATCGCGGATTTCCCAACACGCTAAACACAGAAGTTTTTTTATACGCTGACGATAGTGTTGTCTATTCAAGCTCCAGTGACGTCAACATTGTCACTGAAAATATACAGAACCACTTAAACAAAATAAAGTGCTGGGCGAAAAAATGGAAAATTATCTTAAGCCCCTTAAAAAGTACAGCAGTATTATTCACACTTCGTCGCCCCAAAACTCCAACCACTCTAGAACTTAATGGTGACAACATATCCTGGTCTACAACAATAAAATATCTAAGCGTTACATTAGATAAAAAAATTAACTTGGAACCCGCACATTTCTTCGAAATTACAACAAGGTTACCAACGACTTAAAGTTCTTTACCCTTTAATCAACCGTTAAACCGCCTTAAGTTGGAACTGTTCTCTACTTCTTTACAAACAAATTCTAAGACCATTAATACTGTATGCTACCCCTATCTGGGGATACTGTGCCAAAACCCACATAAATAAAATTCAAATATTCCAATCTGAAATATTACGCACAATATCCAACGCACCTTGGTTTGTCAGAAATGAAGCACTCCACGCTGACTTCAGACTCCCAACAATTAAAGACTGCATTCAAAATCTCACGATCAACTTCTTTAGTCAACTTAAAAATGCAAAAAGCGCGAAATATTTTAAACTCAGTGATAAGCCTATCCTTCGATGACTCAAGCGTGGACGTTTTCATGATGCCCTATCTCAACACTAGTAATTTTACTTATATAATTTATTTTATTTTTATAGTTATGTCTCTATCAAATTTTTTTTTTTATTATTATATAAATATTATATACTCGTGATCTAAATAATTTGTAAATAATTATGCTTTATCAATTGTAAAACAGCTAAAATGTTAATTAATAATTATCAACAAGTTGGATGGCTCTGTTAGGAACACTTTATAATAAAAACACAAAAAAAAAAATATTATAATACATGATAGTACACTATGTATATTTAAATTAAATTAAATATTTCAACAAAACGTTTGTCTGAGCTTTTACAATTCGTAGTTAAATGTTTTTTTTTATCGCTGTTTTTGACACACGTTCATTGTGAACGTCATTTTATATTTATAATTCATTTTTATAAAAGTAAAATCTAATCTAACTCGTAGAAGTAAAACGTATTGTACCTATTGTTGCGCACCAAACGAATTTGTAAAAAAAAAATAGTCTAAAGTATTTTACGTCTATTCCGACATCCCTTCAGATTCATAGTTGACGTATTTCGGTGATACAGTATGTCGGTATCATATAAATCATATTATATCATGTAATATATTATCATAAAAATATTTTGTAATAGTAGACATTAATCGTTACAATACTTACAGCAATACGCGATCAACGCACAGACGAAAATCAACGAGTACCCAAAGATCATAGTTGAGTGAAAAATAAAATTGACAAAAAACAATAATACAGACGAATATCGAATATTTCGGACTCCTATACGCGAATATAAAATTGTATACTTTAACGTCTAAAATTGACATGCGTGCACGCACGATTTAACACTCGCGTGGCTCTATGTAATAATTACGATGATAATATTATAGGTACAGTGATAGTTAAAATAATAACAATTATAATAATAGGAATAATGGCGATGATGATTATGTTAATTATTGTTTATTGTTATATTAAATTATGTGTTCGGCGGCCGTTGGTCACGCGGACAACACTCTCGAATGGGATGCCAATGACTGTTGTGAGCGCAGTCGATTTTCAAAATGCTCCGTCGCCGGTAGGCGCAATATCTCCTCCGTGCAACGTATATTATTATAGTTCGGGATAGCGCCACGCTACGCGTCTCCGGGCCGAGAGTAGGTAGTGTTCGGTGAAAAATGTATATTATTATTATATAATGTGCGCATAGTAACATTATATTACATAGGTATTTGTTTTATATATTATATCGCCATATAAAATAATGATGAATTAATGGTTTTCAAAATATTGACACAATCAATCTATATTATCATATTAATGTATTGAATCGCTATTTTTTATGTTTGGGCTTGTAAACTAATAGTCTAAATTTGAAGCATATAACATTATTATCATATTGTGGAAAATAACACTCAAAAAGGATTTCAGAAAAAATACTGACCTCTATTCTTCTACATTATAATTAATTTAATGATATTTTTAAAATTAGCACTAGATATTACGCACAATAAAACTTTTATTAAACTTTTATCTCTTCAATATTTCAATGCTTTATTGCTACCATAAGTTACTATTTTCAGAAATCAAAATATTGGTTAATGGTTGAATTTAAAAAAAAAATACTTTTAATTTTAATAACTATTTAATTAAATATCGATAAAACGAGTTATATATTTTATATTTTTTAAAATTAAGTAAAATGTCTAGAGATCAAAATGCCGAAAATACATTTCTGAAAAAACCGAAGTTTTCGGAAAATTAAAAACAGAATTTTATTTACACTTAAAATAATAATAGTATAAAAAAACACAATTAAAAAAAAATATGTGAGAAACCTGTCATTGTCATTATACTTTTGTTAATATGGCGTACGTATCATCGTATTATCTATTAAAGTACAAACAATTAAATACATTTATTAATACGGATATTTCAATATTTGTTTTGTTCTAAAAAGTAAAAATAACATTATCTAACAAAGATCTAAATAAGACTTCGGAAAAGTGTTTTTCCCAGAAATTAAATCACCTGTACTCGAAAAATGTTATAATAATTGAATTGTTATGTTTATATAATTAATACTTGTAAGTTGTAGATAAATATAAATAGTATACGAATGATAATACTAGGAAAATATGAAAATACATAACAAAATATTATATGTGACAAACGATAAAATACGATAATATTAATTATTAAAAATTATAATTTACTATACAGATTTTAAGTAATATTAAGTATCACTATTTATTGGATTATTTTCTTACTACTTACATAACTTTTTCATTTATTTAGTAAACAATTTTTTAAACCATTGTTTTTATGAAGTTTTGCAATTTTTCAAAAAATACTGGTTCTTTTTTAGTAAACCATTATTTTTTTAAGAATTTTAATCCCTAAAAATTTAAATGATAGCGTGTTCAAAATGTCCATACATAATCTACGTTTATATTAATGCAAACTTCATAATTACAATATTCATCAATTCCATTGACCATTGTACAAACAGGATTCTATATTTTGCTATCAATTAATCACAATTTTCTATTGATAAACCTTTTAATTATAAAAAATATTCGGTATATTTTGTATAGATTCAGGTGGCAAAAAATAGTTTAGATTACTGAAATAAAAAAAAATAACAATAATAAATATTATGTAGTGCATATTTTTACATATTTTAAAAATGTTTAAATAATCATGTGAACTTTTTGTTTGTTCACATTTTAATACCTATATATTTTGTAAAAAAAACTACACTTTACACTGCAAATATATTATAATACTTTATGCACACAAATCGTAATTATTTTAGCGCTAAATGGTCTGAGCCTTTGATCATGATATGTATGTAACAATAATATTGTAGTATTGGACATTTTCGTTTACTACACGACACGTGTTGACAAGGATAAAAAAATCCGCATGAAAAAAATAATATAATAATAGCAAATTTGATAAAAAGTCTAATAATATTGTGATGTAAATTGTGAAGTCTACTGAAATAACTCGGTTTTTATAGAAATAATCTGTATAATAGGAAAAAAAATCTCGCCTACTTTAGTTAATATTACTATTAGTCAGTGTTACCTTTTAATAATTATACTGCTGTATGCTTTATAAGTACATTAAAATTTACCTTGGTAGAATTATTTTGTTCAATATTGATAATGGACAGTGGCGTAGCCAAGTGCGGCTAAAGGGGCTATAGCCCCCCCAAATTCGTTGTATTTTTATATTATTTTGAAATATTTAAATTTAAATATGGAAATTATCTTACAAATTTTAACTATTTAAAATAGTAAATACGTTAACGGCAAATCAACGTTAATATACTATCAGTATTTTTGTTTTGTTATTGTTTTTGTTTTTGAATAACTCAAATTAAAAGTATTTAGCCCCTAATAATAATGTTTACGGTATAATTGCAGTTTTTCAATTATTGGATGGAATTTCAATTGATTGGTATAAAATGTATTTAGCCATCGTGTCATCGTTTACGGCTAATTAATGTCATTGGTTTCGTTAACATCTGTAACAAAAGGCATGGGAACTCGTGAATAAAAAATAATGTTTTTCACCATTTAATTACCACAAGTTTGCAACGCATGTCTTATCTATACTCTATACATCACGAAGGACTTATATTTGATTGATAGCTTAATATAATAATAATATCAACTGTAACGTCCCCTATTCATCGAGCCTACGTCTCTCGACCTTGGAGGTTTAAGTTTTGTTTATATTAACGAGGTGTCGGGGACTCGACCTCGGTGTGTAATATTAATACTATAAGATCAAGGTTACCTTGTCGAAGTAAAGCACATAAGTATAATGTATAAATTACGTGTATTATTATTATGTTAGATTATGTAAAAGTGTAATAGTTATTACTGCATATATATATATATATATATATATATATATATAAATGTGTTAATTGGTTTACCGGTCCGGGTGGGTGTTGACGTGCCGTGAGTGTGGATGGTTGATGGTGGCCGTACGGATCGTCGCGGAGTCGTTGTTACTGTTGTATTCTTCTCCGTGTCGCACACTCCCGTCAAACACTCATCGGTCCTAATTATAATATATGCCGCCGTGTGCCTCAAAACCCTTGGTCAGCAGTTAGCTTCGCTCGCCATTCCTCACACTCAGCATATTAGACAGCGTGTGCCCTACTTAAGGAATAATATACGATGCCGATAGACGGCAATCGTTACACAACAATACGTCAATAGATTTAATTGTAGATATTATCAAATCCTAACTTAACGGTTGTTGTTATTTGTGAAAATAACTCACCTGTTTTGTATGTTTTAGTTGTTGGACAAAATGTTTGCTATTAATTTAAATAGTTAATTAAAACGATTAACACTTTAACACTTAACATTAAAATATGAGATGGCAGGAGGAAAAACATGATACTAAATACCTACCTAACTAAACCCGGTCGTAGTTTTGTATCCTTAATATACCTATTAATTATTTACTTGTGTTGTTTAAACGTCACGGTGAAATACAACATACACATAACAACAACCTATAAGCCCCGAATCTCGATTACACACAAAGAAAATACTACAAAATTATACAACGTACACATGAATTAAATAGTGATTAGGACATAGACCTGTAATATATAACACGCCGAGATAATGTTGTAAGAAGAAGCTAAATCGGTTAATGAGAGAAAACTAATTGATCAGAAGATGGAGAAGATCGATTACACAGGCAGCAAACTGCACTTATTTCAGGAGCACGAAAAGTTTTAAGGAACTAAGATTAATAACATCGACCACAAAAAGATGCTTAAACACCTACTGTAACCGGCTTGAACTTAGATATACTTCGATAACATAATTATAGTATAATATGGATAGGTACTTATTTTATGCATGCTATAAATAACGTAAAACTAAAAGTAAAAAAAAATATAAAGTATGTTTTTTGTAGATATTTATATGTATGTACTGCGGTTTTCTAACATTATTTAATAATATTATTATATAATCACTAAAAATATGTTTCTCTTAAGTCAAAATAACGGATTCTTTTAATGTATCTACAAAAACGTTATATGAATTTTATTGCAACTGTCTACATATCTATTTTCAATGATATTTATGTGTGAAGAAGAAATATGATATTTAATGGTTTCATCGTTATGATAATAGTAGTAATTTTATAAATTTTGAACACGGAAAATTGTATGTTATATTTTCGTGTCCAGTACGAAAATCTATTAAAAACTCGTATTGACGTATGCTGTGGTATCTCGAATTTATTTATATACCTATTGTACATAACATCCGGCCTAAAAAAGTAAAAACCCATCAAAACTTTTAATTCTTTTGTCGTTGTCGTATTATAGGGATAGGTATGTGAAATTCAAATCGGATGACTCAATCGTCTCAATCCGTAATACATTTAAAATATAACTTTTATTTTAAGGGAGTAAAGTAGAAACTGCTCTGCTGTACAATAAGAGTCGATTTATTTCGTTATTGTGTAATGTTTTACTAAAATTTATTCGAAATATAAGCACGATATTATTTAATATACGAGTACACCAACATTTTTGAAATGCGTTAAAAATTTGTACCGGAATTCAAATACGATTACTCTTTTAATACTACATAAATGTTTCGATAGTAGGTATGGCCATTGGGGTATGAGAAAATACTAACACATAGTATTAGGAATTAAACTAATTTAGTGTTGCTAAAATGTTATAAATAATCGACCTGTGAACAATGAGACATTTTCAACTTGAGTAAATAACAAAAATATTATCTCAATATAATATGAAGTTGGTATCTGAGTATACAAATTTACAATAAAATAAACCATAATAATTAATATTATAGTGGTTACTAGTTAGGGGCATGGTGTAGCGTAGTGTTTGGCTGCAGTTGCTAAATAGTGCTACGGTCAAGTACCATGGTGGCTTTCCTAGTTGATGGGTGACCACTTGAGTTTTTAGTGACGAAGTCATGTCCTACACACGGAAAAAACGTATACCAAAAACATGCATTACAATACCCTACAATAAACATAAAATAACCCTATACTTAAGGCCAAAGTTTAACTAGGAGAAAAAATTATGGTTGTTAATTTTTTTTAATGTTATTATTGTAATTTAGTCGTCCAATCTCGTTCACTGTGAACGCATCAATGCAGATACTGACGAATAAGTAGATAACCGTATACATATACACTAATTCTTGTGTAAGATACAAACACTATTTTCGACTAGATACCTATAATGGTACAAATTACATAACTTTACATTGATGCAAATTACAGACTCTGTATTGATTAGGTACTGTAATGGACGTGTTACATTTGAATTCACAATGACGTATTATTATATATAATGAAA
Source organism: Rhopalosiphum maidis (assembly GCF_003676215.2). Lineage (NCBI taxonomy): Eukaryota > Metazoa > Arthropoda > Insecta > Hemiptera > Aphididae > Rhopalosiphum > Rhopalosiphum maidis. The sequence goes on along the minus strand of NC_040878.1, from coordinate 58,654,110 downwards.
AACGGTTCTAGGCGAAGATAGTCTAACCTATCATCTATGTCCGAATTTTTTTTAGTTTTACTCGATTGTCTTGTAAAATACTGATAACAGTGATTATTTTTCGATTTTGACTGCCTAAATCAATTTTATCCAGTTCGCTGTAATAAGAAATCTTCACTGAGGTTAGTGATCAGATTATTTTTTTTACTAGAATATATACTAAAACATTCTTTAAAAAAAGTCAATTTTAATATAATTAACAATACTAAAAACAAAACAATAATTAGGTACGCTGTTTTATTATCATTATTATTGTAGTTTTTACACATTAATAATATTATTATACAAATATATTATTGATAAATGATAAGTACCTCTATTATTTTAGAAATATCATAATATTATATTATCTAAGTTAACGAGAAGATGAAATTCCTTAATCATCATAACGTATTCTTCGATTATATGGGTACATTAATTTCTATATATTTTTCAATAATAGCATACACAATAATCATCATACTCAAAGTGCGTATTATGGTTTTTTTGGCAATTCATTTTTGTAAACATATACTTGTATTTAATGATTATTTTTTTAACCAATGATAACTAAAATAAACTACAGTTGTTGTATTCATCTATTTTTCAACGACATTCTTAACACTATAAATATAACCATATAATACCACTTTAGTATTTTATAATAGTAATCGTGATCATATATGTGTATGTGTGTGTAGATTTTTTTTAGCAATAGTATGTGTAAGAAATTTGAATCGAATAGCATCAATTGTTCCTTTCAGATTACTGTATTACTATTGAGAATAAATAATTTTAATTATATTAATTTACCACGAAAATAATAAAGGTCATATCCGATTTTCGAGAGTATAGCTTAGTACCTATTACAATAGAGTCCATATTATTATGTATAATAAAAACTTTATATGTATTATGGCATATCAGTGGCGCGCTCGAAGGGCTATTATAAATTATGTGAATATGTATTATGTAAACCCCGTTATGATTGTTATTGTTGCTTTTTTTCGTATCTTTTTAATCAAAAAATGCATAAACATACTTATTTATTTAAATAACGTGCGTATAATATCACGTATAAAGAGTAAATTCGATTTTTTTGTTTTTTAAATATTCTGATACGCGTGAAAGACGCTGTTGCTGGTTTGACAGAGTGTCTTGTTACTTTTTTCTCTGATACATACTCGTTACAGAAAATACTACAAAATATTAATTTTATCCAATAAATAAATTGAAAATCAAACACTGAGGAATTTCAGAGATATTGGATTTCTATTTTTTAACTCTTCAGTGATTTTGTAAACCCAGTTTGAAGAGTATACTGCAGAAAAAGTATCAATAATATCGACATTTACAGAACATTAATTTATATTGCTAATAATAAAATGAGTTTTAGTTATTTGTGTGAATTTCGGAAAATAATAAATCGGTATCGATTATAGTATTAATTATTTTAATATAAATATAATAATAGTTAAATATTAATAATGTATTTTACTTTTAGAGGTTTTAAGTGAGAGTATGACAATGATACCTTGTGTGCATTGCTCTAGTTACAAAGATTCATAGAAAGATTCACGTAATACATTTTCCCGTCAGACATTTTTTCGTCACCGTTTACCTGTCTAATATTTCCGCGTCCAGTGATTTTCCCCGTTTGACATTTTCCCGTCAAAAAAAAAAAATGATATAACAAATAACGATCGTACAAAACAATTTATTTTAATTACACACTGTATAAGTTTATATAACTTATAATTGCATCATGCATAGTGTATATGGACAAATTAACTTTTATCTATATTTTTCTTATAGGTTTTATCAAATAGTTGTACCTATAAAGATAATAAACGTTATCCTAGAACCCGTATCACGAGAAAAACTGACAAATAATAAGAAAATTTAAAAACAGTAGCGTCCGACCAGTGTTATTGATTTAATAATGATATGATATTAAAATCATCCCCACAACTCACTTTACTCAGCTGTTTACAATACTTGCAATAAAATACGACACTGTATTATTGTTAGTTTTTACATTTGTTCTAAATAAAACACTTGATGCTAAGATGATGCTGATACTAAGACTGCCAAGAACTTCTGAATTTGGAAAAAACTTACGACCAGCAAGTATTATGGTTGATTTTGAACCAGCGTTGTTGGGCAAATTTGCAAACGTTTTCAAAGACGTTCAAATAAGAGGATGCTTTTTTCATCTTGGGAAATGTATAAGGAGAAAAATACAATATATTCCTGAAGTACGAGAAACATATATTTCAAATATTGACTTTGCATTAAATATAAAACAGTTAATGGCTTTAGAATTTATACTAATACCTGACGTCGAAGAAAAATTTGATGAGTTAATGTCCCTTAATTTTTTTTTTGTAGAAAATGAAGAACTATTATTGTTTTCACTGACAGACTACTTTGAGGATACTTGGATCGGCTCATAATTTACAAATATAACTTATAAGGTATTCATTTTTTTTTAATTAAAAAAACAACATTTTACTATGCGAAATTATATTGTATATAGTGTGATGGACGGGGAAATGTCGCACAGAAAAATGTATTGTATGGGGAAATGGTGATGAGGAAGTGACCGATACCGTTATAAAACGTCGGACATTTTTTATGTGGAACAAGCGTATCGTAATCATTAATGTAATAAGTTAATAAATACTTAAACATATTTGTAAAATAATGATGTTATGTAGTATTACATTATGTAATGGCTCTAGATATTCTACTAACTAAGACTCTTTCGGGTCATACACAATTCAAGAAAACAATAACATAGAAGTACGACCAATCAAATACAAGACTAACAATATTCATCTCCATCTGTTTATAATTTTAAACCAATTTGTTTCAGATTTAAATTGTATGTTTAACCCGCTGATTTCTCTTCAACTAAAAGACATACCCTAAATATAATTTATGACAAAGTCATTATAAATACATCTCCTAAATAATTATATATAAATGTAATATTAATAACCCACAATTACAATTTACAATTTGTTTATACATCATGTAATTCTGTATTCATTTATAGTATAATATAATGGACAAAAAGTTTCAATTTCAAGAAAAATAAATTTTTACTTAATAGCAGTAATAATTTAATTAAATATAATTTGACTGATTAAGTAAATATAATGGTTTTATACTAACTGTTCAAATTCTATTTTTTTTTTTATTTATTAGGTGAATAATTTATTGTAACTTATTAAATAGTAATGTAATCCTCGATATATTATTGTCTTTGATGAAATCAACAAAATCTGCCAGAATTGACTGCTGATATTCAAAATAATAATAATTTAAAAATATTAAAGATGTGAAAATTATAACTGAGATAAGTATTAAAAACAATTAGATTAGAAAAATTAATTCTATGAACATGAAAGTTTGTTTAAAATTAATGTATTTAAATAAATAACGAATAACGAATGACTTGATTGAGTGACATACGTAATTGATTGTTAATTAATGGTTTTGACAGACATCGGTAAATTAAATTATGGCTAAGGAAAAGAAACACGCGTCGTTATCATTTTAAATTGTTTTCTCTTAAAGGATCAGCATGCTCCTTAATGTTATAAAGACACCCTTAATCACAACAGTCACGGTTCTGTTATAGGCACTAAGACACTGTAATTCTCAAAATAAAGTATGTACTATATAATATAAATCTATAAATTACCTATCTAAAATAATTCGGCATTAAAAACCCGAATTTTCAATATTCAACGGAAAATGTTAAACATTTTTTTAACGAAGCGCATTACGAAAAATTAATTTTTCTAGATACGAGTTTATTGTTGAAAATGGTTTGAGTTGTTTAAAATATCATTTTTAAACAGTGTTAAATTTATCTATTGCGCATGCACTTTAATCTAATGCAATCCTCTTACCAATACACAATTACAATGTTACGGAAATTTAAATTGTAATTTATTTATTTTACTGCTAAATGACTGCCGCTCAAAGCAATTAATATTTAAAAGTTGTACTAAACATAACACGCGATTCGCATAATAGCTGTACCTAATCTGCACGCGCTGTTTTTACTAAATATTATAGTTACCTACAGTGTGCAATAATAATTTCTAATGAAAGACGAAAAACTTAAAAAAATATCAAGTATTACGTATCGTAATAAAAATTAACCGTCGTCAACTTGTAAACACTATAAAACCTGTCGTTATTATCTAGCTGAATGCCACTTAGATTTTTCGCAATAAATATTAGTCGATAGTTTTAATCGTGCGCTCTGAATTGCAGACTTAGAATATTAAATAAAAGTATATTCCAAAATAGTATGGTACGAGCTCATCAAATATGATTTATATAACAATGCAATTTAATTAAAACTTTCTATCATTATTTATGATATTATTATTTAATAATCATAAAATATTTTGGTATTGTATATTGTATATTTTATGATAGTAATTAATAATGTATAAGTACATTAAAATATAACGAATCTTCGCAACGTTATTGTTTTAATAATACATATATAATTTAGTTTTTTCCATTACTATTCCACGGGATATTTATTATTATGAATACTAACTACCATGGCGCATAGTCGTATAATCATCAAATCCGGAGTCGAGAATGGTGTGTTTAAGAGAATCCGTCGTGCCCGCGTGTGTTGATATTGACTCTATGTTACTAACTCGTAGTCGTAGACTTTAGAAAATTGTACGTTAAGAATATCAAAAACTGTACACTATAGTCCAATTTGTTTTCTTCTCCAAAAACTCGGTAATAACTATGTACATTTGATATAATGATAAACTGTAATAGGAATCTGATACGTATATATTATGTGTAAAACAGACTTGACTCATACGAGTAAGACGTTCTATTACAACGAAAATGATTACTACCGTAATAATTGTAATAATAATTAATCAATTTGAATGAAACAAACAGAAACTTAATTTTTAATCACAGATAATAAACTTAAATTAAATTTTACGGATTGATAAACAAAATAGAGAAATATACATAGTATATAAAAATGAAAACATCACTAGGTAATTCATTTTGCAATAATTATATATATTTGGTGATAACAGAAAATATTATAGTATGGATTATAAAAAACAAAATATAATAATGTATCAGAACTTGAATTGATACTTGGTTATCAATTAAATTAACGTATAACTTATGGGTATGACTTATCATATTTAACAAATCAGAAAATACACCGGATACAGAATAATTATTACTCGGCAATGAATATTTAAATAGAGATGAGTATTTTGCGAAATAAGTATTACAATATAGGATATATATATATAAGTTTTAAGTTAGATAAACCTGTAATAATGAAGTGGGACTTAAAATTGGATATGATATAAATAATCACGGAGAAATAATGTGACTGTTGATACGACTATATAGGAATGATATATCCGCCGCTTCACGACGGGTTACACAGTTGTGAAAGTCTAGTTGTGTATGAATTAGACCATATAATTGTGGAATTTTAAAGGGAAATTTAGTGTAAAAGCTACGGATTTCAGAAAGCGACGCTACATTAGTGCATACCGGTAACCAGGTATAATTGCAATATTCAATAATCGATTATAATGGCCGTTTCGCTGCCACTGCGTAATAAAATATAATAAGTTTTATTATATTTTGTTGTTCGGTCAGAAATCATCGTTGGGACCCCAAGCCATAATCGTGTTCAGCGGTGCTAGATCTTGCGTGCTCCAGGGCCGCAACATGTTGTTGCCACTGATGCAATAACACTGTTGCTCCTTGTTATCTCTATGATCCTCCCGTTTGTCTGGCTGTGCCGATTGGCCTCTTTTCACGGCGAAATTCTGCGTGGGCGTAACACTGGAAACCATCGTTGGATCAAAATAAAATATTGGACGGATCACATTAAAATAATATCACACTAAATTATATTATGATAACAGGCGTTTTCACGCGAAATGACTGTATTTTTTCGACGTAAGATTAAAGGGTAATAAATCAAATTAATGAATCTCATCATCTCTATAAGCCGTCTACGCGTCAAGCATTTATCCAAGAAAATACCGACTTTTATTATTTAAATTCTTATTGATGACTTGACGTATATTTATAATATATTAATAGAACCTTAATTAGGTATAATTAGGGCAATAAATGGTATTAAGGTAATCGTTGAGAGATTTTAATTAATTAAAATAATTGATAAATTCGTCGACTAAAATTATAGTATTAACTAAACAATTAAGTGTATTTAAAGTTAATTTAAAATGTTATATTTAATTCAATGAATTGATCATAAATTACCAATTTATATATACTTCAAAATAATTTATTATTCTACTTATTAAAGAGTTAAAAAAAAATCAAAATTTCTTTCATAACTTTCGTCACTTCTATGTAATTTAAAGATACGATTTTTTTTTTTTTTTTTTTTTAATGATTAAACTAATACATTAAGGGACTAAAATACCAAGAAAAACTAAAAAAAGTTTAAATAATTTATACACTTGATATTATTTTGCAATCTATTTATTTTTATTTTGAATGATGGACCAAACATGGTATGGGAAAATTTAAGATTAATATTTTATTAATATATTTCAAGTTTAAAAAAAATGGAATAATTTTTTGAATATTGTAACGTTATTTGTATACTTTTTATTTTAAAAGAAAATAATAGCAGATACAAAATGTAGGTACTATCTTTTTACATCAAACAGTTAAATAAAGATATTTAAATTAATGTTTCATGAATTATACACAATTTATATTAAAAGTTAAAATTCCCTAAATTATAATATAATATTCTGCATAATATTTGATTAAGAAATTCAACCCTAATATTATTTGGTAGGTAAAAACATTGTTTTTATAAACAGTTATCAAACGATTATGACCAATATGAACATTATATGATATTTCGAAATGATCTTTTTCTTTGTATGTTATATTATTAAATACTTACCGATTGATTTTTGCAGTTTTTGGTCTTATTATCTGCCGCTCATTTTTTTCAATAATACCAATACCTCCTGTTTGAGTTGAAATACTTCTTGTGATTACAATTGCTTTGCTGTATTTATCTACCGACATGTCCTGACTTTCAAAACCATACATGCTTAAATTTTTAGATTGCTTGTTTAGGAGTTTTCTATTTGTAACCGGGTTACCAGGAGTTGCAGTTATAGTGTTATCATTGTTTACTATAACATTTTAAAAATAAATCTTTAAGACGTTCTTAAGAAAATATTACAATTAAATTACTTACTATTATTTTGTTGCTCTAAATTAATCGGTATTGGTTTTATAGAATCTTGGTTCTGAATAAATATTTTCCAAATAAATACATTTGAATTTAAAATTGTTTTAAATTGTTCCTTTTTAAATTTACTTAAAACTTACTGCAATTTTTGCTGCTGCATTTGCCACTATTTCGACTTGGCTTTTGTCAATATTTTTATCACTTTCTGACATTATTACTAATTGTCTTAAGGGATCATGTAATTCTGAAATAATGACTCATAATAATCAAAATTTTATCTAATAAATATTTTAACATTAATGTATAAGTATATGTATCAAAGATGATAGATACCATCAATCGTTTCATCTTTTGTTAGAGTCATGTCTAAATCATGAGCTACAGCGATCGCGTCTAGTGCTGCTCCTAGCGCACCAGAAAGCCGAATTTGGTCATCTTTTGCTTCAGAATAGGACTTACTTTTATTTTTTGTTCTAATAATTAAAAAAATTGATAAGAAATTATTTTATTTTATAAAAATGTATAACTAATAGAATTACATTGATACACTTTTAGTGACTGGAGAAGACGCTGATAGAGAAGATCGTTTCCAAATCATATCTCTTAAATTTTGGCCAGTGCCTTCTAATCTACGAAGCTCTTGAATGACTAACTTTCCACTTTTCTTAAGTATAAAACATATTAAAATTTGTATTAATAACAACAAAAAAAAAAAACAAAATTAAGCCGTTTTATGCGTTTTAAAATAAATGTATAGATGTTTATGATTATACGTATATTATAGGTTATTGACAATTTTAAATATTATTAAATATATATATAAAATTAATGTTGGTACAAATAATATTTCTTTTTTATAATTTTAACACTTATGTCGTATATTTGGTAAAAATTTAGTCGTATATTTTTACACACTATCGTATTATTAATACAAAATTATTGATAATGTCATATATTTTATATTAAAAATAAAACCTACCTTCCAATTGATGACAGCACCTTTTCGCTGTTTCGCTCTAGTTTGACTTTTACATTTTATTACCATGAATCCTCTTTGTTCCGGATTTAGATCGTCGCCGGGAGCCAACTGAATACTATATTCTTCGAGATAATTCCTGGCCGCTTTTTGTGGTACAGCTCTCTCAAGAGTAACTACAATCTTGGCCCACTGAAATAAGTACATTAAATTCTTTATTGTATTTGTACAATGAGAGGATATATGTTTATAATTTTATAAGTAGAATAATATAATGAGATCCAACGACATTATGTTTCACCTGTTTCATCCATTCCTTTTCGCTCTGTTCGATGACGTGCGCATAGGTGTTGCCCATCATAGCTATTAACATGTTGAGTAATAAAATGGGCACCAACACCATGAAAACTGTGAACACAGTCTTGCTAAGCGCGGGGTACACAGTATAACTCAAATCCGCGTACTATACATAAACCGTAACGTATTATAAATTATCGTTGCGTGTTGCGTCAAAGGGAATTGGTCCAACTCACATTGTAATCGCCCATAGTAATTTGAAATAAGGCCATCCACGTAGAAGGATAAGATTTATATAATGACGTACTGACGTCTGGCGATCCTTTATAGAGGAAAAAAAATGACTGCGTAAAACCAGACAAAATTACTGAGTAAATGACGAAAAAAGTTAGCATGTCTCCTGTGATCATCAAGTACACCATAGTTACGAAAGGACCAGTCAGGCGTATGGCACTAAGGTGAGGCATTCAATGTATTACTCGTTATAAAATCTTATTTTTTATGTTATATACATTATAGTTGACTACATTATTTATGATTATTATTATTATTATTATATTATAATACCCGGCAAAAAACATTAACAAAAACCATGATCCGGGAACTGCAAATACTAATATGGCTTCCTCCGTCTGTTTGTCACCCATCATCCTTGGTGGTATACAAGCCAATATCAATAAATTTGAAATCAGAAATATTAATTTGGCCGGTTCTTTGAACTATAACCAAATGCGCTACTAATATTTATCAGTAAATTCAAAACGTTTTCCTTTGCCATTTACCGTTTGTTTCAAAAATCCTACAAGACCTTGATTGAGTATTTCTCCACCTTGTTGAACGATTAAATATGACAACACTCCGACTACTGTTCCGCCTTCAAAACAATACCTTGCCACATCTTGCCAGTCTTCCGCTTCTCCTAACAATGGTTTATCTTGATCCACGGGTCTTAGATATATAGAAATACTCAACATGATTAGATGGATGGATAATATAACTAAACGTTTCATAAATTGTTTCTTTAACCAAAAATTAAAAACAATATAATTTAACCATTTACACTTGTAAATAATAAAAGTAATACCAATAACATAGGAACTTACTCGAGCAAAAGTTTTCCACTTTTCTTCTAATAGTTTTTGGATTATGCCTCCATCAAGCATATCTAAATGTTCTTCTTTGGTACCGTCCAAAATTATAAACAATACTGAATTCCAATCTAGGTAGTTGTAATATTTATTAAAAATTATATTTTATTCAATAACTTAACTGAATTCTATATAAATTAACAAACTTGTTCTTCCATCTGGAAGTAATGTGTCTAATGCGCTTAAAGGATATGCCGAACAAGTAATATTACTATATCTCCAAAATTCTCGAGCACTTAATTCTAACATTTCGCGGAAAACACTCGTTCTTGCTAATTTGCACGATAGTGTTAAAGGTGTTAGTCCAGCCATGTTCATGATACCATTACTTGCTGGTACTTTAGGGTGTTTCAAAGCATAACCAAACATACTCTGGGCAAATTAATTAATTATGAATTTATACAATCAACTTATTTATAGATAAATATTCATTAAAATACAAAGAAGTATATGCATTTTTGTTGTGTTTTCGTTTTTATTTTGTACGACTTGAACGTTTTATTCTTAGCTAAAAATTTGTTTCAATAGCATAGATAACTTTTTTATTATTGTTATAAAATTTCAACATTCTATGTGATTTTATTGTACTTTCGTGTAATTTTAAATTAATATCCACTCTTTATTTGATGAATATTTGTATTTTATTTTTATTGGTTATACATATATTTTAATTACTATACATTTTTATATTTACCTAATTATTTATTATAACCGTGAATTGATTTCAAAAATTAACATTAATTAGGAAAAATTTAGCCTATTTATTACTTTTTAATTGTTATGAAGGCGTTTTTAGGTCATATTTACATTTTTTAAATTCATTACCTAATGATTTTCCTTCTGAATTTTACTCATTAGTATAATAATATCAATAAACTATACAAATTAAACAAAATGGATACTATAATATAATAAATAAATATTATTGTAATTTTATGAACAAATTTCGGGTATCTAACTCATATAATAAAATTAACTAACAAAATCGCATAAATAAGAATCCTAGATAATCTCTATGATAATATTGAAAATCTATTATTCATCACTGCTGCATAGTATTTTTTAATTTTTTGATTATACCTCATCATTATAATACACAAATCACGGCTATTTTAGGTATGTGTTGAATTTGAATAAAATTATGAATTATTGCATACAAAAAACGATTCTGAACGAACACTGCACATACAACCTTTTTTTGTAAAGATAGATATTTTAAAACTATTTATAATACTATTTTAGTAATATAATAGGCTTATTTTTTCAATGAACATCGTGTTAATAATATATTAATAAATAATCGGTCTTGATTGTGTAATCGAATTTTATGAAAAAATTGTCTAAAACAATTACTTAGTTGTGTTAAAGTCTACATTGTTTACATTAATTATCGTCCATTCTTTTTCGGGAGATTCAGCCAATTCAAATAATATGTACCTACGGCTATGTCTCACATATAGTTATTAAAATATAAATTAAAAAAAAAAATAACGGATACATAGTAGATGTGAATGTGTTTTGTTATCAAAATATCGTTAAAATTTTAATCAAAAAGAAAAAAAACATAATATACGATGAATACCTTTAGAATATTATCATTACAACATTTTTATATTGTACCTAATTGGACGTGAAACGATTTGCAACTAAATAATGTTTAATTACTTACTAGTTTATCACAAACGACCACCATGTGGAGAATCATATTTCCAAAAGAATCTTGAGCGTCGGGATTTGCTCCAGCATCAATCAACAGATTATATACGGTTTGATTACCGCAACACGCTGCCCATGCTAACGGCAGCTCACCGAGATACGCTAGTCCCTCGTAATCCGTGTGTTTGATATTGATTTCTTTATTCTGTTGATCACGTGGTAAGAAAAAACTGCCTAAAATATTGTGTTATAGTCAATAGGTATGTATTATGCCTAATATATTACAGACGTTTAAGTCAGATATTAGTATAGACGGTTATACATTTATAACATGAACTGTACCTATAGCTCTTTGACAAATATTCGCTCCGGCATCAACCAAATCTTGGATTAAATCGTTGTTGTTATAAGCAATTGACAAATGTAGCGCACTAGCACCTATATTCAGTTATACAAATGAAGACATAATCGAATTGAACTGTTAAAAAATAACAATATCGAGAATATATGAAACTCTAGAACAACTTAACTTATTACGTCCTTATGGTACGGTTAATTTTATGTCTTTAGTAAAATAATATGCTAACACCGGCGGGAAAAATTGATGGACGATATAATGTGCGAGTAATTCTATATATGTCAAGTTTCAACAATGTCTACTGCTGCAAGACGTACCGAGATATTCTTCGCCTTCCACTACATCTTGACTTAACATCGGGTAGTGTTTGAGAAGTAGTCGGGATAGCCGAGTGTGTATCACTGTATCGCATATGATTAATACGTGTAATAGACTTTCGCCTAATGATCCTCTGTACTGCATTTGCCAGCACGCCACATGGTCCACCCATCTTGTCAATGGATCATGTGGACCAGGCCTTTCCTCAACGTTAACAGCCACCTAAATATGGAAACGACAAATTTTTACACTAAGCATATTATACTCATAAATATAAAACTATCCGGTAGACGTCAATTCCATGACTCCAAAATAGAGAATGTATGAAAAAACAGTGACAACATAAAATACACATAAAATAGCTACAACATATAGTATTATAGTAATAATGTATGCCCAAAACGACTAAATTGACTATTATTACATTATTATTATAAAAATATATAGTACCCAATCAAAAGTTCTGAACGATAAAAATTATTTTAAAATACATAAAAAAATTAGTGTAAAAAATTATTATAATATTGTAACATTTATTTTAATTGTCTACTCTAGTCCAATTGGATATAAAACAAAAAATATTCAGGTACCTACAACATTATTTTTTTATATTTTTCGCATATTATTTGTTGATGCCTTCCGCTTGTAAATAATTGTACTATGATGTAATGGTTAGTAATGGTATTATGTATATACGTACTATATAGCAGTCTAATATGTACATTAGACAATATTCTTACGTGTTTACGATTTTGAAATTTCCATCTCAAATAATCATTTCGATTTATCACTTGACCTTTACCATTATTATACATAAGACCAGGTAATTTTTCAACAATAAATCGTTCCGCTTCGTCCTGGCCACCATTATTATACACGTTGATCAATTCTCCTCCCTTTTTATAATCCGCTAACCTTAAAATTTAATAATATTTACTTTTGATATTTTAACAATACAAAATTTAAATATAAATAATTTGATTTGCATACTTATACAACAAACAATCGTCTTCGTTAGATGCTTGAGAGATCACTCTATCCAGGACAGATCCTGAAGCTGTTTTCGAGAATGAGAAATCTGTGCAACTCGCACAAGAGTTTCCCATTTTTGTTTTATTTTTTTAATATCCTTGACGTTAAATTGTATTTATTTTACAAAAATTGTATCAAATAATTACACAATAATTTAAGAAACGGGAATACTATAAGCCATCGATCAAATGCATTTCGTTTCCCCGGTAACTGTAGCTTTAATGTCAATATAACTAACTAAACAGTTTTGAATTTCTGTTATGGTAAAAATATCTTATCGTTTTTTTTAAAAATCTAATTAGATTTTTAATTAATTTTATCTCACTGTAATCATATTTTAAAATATACTGAATAAACATAAAATGCACTAGCTTTTGTGTATTAGATGATAAAATCACTATGCGTGGCCACTGTTTTAGTTATATAAAAATTAATTTATTTCTAAAAAAATATTTATGTTCATGCATTGATACTAAATTTATTATATGACATTTATAAACTGAATAATTTTATTATTAATAAAAACCAGTAACCAGAAATAATATTACTATCACTTTTGATTAAAAATAATACCTAATATTGTATTCAAATTTATCGCATTGAACGATTTTTACAAAAGCTTTTTATTATTCGAAAAAATATTCAGAAACCTTATAAAATTGTTACTGTTAATATATATTCCATTGTTTATTGGTACTAAATCGTATACTTGTATATCTTAATTATTCAGGATCTTAACTGAATTTATTTAAATAATCATATTAATTTAATAATTGTATTTTACAATAGTATTATAATGCTATCTAAGTCAATACTTTGTTTACGGATTTGTAAAAAGAATTTGAAAAAATTAGTTATCATAATATAATTATTTTATACAAATTTAATTTTTTTGAGTAAGTAGCTAACTGGATCACCTTAAACCTGATAAACCATCATCAGGCTGTTAAACTTTCTTTCTTACATACATATTATATTTTATCAAATTAATTTAGATTATGTTTTTACGTATCTTAATATTCGAATATCGAACCTATAGACCCACTGTCTTTTTTTATCTCCCTTGATTAATTACCCTAGATATTTGATATTTCCATTGAATTACTTTTATATTGATTATATTAAAATGTATTGTACATTTGTACTGTTATATTGAATTCAGATTTAGAAATATTTTTTATAATTTAGACAGATTTTTGTCTGGAAAGAAAATAAATATCTAACATATCATAATATTCATTTATAGAACAACTATTTCATCTCAATTGGTTGTTGATATACATTTTAAGCTGTCGCCTATAAGCAATAACCAGGACTTAAACACATTTTAAATCGCAAATAAATCCTGTTATAATAAAAGTAATGTTTATTTTATTAAAATCATAGTTTGAGCCTTTTAAGTAATAATAATCATAACATAATATATAATAAGTACTTTAAAATTAAACTTAATTTTTTTTTACGAACAATATAAAATAGTTCTTAAATGCAACAAAAATTTTAGTAGAATGCGAAAAGCTAATAAAAGAAATAATTTAACGAATGTGAAATTTCCGGTTAATTTTTGTCATATTCAATTTTCAGGCCTAATTTTCTAATTTGCAGTAAAAAGCTTGTCCGAGATAAAATCAGCAACATTTAATTTACGTGGAATAATGTATAAAGTCCCATGATGAACAGATAATTTAAAATTCAAAATTATCATTTGAGGTTTTAATCCTTTATTAGGTAGGTACATAACTAATGTATTTTTTATTGAAAGTTACACTTTTTTTTCATGAAAAAATACCAGTTTTTTTTATGACAGTAACATACAATGGGTAGTCTACTTTAACATAAATTGATTCATGTGGAACATGACTTGTATAAAGTTCTTCATAATGAGTGGGATAAACATAAAATATACTATCGCAAAGTATAACTGTTATTGACTAAACTATAAATTACTGTTTGTCGCGAAAATTAAAATTTTTAACTCTTTATCTACATAATTAAATTTTTAATTAATAATTTCGGCGTGTCTGCAGGAATTATTTTCCGACGATTTTGCTTGTCGATAAACGATTGACGCCATATAAATATTATACATGGCTATGGCATCTGATGAATTATACACACTATAGAAATAACTTTGCAACGCAATTTTTTAGTGTTATAAATAAATAATTTGGCGTGAAAACTGAAAAGCTATCCTCGTTTGTCACCGCAACCATGATGTGAAATCATCTACTTACTAGGGCACTAGGCCGTCCTCAACTAGTAATGGAACGAAAAAAAAGTGGAACGTTCTATGTGTATTTATTTTATACATTACCTTTTTTTGTCAATTCAAATTGTTTTATAAACAACGTTCAAAAAACTAGTATACTATTTTAAATCAATTATGCATTTATGGAATTCTGGCTGCTGCTGTAACATTATAGATATAGCAATAGCGGCGTGTTATTCCACATCAATAATATAACTAAATAATTCGTCAGCTCCAATTATTTAGTTGATCTTATCCATGTGTTATCTGTGCCTACGAATTCCTCAAATCTTTGTATTACATTTTCTATAATATACCTAATACATATTATTTTTAAATTTAACTAATAAGCTAAAATGTATGTGCTTACGACAAACCTAACATACCTAATTTAGATTATCGTGAATAATGATTATTAATTTAATTGTTAATTAATTAAAATATTGCCAATAGGTATACCTATTTAATATTTATTACATTATTACATTATACATATATTAGTTTAGGTAGGTATATATATATATATAGGTAAGTATAAATGATTATCTATCGTAGTTCATTAAATTACCAAGCAGCACATCATTTTAAAATCAATCGCTCCGATCAGAATCCAAAATTAAAAATAATATTCTTCAGTCAATAAACTGAAATACTCGTATTCAAAATTATTGTGTTAAATTCCTTAAACATATTCGATAACAAAATATCGATTATTCTCATAATCGAATTTGTATAATCAAAATATTTCGATTGTTTTATCTTTTATCTATCACCCATTCGACCATAGGTGATAACGCGTACTGCCGGAATATTGCGCATCGTAATATTATCATCATAAAATTCAAATCAAACCGCTGAAAATCACCATCATTTTATTTCTCAGGTATAATTTGGGGGTGTAATTTTCATTCTCAACTGTCAATTTGTCATCGTCAAAGTCGTGTTTATCTGCAGTAAGTTGGTAAGTAAAATATTATTATTATGGTACTGTTGTCGGCGATTTTGACCACTTGAAATGTCAAAGGTATATTATTACCTATATTAATTTACATTTTTACTATAGCGTTTGATGCTTCACGTCGTCAAATGGACAGACTTGCTGGCACAATGTCTTCTGAAAAGGCGCAATTCCAGAAAGCATTCAGCACATTAAAACCGGCTTGTGACGCTTTCATAACAGAACCCAATGATGTCAACACCAAACTCTTAAATACTGCACTAGCAATGGTTCCAGATTATACTCTAACACAACTACAGCCGTATGTACTAATCCCGCTGGAAATTCATTTAAAAGCCAACAAGTGTGTATGATTGTGTTATGTTATCTGTTTCAATATTATGATCACGCAAAAATTTGTTGTTTTTTAGATCAAATTGTACTCAAAATGTGTTGAACGTGTTAACTACTCTGCTGAAAAAAACAACTATTAGTTTATGGCCTACATTTATGCGAATATATAAAATGTTGGTAGAAAAATTGTCTCATGAAAAAAATCCAGATATAGGTTTGTATGAACTTTTTGCTTTTTAAATATTTAAACTTATTTGTTGATTGTTAATAGCGAATAATTATATTACAGCGGTGAATTTGAGTGAAGATATTAAATTATCAATCATGATCGCTCTTAACTTATTAGTTCTAAAAGCTGATATTGCTGTATTGAATCAAATGTATAATGAAGTTGATTGCAAACATGTTGGATATTTGATATATATTTGCACAATAATTATAAAAAAAGAAAAAATGAATATTTTGAGGTATTTTCTACTATACATAAATTAAATAGTTGTTTAGACTACTGAATGCATTTATATGATTGTTTAAAAAAATTTGGTCTGGTAATCTGGTCCAGTATACTATCATTTACAGGATGATTCAAAATTTATTTTACGGTCATTTATATCATATAAATTATTCAAAGTAGAGAATAATGTTTAATAAAAAATTTTTTTTTATAAAGATATCTAAAATGATTAGTATTTTATATTTTTTTTTACAATATTTTAAGTAGAGGAGGTTGGGACTTAATTTAAGAAATTCAAATGGGAATCTATACTTTTTAATTTTAATGTGAAGAATTATTTTTCTATATTTCTATGTATATAAATCTAAATCCAAATTAGTAGGTAGTTTATGAGTATAATTTGAGGTCAGATTTATATTCTCTTAAAAATTCTTTTTTGATTTTTTAGGTCACTTAAAATAAGCAACATATTCTTTTAATAATTTATAAAAAAAAAATTATTAAAATGAATTAGGTTTACAATAACAATTAATGGCCTACATTTTCATTATTCAATATTATCAAAATTTTGATGTATGTACAAAGATGCATAAAAAAAATATATATATTTTTTTATTCTCAATTATTCTTTAATCCTTAAAATATGCTTTTTATGCAAAATAAATTGTTTTTGTGAGTTATATACACATTATAAATTTTTAATATATAGTATGTAAAATCATAAAAATTGTACCTCTAATTATAACTTTATAACTATTTAAAATTAAGATGAGCAGAAAGTAAAGTGATACAAAAATAGGCTGCAAAATATTGGTCTATTCCTTCACTCACCTAAATTTTAAATACTTATAACTCATAAACTACTTGTCTTAATTTCAATTTTTATTTATCAAAAATTCTATAAAAACTTCACAATATAAGTTTGCAAAAAAGTATAGGTTCCCATTTTAATTTCTTAAGTTATCCTCCAAAAATTAACTTGAAATATAAAAATTACTTATCATTTTAAGATATTACATTTCTAAATAAACTATAACATACTAAAATGTTTTCTATAATATGAATATTTTATTGTGTATGCAATAAAATAGCTATAATATAAATGTCAAATCATCTTATATAATATGCATGCTATCTTTCAACAAATATGTATCTATTTATAAATATAAATAATAATTAATGAAATTAACATTTGAATTATTTCTGAAATATAATTTATATTTTTTTCAATACTATTAAAATCAATAATAGTTTTTATACTTTTATACCTATTTTATATAAGTACTACAATTTAATTTATTAAAGCCTCAATTTTGCTTTAATGTTTCATTTGTTTTAGATTTTTAACAGATTTTAATTAAACCTTTTGTGAATTTTTAATTAGTAAGATACTAATTATTTTTAATTTTATAGAGTGGAAGCCTTAAAATGCATTGAAATGTTATCATCGATTTGGGAGAAAAACATTGATTTTAATATTCGTCTTAAAATTATTCTAAGGTTAATTAAATTCGTACCAGGTGTTTTATCTGTTTGTAGTATCATAGTTAATGCTACAGATATCCAGCATCATTCTGTAACAGTGGTAAGATAATGACTAAGTTTTCTCTTGATGATTTGTATATATTATAAATATTTTCAAGGCTGCTTTAAAGTTGTGGTGCACAATTACTTCTCTAATAATTTGTGATGAACATGTGATTGAAGATTGCAATCCATATTTAGAAAAAACAATTTGTAAAGATAAAAACAATGACAAAAAAAAATTAAATGATTGGATTCAAGAAAACTGTACAAATTTCAATCTAGTGGCTACACATATGAATAAAACAATGGAGCACCAACACTGGAGAGTTAGACTTCAATTAGTTAGTTCTTGTGATGTGTTGTTGAGTAAATGTACAAGGTAAGCGAGTATAAAATATAATCTAAATATTTAACAGTTAACATTTTAGTAAACTATTATTGTTTATAGTTTTATTTTTATAAATTCAATGTTTTTATTTCTTATACTGCTGATTATATTAAAATAGTGCAATTTAAGATTTAAAGTTATATAGTAAAATCTAGATAAGATGGAACTTCAGTAAATCAGAAACCCTGGTAATACGGACAATTTCTTTGCTACTTTTTTTTAAATTTAATTTTTTTGAACCCTGTTAACATGGAAAAATGGTATGGCCCCAAGTGATTTTGTCTTATCGAGGTTTTACTGTACCTAAACATTTTTTTTTGGATATTTAACACTCTAAATAATATCAAAAACCATTAGTTTTTTCTAGTCTAAGATGCTTATGGTTTGTAAATTAGTTATTTTCAAAGATACTTTTATTAATTCATATCATATTGAATTATTATTTATTTTATGTATTTTATTAGTTCAATGAAATCTTCAATCACAAGTTTAATTGAGACATTAATTGTTTTGTCTGATGATGAACAACCAGAAGTTGAAAAACTAGCTAATGAGTCTGTTGATAAATTACATAAAATATTTGATGGAAAAAATAAGAAATCTCTTTTAGAATTATTAGAGGAAAGTTTCTATATTTTATTATCTAGAATGCCAAGGTTTATTAGAACATCAAGTAAGATACTAAAACATAAACTATAAACATTGTTTTATAGCTTACTATTGTTTTTTTTAGGTTATATTAAACAAAAAACTGAATTATCTTTATTGTCCGGGTACATAAAACTATTTGGGAAGGCTCATTTTTCACGAGTACTCAATTCATATGCTCATTTAGATCGTTTAACAACAGTCTTAATTCAAATATTAGAACTAGAATATAAAACTATAACCCTATTGGAAGAGTCATCAATTAGAGGTAATTCAAATATGTTATTTAGTTTTAATAATAATTAATTGTTGATGAAAGTATTTATAGCTTTTTAATATAATTTCAATATATATTGAATAAACATGTTATATTGGAATTTAAAATGATGTTTAATTTGCATAATAATGGCTATTTTCTAACTGCCATTTACCACAACTTGTTATGTTTGATCATTGTAAAATGTATTTATAATCAATGGTTTAATACAACTCTGGGTGGATATGTAATATTCCCTATTAAAATGTATTAATTTATAACTCGTAATGATTGATGGCAGTGATAATTATTTTATCCCATATAACAGTAATTGTTTAAATGCAACTACTGTTAATAATGAATCATGTGAATATTTGTTTTATTTTAATTGCATATTATGATTTTTAGCAAAATTTAATTGATAGTTGTGTTTTTTTTTTATTTATTTAGATTTAAATTGTATACAAACATTTACTGCTGAAATGTCTATAAATGTACCTTGGAAACAACTAATACATTTTAACGATACTTCAGCATTATATAAGATTGAATGTATTTGTAAATTAATTGGGTCATATGGAGACTGTAATTTTATTGGTCGATATTTAATGGATTTATTTGAATCAAAAACAATGTATCGAAGAGAGATAACACTTATAATGAATATGGTTTTGTCTGAAAGTAGGTATCTATCCTAAATGACGTGTTTTATTATTTTATTTTAACCTTGATTATTATATATTTGGTTTAGACAGTGGAGAATACCATTACAATTTAGTGAGGGATGTAATAGATTTATACTTAGAATGTGATGTTTGGTATTTGCCTACTAGTATTGAAAATAATTCCACAACAACTATAGCTGATGCACAAAAAAATGTAGTACAAATTTGTCTCATGACTGAGGGACTATCTAAATTAGTTTCATCACTCCCTATAACTCAACAGCATTTGTGCCTAATTCACTGTTTATATCCAATACTAGAGCGTGTTGGCTCTGAACATGGCCCTATTTCATTAGCTGGTAATATTTAAAATACATCATAAATTAAGTAAATTATTTAGTTAAGTAATTCTCCATACTTTAGGTCAAGCAGCAATAACATTACTTACACACTCTGGTGGATATAGCGATCCAATTGATCTTGTTGTAAAAAATTCTGATTATTTATCTCATCACTTCACTAACAAATTATGGTCACTCAGTAAATATCCGGAAGTATTAAATGCCTTAAAAGTGGTGATGAATCTAAACAGCTGTGATGATTTACTTCAATCTTTTCACACAATGGTTACTGAAGTAAGTTGGAAAAATATATGCATCAATAAATATTTATTAAATTTCATAATTTATAGGTTCTTGTTCAAAGTTGTGATGTTCATCGTACAGAAAATATTCATTCTTTTATGAAAGTGTTTTATATATTTGTGATGTGTGTGAGAAAACAAGAACAAAAATGTACACCAGTAACTGATCAAAAAGAAAAATCAGAATCTTCAAGTAACTGTGTAATTGAAAATATTTTGCAATATCACAAAATGATGACCTTGGATTTAGAAAATAATTTGGAAGATGAATATTGGGAAAACAAATTCAACAGTGACGCACAATGGTATAATATAATCTATTGTTCTTTAATAACTTTTAAAATTAACTTAAAGAATTTCCATTTCAGTGAAAACAATAAAAGCAATGAAAACATTGATGAAGACGATGAAGAAAACAAAATAGCATTACCACCATACATACAAATGGTCCTCTCTATAATGAAACGTGTATTGCATTATTTGCCATCAAAACATAATTCTCTCCCATTACAAGTATTTTATTCATAATAAATTAACACATTTTTTTGAGATAATACATATTTTTCTTGTAGATCCTTAATGAAGGTTTAAATGTTATATCAAGCTATGAGAACCAGTTATTGCCAATGGTACATAAAATATGGTCACCACTGTGTACTAAATTCAATAACAATACTAGTGATATAGTATTTCGCGAAGCATTTAATGTGTTAACTACAATGGCATCGACATCCAAAGATTTTATTCGTTCCCGTTCACTCAAGTAGGTTTTAAAAATAATAAATATTAAATAAATGTTAATATATGGTTTTTTTGTTTATCTAGACAAGTTTTGCCAACCATTATAGAACGCTTGGTATCTAGTGCAAAGACAAGTAAAGGTGTTTTAAAAGGAAGTGTTTACTTTACAAGTCATAAATATAAAATGCAATATACCATATTAAATGGCTTAGCAGATTTTGTCTTAAATTTGAATTTTTTAGAGAAAGATATGTATGATGTGTCCAATTCGGTTGCACATTATTTAGAAAAAGACCAGCCAGTCGAATTGCAGGTATTTATTATAAATATTATTTTTAATATGTAATAACAAATATTGAAAATATTCTATATTTAAATAGAACAAGTCTAAAGAATTCTATAGAAAACTGTATAAAAAACATTCAGATTTTGTATGGATATATTTACAATCATTGTATATTGACGAATATGAGTATAAATCTGATAATGTACGACTTCCTACAATCAAGGTAATTATAATTGTATTTATTGGCATTGTATATAATCAAAAATAACATTCTGTATTAATATAATAATATATAATTTTCAGGTTTATAGTTCATCAATATTTAACAAATCTAACATTTCAAAAAATGTGTCAGAACTACTTGAACCTTTAAATGTTGTGTAAACCACTATATTTTTATTTACTGTTAGTAGATATATTTTTCTTCTTCTTTAATATTGATCTGTGATACATGTGTTCCATTTTTACTTAATTGATATTGTATGCTACTTTAGCATTATAAATAATATATAAAGCATTGATATATATATATTAAAATATAAATACTTATACTTTATCTATAACTGTAATATTGGAGTGTCAATAGTAAATGCTATTTTTTATTATGTTTTTCTAATATTTTTTTTTTACTTTTGGATAAGCTTAAAAATTTACTTTTCATCACTATTAGGGTTAGGATATTTATTTACTAAAAAACAGTTAAATATGCATGAACAATTTGAAAAATATGCATTAAAAAATAAAGAAAAGTGGGAAAAAAATGCAATAATAAAATTAAAATTTAAATAAATTAAAATAATAAAATTTAGAGACAAATTTAATTATTAATAGAATATAAACGAATTGGGTCTATTTTTATGTTCTTGTTATATTAATTATTGTCTATTACATTTTTTAATTTTATTATTTATTATAAAAAATTTAATTAAATATTAAAGTATGCTAATACGTTTTAGAATTTATTAGAAGAAAAATCATAAAACAAAACTCACAGTATAGGTACTCTGCATTGGCCGCAAACTAGATGGCAGGTAACTGCAATTGCTTGTAGTTTTAAGATAAGTTTTGATTATGACAATTGACAAGGGTTATCAAAAATTATATTTAAGTAGGTACCTTTACCGTGCATAACTATATTGAATTTTCAACAATAAATAAGTGATAATTTGTAAAAAAAAAAACAATAGATAATCACACATATCAGATTTAGTTAAAAAAATATAAAATGATGGTATTTTTCAACATTTTATATAAATTATGCATTTATAAATAAATAAAATGGTAAAATATGCAATTGTGTGCTAAACAAAATTTTGATATTTTAAATATATATATATATCATGAAACACATTTCTATATAAGAATGGAAGCTATTGGACAACCTAAAAAAATATGCAAAATCTTAAACATCCTAACCCTAATCATTATCATATCATTCCTATCATCCCTAACTCAACACTGTTTAAAATGTTTTAAAATTATTATTTCTTTGTAATACATTTTATTTGTATTTCAGGGATGGTATACCAATGTTTTCAATATAGGTAATATAAATGAGATACTACATTGGTAATGATACTCCAATAAAAATTATCCAATTCAAAATGTTAGTTCCTTATTAAGTGATGCTATTTATTAATTTATGTCAACAAACATTTTTTTTTAATGCAATATAAATATAACAATTTTAAATGTCTATAAATAGTACAAAACATTATAAAAATAATAACATCTCTAGAAAATATTAATACAAATATTTAGTGAAAATTTCAAGTTTTTGCAATTATTAAATTTTGATTAAATTGATTTTAATGATTATATCTTGGTGCTCTTGAAATTGCTTTAAAACTTTAAAAGTATAATTTTTAACTTATGTATTTTTTAAATTTTGAATTCAAAATACACCATATTTTAATCTTTTAATTACTTTTAATCATATTCACAGACACAGTTCATAACAATAATTTTCATGTTATGCAATAATAATAATATATTTGTTCTATAGCCTATTTAAAAAACAACATAATAAGTGTAAAAAAATTAATTTAATTTTAAGTATCAACATAAATTATAAAATTATTATTCCAGTTTATAAAACAAGTAATAACATATTTAAATATATATATATATTTTAACTTGGTTAACAATAATTTTATTATTTAAATAAGTTTAACAGTACCAGTACAATGACCACAACATAATTGAATATTAGACTCTAATGCTTGTGATGCTTCCATTATGGCATTACATGTTGCATCTACATTATTCATTTTTTCTCTAGGCATTTTCTGTGCCAATATCTAAAATAAAAATATAATTTAATATTAATAAAATATAAAATATATAAAATTATATTATTGCTATGATAAAACATATAAGCTTGATAAGCTATACAGAGTGTAACAGGATTATTTAACAAATATAGTAACATTTGTAATGAAAGTTTGTCAAATAGTCTTGTTACACCTTAGTTTTTTTTTTAACCGATTACCTAAAGTATATTTTATGTAGAGAAAATTATTTTTGCTTGAATGTGAATAAAGCCAAACATAAAAAATGATGACATATGAGGACATAAATTTAAATATTTCAATTATTTTGAAATAAATTCATTTTTTTTTCTTCAAAATATAATTTATGAATTCCAAGGACAACTTTTAACAATGTAGCTTAATTGTTTAAGACAACAGCTTTTAGAAAGAGAACAACTGTAATCCATGGAATGATAATTTTCTTATTATAGTAAGTATATCATATTGAATACAAATATAATAAAATTAAAATGTATTTTCTAAACAAGCTTTGAACTGTATTCATCAGTACTTAAATATATAAATATTAATTATGTCTATTTAACTTTCAATTATCATTGAACACAATTTACATTAGTACCTTATATTCAGAATATGATAATAAATATTATTAGTTAAACAGTATATATTGAATAATAAATATTTTTAGCATCATATTTGCTTTACTATGTAGGGCACAATTAAATATTGTTTAAAATATGTCTAAAATGATTTACTTGTGTGTATCCAAAATTGTTTTTAATAAGGAGGTTTGATACACACTTTTTTGTTTGATATAGAACATACCTATATTTTGTCCATTATACTGATAAAGCTATAACTTATACAATAAAAAATCAATACAATCAATTTTACATTTTAAAATGTAAAAATTAAAAAATACTAAATGATTAGTGATTAATAAGGCTCGGAAGTTGATGACCTTAAAAACATTAAAAAATGACCTAAAAAAATTACAAATATTTTTTTTGAATTAATAAAAATAAATTTTTTCAAAAATTGTACTCTAACTATAAAACTCTATATACATTTATCAAAGCTTACAAATTACTCAAAATATGACATAAAAATGACAAACAATGTCCTTTAAAATTAAATTAAAAAAATTAAAACTAAACAAGCATTAAGTGACGTTTTAATTTTTGGCATTTCGAAAATATTACAAAAAAATAATAAAATATAGGTACAATAATATTCACTACAACACGACAACGACAACTGTAATCAGTGAGATAAAATCGAATAATTACTAATTTTAGTCTGTGGTAATTTCAAAGTTTTAAGTAAGATATCTGCATAATGGTAATCGATAAGAAACGATAAGAAGTGAACTAATGTGAAATCAGTAAAAATGACTTTAAAAGTAATAGACATCAAAAATTAGTTCATCAGATTTACATGCTAATGAAACACATTTGTGGCTAGGAGAACATTATCTAAAAAGTTTCAAAAAAATGCAAAATGCATCAACTTCCGAGCCCTAGTGATTAGATAATCCCTAACTATTAAACATATTTTTCTTAAAAAAAGCACTGGCTATTGATATTAACTTGGTTGGTAATCCAATTTTTTTTAAAATAAAATATTCTAACTATATTTCCTCATTTTCATAATTTTGTGAAATTTGTCAAATTGCTTGATACTTAATTTTAATTTTACTTTTTAAAACTTAATAAATGATTAACTTTTTTCAAACTTTTATTTATTCAGATAATTTTATCATAAGGTACATTTATGTTTATATGAAAAGTTAAATAAAAAAGTCATACTTGTTGAGCTTGGGATTCAGCTTGTGTCTGGTGGATAGCAGAATGTACTTGGAGTTCTTGAATCTGTGTGGTTAATAAATGTTTTCTTAGTAACAAAGATATCCTGTTTATATCTTCAGCTATTGTTGTACTATCTAGTAGTTTTTGTTTAGTTGATACTTCAAGCTTGTAGTAATTTTGTAATACTTTCAAATTCCTATATCAAAATAATTATATTAAGATATTATATCTTTCATATGTTTCGTGATTAACATACTCATGAGCTGATTTTAGTAGATGTCTATTTTTACGATTTTCGTCCAGTATTGTTTGTAATGAAGCTTCTAAATTATCTACTCTGTCACACAGAAATGTCTTCCACTTGGATAAATCTTCTATTATTAAACTTTAAAAATATTATTTACATTAGGTTTATAAGTATTTAGCTAGAAAAAAAAAGTGATATTTTATAACATTACCTGCCAGCTAAAAATTTACTTCGTAACACATCTCGTTCTCCAGCTACTGTTTCTAATTGATCTTGTCGACCAGCTAATGCTCCAGTAAAATTGAGCAATTTGTGTGCCAATAATACCTTATCCTCGGTCAACATTTGTATTTTGGCTTCTATATCTTCACCAATAGACGCAACAAGCATATTTTTAAGTTCATTATTAACTTGTGCCTGCGAGCCCATTTGGAGATCCATATTAGCTATTTGACTATTAAGTTTATCAATCTCTTCTTCTAGATTCTAAAATACAATTTTAATATGCATAGAATATAAGTATCAATTAATAGCTGAAAATATGTATATTATACTCAATAAGTTAATGTAATATTAAATAATATTCATCTCTTCACCTGTTTTTCTTGAGTCAGCATAGTAATCATATCTTCTTTCTCTTCTTTCTCTTCAGTTACATTTGATACTTTACTACAATTAGATGTAGTCGACAGTCTTCTTTTAAATATGGCTACTGAAGGTTGACCTAACTCTGGAACTATTGAACGCACTGCTGCCTTGTATGGCTCATAAGGAACAAATTTTGGTTCTTTATCAGGTGACTTTTTAATATTTTGATATTTTTTTGGACCTGGTGTCATTTCATGCATCGTTTTACTGGGATAAAATTGTCTGTCATTAGTTAATACTTTATTGCCATTTAATATCTGATTTGTTTTAACAACTTCATTTGCAATGTTCTGTTTTATATCATAATTGTTAGATTGTACTTGCACAGTTGATGAATTATTTGAATTTTCCATTTTAAAAGTTACAAACTGTGTATGATTTATTTCAAATAGTTAAATAGACAAACCGTTGAGTTGTTGAGTATAATTCTTTTCCCAAGCACCTAGTTAGTTACTTTTGAAGTTCACGAGTGTTTGATAAATCAGTAATTATTGTCACAGCCATTATTTTTTATTTGAAATAATTAATTTCCTTAATATTACCGACTAAAATAATGAACAGTATATTTAAATTATTTAAAATATAATTTTTTCGTAGCAATTAACAGTATATAACACGTATTCACTAATAAACTACTATAATATTAATACGAGTAATTTAGATGAGTATGTAGTTATGATAACAGTTTATTGATAAGCATTATCATCTACGTAATCGTGGTAAAAACCATAGACGTATTATTTAACTATATCTTAGTCCGTGGTAAGAATAGACGATATCACAACGGGATTTATCAACGGTCGTTGCTAATAATAGGTAACGAAACAAATCCACCTGGTAATTGATATTGATACTTATTAATAATTATTGTTCATAATAATAATTTATTAATAATTAATTAATAATATTTATTCATTTATTCGTAATATGTACTTGTTACAAACTCAAAATATCATAGATGTTATGGAAGTGTCTAAATACAAATGTATGTTATTTTATTTTTTTATTTTTTTTTTTATTTTTTAAGAGATAATATACAATCTATACAATATAGCATAATAAGTATATGTGAAAAGAGTAGTTATACATGAAAAGACTTGATTGAGAAATCACCCTATGGTAACCCTATAAAATTGAAGATAGGAAGGTGGGAGTAAGAAGGCAAGAAATTTATTAAGCAGTGGGTAAGGTGCATATTTTTTTTTTTTTTTTTTTTTATTTTTAATTTAAGAGGTCTCTGCACCATCTTCTTTTTAGCCTCCTACGAGGGTTTTCCGGGAGCGTTAAGGAATTTACGCTTTGAATCAGAGGATTTTCGTGATTGTTTAGGCGTGAGAAGAATCGTTTGTAAAAGATTACAGATTCTTCTTCTATAGATTTCATACGTAGGTCGTTATGAAGGGTAAGATTAGAAATGTAAGGTTGGGCGTTTGTGATTTTTCTTAGAGTTATATTTTGATATGTTTGAATTTTGTTTAGGTTCGTTTTTTTGGCTGTACCCCAAAACTGTAGTCCGTATGACCAAATTGGCTTTAACAGTGATTTGTAAATTAATAATTTAGTTTTTAAACTTGAACATTTATTATTTGTAATTCAATTTTTAAGTGAGAGGGAGTGAGAGTTTAAAATTAATCTTTTTGATTTGATATGTTGGTTCCAAGTTAGTCTTTTATCAAGTATG
The DNA here is from genome assembly GCF_003676215.2 of Rhopalosiphum maidis. Lineage (NCBI taxonomy): Eukaryota > Metazoa > Arthropoda > Insecta > Hemiptera > Aphididae > Rhopalosiphum > Rhopalosiphum maidis. Next base: position 58,625,227 of record NC_040878.1, on the reverse strand, counting down.
ATGCCAAGATATTTTACTGAGTTGGACATAGGAATTGGTATATTGTCAACTGTGACAGTCGGGCAAAGACCATGTTTAAGAGAGAAGGTAGTGTGAACTAATTTACTGTGGTTGAGTTTAATTCTCCATTTGGTATACCATTGGGAGAGTAGATCAAGATGGGATTGCAAATTGGCTGAGGCTGTAACTGGATTTTCATGGATCGACATTATAGCTTTATCATCGGCATAATCGGCGACTAGGGTGTCTTGTGAAATGGGTTAGGTTATTTAAACTCAAAACATAAAATATAAATTAATGTAAGTCAACATTTCAATATTCAATAGATAAATGATTTTTTTACCTATATAATGTAAAATGTAAAAATATATTATGATTTTAATTTGTATTCAACAAACACCGAATAATAGATATCGGTAGGTCTCGAAATATTACAATCAGAATTAGGACATAATGTTAATAAAAAGCAATATTATCTACTGATATATACATAATATTATATTAATATACTTGAGTGTATTCTAAACATACCTACACGCACACACTTGACATTTCCGAATCCATTCAATAAAATTGTGTTTCTTCTTTTAGTTAAAAATTGTATGAACCACATATTACAATTTCGTATTTTTTTTTTAATATTATTTTTAATTCTTTCAATATACTTGGTTTTTTCACAATATTACTAATTCAAATGTTGTGTTTGATGAACAAAATGTATATTTTAAAATAAAGTACTAAATAGTTTTCTGAATTTAACTATTGATTGAGCTAACATTTTGTAACCTAACGGTTTTATATACCGTATATAGAGATTATAACCACTCGCTACATTGTTGTGTTAGCAAATAAATCATAAATATATTTTTACTATTTATATAAGATATTCATTTGAGGAGATTTATTATATTTTAATAGAACAGTAAGAACTTAGTTTTAATTAAATGTTAAGAAAAAAATAGACAAATATTGAACATAGAAAAAATGTATTTAAATTTGTATGAGAAAGTGTAGTAAGGGGTATTTTTTGACATGCATACATAAGTTGTTTATTATTTACTCTTCTTATCTTAACTCCAAATAAGCGCACATGGTATGAATATTAAACTCTCAGTTGATTGAATATTTGATTATTTTAACATTAAAATGTTAACATCAATTTTTTTTAATAAATAAAATTATAAAAAGGGTTAACATTAAAAACAAATCAAAAATAATTTTTGTATAATAAATTGGTAGATAAAAATATAATTTCATTTTATTTTTTACAAAAGTGTAGTAGTAAAATGTATTATGAAATATGTGTAGATGAAATCAATGGTGAATTGAAATAACTGAATAAATTAATAATTGTATAAATCCCTTTATTATTATTGTTAAAATTATAAACATGTTAAACTGTTTTTACGTATGACTGTAGGTACGGGATACAATATCAGATATTATATTATATTATTAGATAACATGTATCTGATACATACTACTATAAAATCCTCCAAATATTCATATTTATACCTCCCCTACATATGAAGTTGTCTGTAAGTTTCATTCCAAATTCCATAATAATAATACTCGTATAGGTTTTGATAGTATTATTTAATATTAATAACTATTTTGAGTTGCAATATTAACTACTTATATCCTTTAAAGGCATCCCAACAACTGCTACAATTACGGATATATAATATACATATTATATATAATGTAATGTATATATATTGTATAATTTATTTTTATTACTCATTATTAACCACGTGTATATATTGTATTTAGTATTAATAACGTTTCATAATTTTAATTGAAATATAATATTATAGGAAATCCTTTGTATAATAAAACGCTCGCTTTTTTAACATCTGACTAGTACAGATATAAGGTATACATGTATAAGCTTGTACATGCTTTTATTTTGTCAAAATACAGCCACTATAATAATACGCTAATAATATACTTCAGTTGTATTTATCAGCTTTCTTATAAGTTATAACTTATAAAAGACTAACACAAGGTGTACTACTAATTTATTATAATTTGTAACCATTGAAACACGGCGTTAAGGATAGGCATTCGAGCTACACATAATGCTTTGTTCTAAACTTACGGGTTAATTTTTGTTATTATCTTATTACTATAAGATAACAACTGTATTATTACTAATTTTTTTTAAAAATATGTCAAAGTTATAATTTACAAATAATCAAGTTTAAATAATTTAAAATTAGTATATTACTAGATTATAATATGTTAACATTTCTGTAATGACTGATCTAAAAGATACTAACTGATGAGTTATTAGCAATGTATTTTTAATTTATGTCTGAGTCGTGACTAAAACATAAATTATAATTCCTAAATTATACAAATGTATTGATGTTCAAATATAGTAGACTATGTATAGTATAATGGTATTAGCGAACAGTCAACATAAGAGAACCGATAACTGAAATGGCCAGTTTAAAAACTTAATTTTCAGAATTGTCGTCGAACCTCAATTAAAATTATAAACATCAACAACTGAGAAGTGAGTAAGTGAGAAATTTTAATGTAAACAATAGAATTTACGCCTCAGCATTACCTTTTAATTAATATAATAAACGTGGACAGTGGGAGCGAAAGGGTTAAGATTAGCCAAATATATTAGCCTTTTATCGGGTTATTTATAAAATAATCGATTACGTATAATTTAAATAAATCTAAACTTTGTCGTTTTAAAATATAGTTTAAAACAGAGGTTCCCAAACTGTGGATCGTGATTTTGTTTTTAGTGGGTCGCATTATATTTTTAAATAAAGCAAATTGAAATTGTCAAACTCACTGCGTTTCAGAAATTTTGTCGATGGACATCAATGGAGTGATGAAAAATAGGAAACAATTACATCCTTTACATTAAAATTATATGCTAATTAAGTTACTAATACATTATACTCTTTTTTACTAGCTGAATAAATAATTATAAAAATATATTGACAAAATCTATATTTTTTAATTTATTATTGTAAGCAACTAATTCACTAAAACAGCATAACAAAAGGTCATTCATTAATATTCTGGGTCGCCAAATTTTAAAAAATTCCTAAAATGGATCGTACAATAAAGAGTTTGGGAACCTTTGGTTTGAAAACAAAAATTGTTAATTTTTATACCAAACATCCAAAACGATGTGTAATGAATTATGATACAAAAAATATATTAAATCGTATTTTCGTCCCGGTCATGGGATTATGGTCGTATTCTTACAACAGCTATTCATTTACTCATAAAAGATATGCAGTTTGAGTGACTGATTGCTGGACGTCCTTAACATTAAGCACTCACATCATTTAAGTAATGCACTCGACTTAGTTATACTTATAAAACTAAACAACACCATTAAAATATTCTCTAATTAGTTTTTTTTTATCGTGGTAACTGGAATTGTGCAGACAACCGACGTCTGGATAATCAATGTTTCGTAATCGTTACTGCCACCTAGTACAAAAACACAAAAATCATCTGAGAAATCGAGTTTAAAATCTCACCATCAGTCTCCCTGGACATAATATATAGATAGACAGGGTTTTGTTTGATAATAATTAATTTGTTATTTATTGGCCTAGTACTATAGTATATGGCTCTAACAGACTTCACCTGACTCTAAATAATTAATTAAACGTCGGCGATTTTAATCACCTCACTAAACATACGACCCCACTCTACGTAATACAATACAATGTAAGGTATTAAACAACATATATTTGAGAGGCTTATATTATAATAATGTATTATCACGGAAATATCCAAGGTAATTACAATTGTTATAATTAACTCAAAGGTTTTAAATTCCTTTACTTTTAATAATAAATAAATTAAAAATAAAAATTCGAATTATAATAGAAACGATTATAGAATAAATTAACATCATACATTCATTATGCATTCATAATTCATAATATAAGAGTTGGTTTAATAAAACATTTAATCCAACACCAAAAATTTGATCATAGCCACCAAATTTCAAACCAAGATTCAAAACAATTTAGAATATTTAGAATAAATATAAAATAATATATTATGTAGTTACTTAAATTATGTATCAATCCAATGGCCTATGTTGTCGAGAGTTTTTTTTTTCAAATAAAAAAAAAAATATTTAACTTATACGATAATATTTAATATAAATATATGTATTTATCTTGAATATAATTTAATGATTTCTATTAACTATACTGTGAGTTTCTTTAAAAAAATTACAGTTGAATCACATCAAAAAAATTCAATTATTTCTATTTCAATTTGAATGACAAAATTAAATATGACATCAAAGTCAATTTTTATTTTAAAACTTTTTGATTTGGAATTTTCTCTAAATATTTTAAACTTTAAAATGTTTTCTTGGTTTTTTTTCTTGCACATGTATTTATAATTATTTGATTTGAATTTCTGGTATTATAAATAAATATTATAATAACACACATAATATTATCCTTATATTATAATAATATAAAAAAATTACTTTTACTGAATTTTGAACTATGAATCAAATAGATCCGATTGATTAGGTATATTCCAAATCGAAATAATTTGTTATGTTTTATTTAACATAGATAAAACAATTAAAAAAACAAACTATAAATATAAAAAAAAATATATATTAAATATTCTGTAAAATTAATGTGTATAGTTTTGTAAATATTTATAATTTATAATGAAAATTCCAAATAATTGCACATAGAAAAAAAAATAGGTAAATTGTCTTTTTATAATCAATAAAGAATTATTGATATTACAATATTTGATTTAGATTTCATTTTTATTTTCATAACAAATTTTCAAATAAAATACATAACGATTAATCAATAATAACATTTTATTATCTAAATAAAATATGTTACGTATTACTTCATATTTATATACATTATTATTTATTATATTATTTTAGCTTTAAGTAGTTTACGTATAACTTTAAAAAAAAATACTTAACACTGAATTTTATAAAATCATTCAATAATAGTGCAGTATACTTAACAACAAAATGTATTTAAATGTACACATGTATTTGAGTTTGATTATTCGAAGTGTTCAATAATCAATGTATAAATATTAATCCGTTTTAATAATATTTCCTGTTATTTTTAATTTAAACTGACTCGAATAAAAATGTATTGTAATAATATTTATTCGTTATGTTAAAGAATTCAATTTTTACAATAAAATTTCAAGTTAAATTGTATTTTTATATTCTGAACGCTTCGTTCATCGCTTCGTACATCGCTTCGATGTATCTATTAATGTGTTTTTTTGTATGCTATTGTATACGATAAGATTTCGATAAAATATTTCGATTTTCTAAAATGAGGTGGGATATCAAATAGGATTTAGTTTATACTGTAAAGAAGTTAAACTTAAAACTGCCAGTACCAATAAAAAATTTAAATAAAACAGGAATTTTTTCACAAATCCAATTTTCGATCCAATTAACGATAACACTTTAAAAACATTTTGACTTTTTTTGAACTATTCATAGACATAATATATATATGTATATACAACTTTTTTTTATAAATGCAGATTAAAAATGATTTGCAGGGTAGAAATTATTGAAAATGTAATATAAAATATAAGCTAAGTTAAGTATAGATTGTTAATTTTTTTTAATTTTTATCTATAGACACAATATTTTTTTACAAGAATTTAAAGTTAGAATTTCAAAAAAAAATTCATAAATATCGCGAAAATTAGTAAATTATTATACAGTTGAAAATTCATAAATATTTATTTTTACTACTAAAAATTTAAATGTTTAATACAAAGTTCTTTATTAGTTGTTCAACCTATAAACTAAAAAAAATTCTACTAGAAAAGCAAATTAATTTTATATGAGCATTTCAAGTTCAAATATTTACAACATTCGATTTTCAGCGGTAAAATAATTAATTCTCCTCAAACAAGTTTTGATATTTTATTATGTTTTGAAAAAAAATAATAACAGTGGATACTGGAAATGTTCACCAAATGTTTATAATCTCATTTTCATTGTCATTAAATTTTTGAAATGTCTTCACTTTTTTGTTTTTAAAATTTAACACAAGATTTATCATAAGTAGTTCATATTGGAACCATAAAATCTAGAAAATATATAAAGATAATTATTTTCTTTGGACATTTTAAGTTTTAATTTTAACTAATATAGACCATATCCGGTCAAAATAATTGTTCATACATAATAATATATCATTAAATTAAAACTTAACATACCTATAATAGTGACCCACTAAAATCTAACGTACAACGTAGAATGGTAATCACTTACCTACTATTTGTATATATTATTTTTGTATTTAGCAGTTGAACTCTTGAAGAAAGTCATGAACAATAATAAAATCATTGTGACAAACGTATTTCTCCGTAAGATATATTAAGTAGTTTTAAAATATACTAAAAAATAATATTAAAAACTCAAACTGTATTTGATCTTTAATATAATATACTGATTTTAAAAAGGTAGTATCAGTGTATCACAATGTTTAGTATGTTTATTTTTATGCAATAATAACGATAGTAGGATCAATTTTAGTGTTTGAACTATAAAAGCTCATAATAATGAATTATCTTATTAATAAAAAATTGCAGTTTATTTTTAATAACGCTAATCTAATGTAACACGCGTATAATTTTAACAATAGTTGGTATCAGTATATTACATTAAAAATATTACTAAAAATTATTCAAAGTTTTTATATGAATCGGGGAAGATTTTTTTTTTATTTTTTTTAAATATTCAATCTATTTACGAAATAAAACAATAAGTAATAATGATAACACAGAAAAAAAGTATGTACAATAAACATGAATCACGTGAAAAAGAGATCATTTATTAACAGAACCTCAGCATTTTTATTTTATTTTTCCTATTTTAGGAGGTCTCTGGACCAGTTTCTTTTTAATCGACGAGTAATATGTGGTCAAGACAAATTTTAAACGTGATTTTATGCAATATGATTTAAAACTGAAAAGGATAGCATAATAGTATTCCACAAAAAAATGTTGATGGAAATAATCGTTTCAAAATGTTTTAGACTTTGTTACCCTCGGTTTTTTCGATGTAAATTTCTTCTTTAATGAAGTGTGTTATAACTTATAATTCAATTATTTTGAACTAATAGAAGAATCCAAAAATAAAGTAACAAAAACATGTGGTTTAACTTAACATTGTTTATAGGCAAAAGCTTTTTATCAAAGTGAAAGCAGGTTTATATTAAATAAAATAATTACCTTATACATAGAACATTACTTACACTTATATTATGTGTATATTTTCTTCATTGCAGGTATATATTTATTTAACCTTTTTACTTTAAACACTTTATTATAATGCTGTTTACAAAACAAATTGAAATTTATTTAAATATCAAGCATACATTATTAACTCATTTAGCTTTAATACCTAGTTTGTAACATTAGTTCAAAATTATATTCAGTGAAGAATTAATTGATGTGTAAATGATAGGTATTAATAATTAATATCTGTTTACTGTTTATTAATATATTGTTTATTTGTTTAAGTCTTTGTTTTTTTAATCGAATTAGTTGAAAGTTTCAAGTGTGAATGTCTATTAGATATATAGTACATAGACATATAGTTGCTAATAAAGTTTTCATTCGTACCTAAACCTTTCTAAGTGAATAGACCCTTTTGAAAGTAGTGATTTGACAACCAAAAAGATTAGTGTGGTTAGGTTAGTCACTGCATGAGGTTTCAACTGTTGGAAAACCGAAGGGAGACTTTAATATGTATTTCGGATTCTGACGATTGTAATAAACCTATCATACTCAACCTTTTTTTCCGCTTTGACCACTTATATATTTTTGTTATATGAATTACATAATAATTCTGAGGATACTATAATAAAGAGAGAGAAAGATTCGCAAAGGACAAAAATTAAAAAAATTAAAATAAATTTATAAATTTTAATATTTAATAATATTATTACATTTTATAAAAATTAAATTGGTGTAATTTTATTTCAATCTTAATGTTTTAATCACAAAAAAATCAGCGGACCACATGTTGAATATGGTTGCTAACGATGTTAGAAACGGTAGACATGTGTACACTGAATAAGCTATTACATACCAATTTCTATAAATATGAACAATTTTATTGTCTAGCTTAACTTCATCAAATACGTCCAAAAGTTGTCAAAATAATAGCCAATGATGTATCGAAAATTAATGATAATAATAGTGACTATTATAGTACATTGTTACGTACCATAAAACGTCTCTAGATAAAATATAAAGCCAATGGGGTCGGAAATTTCTAAAATTAATTTTTACAACCGTTACGATGGTGTCGGTGAACACGTTTGAAACAATATTAAATTACAGTCACTATTACTCTCGTCAAAGTGCATTTTCACGTAAACAAGTTTGGCGTATATAGACATACCTACAATAAAGTAATAAAATATGATGAATATAGCAATATGTAAATTAAATAATTTTATATTGTTTTTTTTGCTTGAAAATGCGAGCTTAACTTACTATACTTTGGGTATTATAATTATTATATCAGTTAATTTTGATTTGTTCCAAATATTATTTTATCGAGACTGATTCGTTACTTAAATGTTACGAAGTCGGTGTTAGATAATAATTTTAAATAATAAAATAAGAAGATAACAATGTACTAAAATTCAGACTTGTACTTGAGCCAGAAAACAAATTATCACTATTAAAACGATTATCTATTCTCAATACACGTTTACAATTTTATATATATTATCGTTAATTATTATTTCCAATAAGCCAAATTTTTTTTTTATTATTATTCCAAATTAGATTAATTTTATATTGATGAATTTGTTAACGCACAGTATTAGTTGTAATTTATATATTTTATGATTAGTTTTAGTATTTATATAAATAAAATGTAATAATGATTTTTTTTCTTAAAAATTAAATTAAAATACTAAATACACAATATCACGTGAATGTGCATTTTAAATTTTAACAGAAATATTATGCAACATTCAAAAAAAACATTTGTGTTGACATGGGTAACATATTTTGTAATAAGTAATAGCCAAATTAAAGTTAAACGTGGATAGCTTAAATAAACGGCATACCATGTATATTTAAATCATCAACAGAAAGGGATTCTTTGGGTAATACATATAGGCATTTTAGTTGTTACCGGGAGCTTAAATTGAAGCTCTACAGAAGGAAATTTTTTTTTTTTAGAAAACAGTTCGTTTGTAAATTTAATTTATGTACATCAATAATTATATAGACAAGGGATCAGCAATTCGAATAAGTGGGTAAATTTTTTGAAAACATGTGAAAAGGAAAATAATTATTTCACACTTTCAATTGACTTTTACGAGTATAAATTTGAAAACAGCCGCCGTGGAGGGTGTATTATACGTTACGTATGTAGTATACAGTTGCGGAGTTTAGACGTCGTGCGGTGGCTGAAGGGCAAGGGGTCGATACTGCGGGGAGGTCGGTGGCGTGCGTGAGCGGGGTGTGGTGGGGCAGAGGAGAAGATGGACGATAAAAGGGGGAAGAGGAGCGGTAGATAAGGCGGAGTAACGATAGGGGGAAGCCGAGAGGGAAGAGGAGGTTACCGTCAAAGACCATGTGCACGACCGGAGATGACGTCACAGGAACAAACGGGATGTGTCGCGCGCGAGAGGGGAAATATTGATTCTGGTACGGCGGCGCTGCGCCGACCGCCGCGTTTCTCTCCGCGGATTTCTGCCGCCGCGGTAGTCTCTCTGTCCGAGCCGTCGGCCAACCGACGACGCATACCCGGATCCCGGCGTCCCGTGTACGCGCGTTGTGTCCGTTACCCTCCCACACACGACATTCACACACGCTCTTTCACACATACTCACACACACTCACACGCACACACACACACACACACACACACATACACTCGCGCACATACAACACACACACACACACACACACACATACACGTACACATACACACACATAAAACCACACTTAAGCATACGCACAAAACATATAAGCACACACACAACGTAAATGATACGCATCTGCATGACGTACGCTACACGATAATATCATACGTATTATGAAATATATTATAATTATGTTATCGTAAATAGCAGTTTTTCGTTGCTTTAAAAAAAAAAAAAATTTTGTTTTTTTTTTTATTCCAAATTTAAAAAAATCTTTTTTTTTTCTCCATTCGAACCGCAACAGTGAGATAATAAAACAACGCCGTTGTAAATTCGGCGAACGATTTAATATAATATAGGCGTGCATGTGCGCGTAACACAGTACGCGTATTATATAGTAAAATACCGTTCGCGAGCATTATCTATTTCTCCCTCCTCTACGCCGCGTGTGCCGCCGTTAGCCCTCGCGGCGTCCGCATCCGACTCTGACGCCGCGCGTACATTCGCGGACGCCGGTGCAGTTCGTTTACGCGCCCGCTATGATAGTTGTGTGTATCGCATAAATTGCACGTGCGAATTTCGATCGTCCGCGCCGCGGTCGGTGGTCTAAGTCAAGTGACGGACAGTTAACTCACCGGCAACGGACGTACAGTTGTTGTTATTGTTGTTTTTTCCGTCGTATTATAATTATAATATTATCGTACGATAACGTGCGACGGACATCGGTCGTCCTCGCAGTAATCGCGATCGTAGCCGCCGCCACCGGCACCGTCGCTGCCGCAGCCGTCGTCGTCGTTGTCGTCTCCGCAACCGGAGAAAAGAAGCCGCCACCGACGTCTCGTCCTACGAGTACTCCATACTCGCTTAGGTAAAAACCATTACGGTACAATAACATTATATATTTCCATAATTTAAGCTTAGTCAAACCACCACTACAGCTACGTAGTCGTTAGTCGTCGAGACGTATAATGTCTGTCGTATTCGGATCTCAAATGTTTGTAGTTTGTGACCTATATGGTTCACGCTGACCGTGATCTACCGCAGGAAGTCGGGCCGACTTTTGTGCACGACAACGCTGCAGACGACGCAGCCGTGAACCCACGGTCTTATACGTAATACGAATATTATTACTTTTCGAGTACCTTTACCGGACCGTGCACGATCGCTATAATATTATTTTACTTCAATAATAGACCGGATCTCTATATATTGACGTTTACGTTCACATCACAGCTATATCTATCTACAGGAAACTTTTCTGATTCGCGTCACGCATTTCGGACTGGTCGGTACTTATATTATTATTACGTTCTACGGTCCTATACACATCAATGGGTATATAAACCGTATCGATTTCGCCGTATTTTTTCACATTCAGACCCCTGGCTCGTTTTATGCACATTATATTATATTATATTATACAATAATCTATTCACGTATAGGTACATTTTATTCTCACATATTATATTCATAAACTATCAGAAATGGATATTCGTTGTGTGTATACATATATATATATATATATATATGCAGCATCACTCCTTTTTCGAAAATACGCCTAAACATTTGTGTAACAATTGTAAAATAAAAACTAAACTTATTTTTTATGTCCGTGATAAAAATTCACTCAATATTTTGCTGTATAATATTGGTATACGTTTATTTTTTCAACGAGTAGTGATATTTAATATATTTCACAATAAGTCATCTTCACAAAAAATTAATCACACAATGTCGGTGAAATTATTAAAAACAGTACAAATATTTATTACGCTGTATTTAATACGCAGATATTTTTGGATTTAATGTCATACTTGCAAATATACGAGTATAATATAAATCGGTCGATTAATATAGAATGGAGTCCATTTCACTCGGTTGATAATCTTATACTCGTATGTAGGATAGTTCAATTTGAGGTTAGGTGTGTGTAAAATATAGGCTGACAATATCATAGCTACAGGCGGAACATAGTGTGGACCGTGTACAATTTGGCTTAACTATAATAATACACATTAGTAATGTGACATTACACTGCCACCCCTTATTCTTAACCCATTGACCACCGCTACCGTGTTGTATTAATATCATATCAAATTACACAGGCAGGCATGCTGTGAAATGTAATTGGTGTATTATTATTATTATTGTAAGGTTGCAGTATGAAAGGCGTTCACCGCAAGTCTAACGGAAAAAAAAGAAAAAATCGAAATGAAACCTTTCCCGTTACCATTTATATATAATATCTACTGCCTGCGAACAGTCATTAATGTAAATGTGATCGATTTTAAATATTTGCAGTGGTGTTGTTTGATAGACTTTAAGATTTTATTTTTTAAAACAACAACAATATGTAATAGTACATAGGTATACCTATAATATATATCACTTATAAGCAATAAATGTTATTAAGTACAGAAGGTTAAATATATAACATATACAGGGGTAATTTATAATTTTATTTACGTACCTATCTTGCTAACCAGGTTATCAGAACATGCCATCAATAGGACAGTGCACATAATATATTATTTGGTTTTTATCACGAAAAGCGGTAGAAACATTTGTTGTAATGTACGACAATAAAAGTGCATTGTAACATAAAATGGATATTTGGACTAGTACTTAACTTATTAATGTATAGATCATATAATACCTAGGTAAAAAAAAAAAAAACATTAAACATTCATAAAATGTTTGATATATTATATTATAATTAATAATAAACTCTTAGTTTTTTTGGTACTAAAAGTTATAGTTTTGTTGTTGTTTTATTATTATTATTTTGTTTTATCAACAAATTAGCTAGACATTTTACATATTGTGTATTTTTTGCATTATCTTTTTTCTGTTGAAAATCATTTAATACACAATTTTTTTATTCAAATATGTAATATGGTAACCAGAATTTTTTTGTTATTAAAAATATTGCTTTTAAATTTTTGTTCTTGCTAAAATAAAACTTCTTAAACAGTGACATACATTTTTAGTTGACCACATTTTAAATATAGTTTTTTAGAAAAAGTTTTGATATTTTAAGAATTAATCATACAATAGAGCGTTGGTACACAATAGATTTTTATGCTTGTTAAAAACAGCCTTAACAAAAGCTATAGTGTTTTTGTAATGCTCTTTAATGACCTATAATTAATATACACTGTTGAAATTATTTACATATAAATATGTTAGGTACATACTACATATTATATATATTGTGTGGTATATTTTTAAGTATAAATTTGAATTATTTTTAAAATTACCAAACTTAAATAAACAAAATGTTGATTAATCAATATCTTTAATGAACAAATAATTTTTAATAAACGATTATTGAAACGTAAGAAGCATAAAACGTAATTTGATATTGTCTTATAATGTCTAAGTATAATCATATTACAACATGTAGATTTAAGTTTTTGTCAATGTACAACGTGTGACCATGATATGATACACTACCAATTTTGTGTTTGAAAAGTATTGAATGGTTTTAATATATATTTTTTAGTTTAAAAAAGTATGTCTGAAGCTTAACTAGTTGAAAATTGTAAGATAAAAATAAATAAGTAGAAAGAGTGACCATTACTTTTTATAGTTTTTTCCCAATGTTGAAAAACTCTTGTAGTTACCTATAAAATTAAATTTCATCTCTTCGTATCAATTGTGGTGTGGAAATGTATTGCAGGTTTTTAGAGAAAAAACTAACAAAAATTAAAAACAACTATTCAACTGGAAACTAAATTAGAGTTGCAGGTCTATAAAAACTAAAAAGTACATATTTTTAGTATTCATTATTTTGGTTTTATAATATTCACTAATATAGCACTACTACTTACTTACGTCTTATTTTTTATAACTTAACATTATAAAAATTAAATAGTTATACTTACTTGAAAGCATGTTTCTGATAAAAAAAAATATAACTAGTTTAATGTTCATAATTTACTGATTTACAATATATTACAGACCGTATTAAGATTGTTTTAATGTTCATAATAAAGCTAATAGAGGTATTTAACTATTTAACTTATCAGTTATCAAATATTTCATTTGGCATTGATAAAATATGTAATATTATGAGTTATGACTATACAATTTTAGAAGTTAAAATTCTGTCATTAGACGATTGAATAAGCCAATTCATTATAAACAACTCTATATGAAAAATAAAATAAATGTGATTAAAAACATAAATATTAATTATAATTTATTAAAATATAAATATAAAATTATGAGTGGTATAGCGATGAATGTATTGATTTTACATTAATATGTTTTTTATATTTCATTTTTTTTTTTGAAACAGTAAAAATGGTTCAGTTTTAAGCTGTAAAAATATTAATCCTATTGGAAACTTTTTGATGTCATGTAGATAATTATTTCCTATTTACAATTAAGTTATCAAAATAGACTAATTTTAAGCTATTTTTATTTTATTATAACAGGGCTTATAAGGTATAATAATTTAATAAATATAATTTTATTCGCAAAAATTAGTTCAATATGCCGCATATTGCATAACTAATGAAAAAATAAATTAATAATAGTATAATAACATTTTTTTTAAACATATCCTTGAAAAAAAATTGTATAAACACTATCAGCCTTTATTATTTGATATTATTTTTTGTATATTATGATTTATTATTTAATACTAATTCATTATATACAAATGTCCTATTTAATGATAATTATTACTAAAAACTTACTGTACAGAAAATCAACATCTTGTTTTTCTCCTTTTTTTTTAAAAAAAAAAAAAACCCAACAAAATACATCAGTTATATATTCTGAAACGTAAAATGTTTTATTAATTTCTCTAATATCTCAAGTTATTTTAAAAGCCAATAAAAATCGTTTTGTGGATTATAAAAACACGCAGGGCAAAGGGCAGACAATCTGAAGTGCACTTAGAAAAGTCGTTAAACGAAAATTTTTCATTCGCCTTTTTGCAGATCCTCAACGTACAAGTGCACTTAATGTCATTTAAAAATATCTCATCCTTGAATTCTGATTAATTAGCCGGAAACAATTGATTAATATTCACACATTTTTCACTTTACACCTAAGTTTAAGAACTCAATCAAGTGGTCTTATAATAGTACTAAAGTAATAAAATAAATCCATAAAAGTGATAATTATCCTACATATATATATAAATAAATTAGGTAAAATATAAAAAAAACATAATAATAATTTAGGTGTTATACTGTTATAGTTGTGATATGATAATATGATATGAAATATATGTATATATTGTATAACATGTTACTTGAGTAGAAATTTGATGGAGAATAATAATACTATGATATAAATCATGTATAACTGTATCCGTTAATAATAATCATAAACTCTGTTTACATATTGAATAAGTATACTTAAGTGAAAAAAACAAGAAAACTACCTTTTTTTAAAACTGTTGAAACTTGTTTATGTAACAAATATATTATGAAATTAATTTATTGATAATATTATTCATATTGATACATTTTTAATAATGATGATATAATACTTAATATTTATTTATAACAAAGATATTTTGTAACACACACTTTATATTCTAAGATGAATACAACTAATAATAAAATAGAGAATTTTGGCGATGCCGCAAGTTTCTACGTAATATTCGGTTGATATAACATATGATATACTACTTCAGTATGTTCAATACACATACTTAACTATTTGATATTAATTTCATAATAATACTTACTCATACATTATGTTCTAAATAATATAATATGTGTATTTTAATTAAAGACATTAGATTTTTCACCAACAATGCTGAGTTAAAATCGTTTATTATGCTTTTAATGTGTAATTAATGACCTAACCTAATTTTGATTTCCTAGTTTGAATTTAATTCTCACCTGCCCCATGTTGGCCATTTTGATGAAGATACCCCATAACATCAAATCAATATGGATTTGTCTTTCCATCGTTTATTTTGTATATATACGAGTATTATACTTATATAATATGGGTAGGCTGATTAGCGTTGTTAATTATTTTTAACCCGTTGTAAATATAATTTAATGACTACCTACGCTATAATTTAAATTAGGTATCTGGTGGTTTTTATAACATAGTTTAACACCTATGCATTATACGTAACATTAGATTATATTTGTACTGTTCTTAATCAAAATATAATATTTTATATACCTCCATTGGCCGTTATAAAGTTCAAAAATTTGTGTTACAATTTAATCAACCTTTTTAAAGTTAATTAAAAAATTTAATTTAGGTAAAAAAAACTACTTAATATTAAAAGTATAACCTTTATTTAATCTTATTATTATTTTATTTTTTACAGTAAAAGTTATTACATTTAATATTTATAAATATATATTAAATATACATGTATATATTATTGTGCATAAGTATCAGTTTATTATATAATACCATTTAATGTGTTTAGGAAACGTATTTACTAATCGTAATAATAGCTAGATAAATAATATAGAAAAAAATTGTGATGTTTATCAACATTTTAGTATCCAAAATAAATATGATATACCTAATATATTATAATGAACATAAATGAATGTTAATTAAAAATCAATAATATTTTAATATATAATAATAATACATTATTGTTAGTATTTAAAGTTATTTTTTTCATAAAAATATAAAAATATAAAAAAAGATATTTTAATATATAATTTATCTATGAGAATATTTTAAGTCGAATGTTTTATATCAAATTACTCAAATATTTAATACATAAAATAAATAGTAATAATAATATATAATAACTTGTAATTGATGTTATGAGAAAATATCATTGTTAAAATTTACTGTACTTAATACTAATTAAGTCAACGAGGACTAATTAAATTGTTTGAAATATTACACGAAATAATAATTTGATTGGTTTGAACGCATTTTCAATATTTTATCATGATTACAATCTACATAGGCATTATTATAATTAAACTAGACATTAAAATAGTGGAAACATTTTTTTTTCTTGAAAGTTAATAAATAAAAATACGCTAATGAATGATACTGTACAATTTTATAGCTTATAGTTACTTAAAATAATTAGATATAAAGTATGATTACAGCAAAATAAATGTTTTTAAGTATTATAGTTAGACTATATTGTGATTATCCAATATATTATATTCAATAAAATTATAAATAAATCGATTATTATTAATGCCTGTAAATAGCAGCACCTATTTGAGGTATATTTTTTAATAATTTTTATTTTTACAGACTCTATTACTGTAATACATAAAAATCGAATGTCAACGATTAATTAAATAGTTAAAAGTATTTTAAGTCTTACTGAGCAGAATGGCCTACTCTGTTTAGGAACAAGGTATATTCCACAAAATGTTAGTCCACTACTCCATTAATCTAAACTTTGAATACTTATAAGTTATAATTAATCAACTACTCATTCGAAATTACGTTGTTATGTATCTAAGTACTTCTAAAAATAATCTGTTAAAGAAAATCAAACTTATAATATAAAAAAGTAAAAATTAAAAAAAATTAACGATAATAATTGTAAAAATTATAAAAAATATAACTGATATTCAAAACTATTTTTTATAAAATAGTTAAAAGTTGTTGGTTTAATAAGTGTAATTACTTATTTGGATAACACTATAAACTATATAAAATCTTTATTTATTGTAAAACTTCGATAGATCCATCAAATTACCACAATTAAATATGGAATTAAATTATAAATTCAACTAAACATTTTGCTAAGTAAATCATTGAAAGCTTTTAATATTTTTTTGTGTTTTCTATTATTTTGATTGATGTCTCATATTTTATATTTTTAAGTTTTATTATGTAACTTCATTTTTTCATCATACAATTATAACTATGACTAAAATGAATATTTTTTAAATTGATTTTTTGGACTTATTATGTTTTTGCAAAGTGAAAATAGTATCATATTAAATATTCTTTTTGAAAACAAAAACAATAACCAGCAATACCAATATTTTCAATACCCCAGTGTGGTGTAGTAACCAACCTATACATTGCTCATGCATTTGTCTTGTTATATTTATATGTTGATCCACTTGATGTCTAAAGTTTAATGGTTTTCCGTTGTAATTAAAAACTGGGCCACTATTATAAAACTACAATAAAACCGAAACACAAAACAGAATTAAGAATATTAATGTTGTTTTTAAATTTAAAACGATCCGTCGAAAAAGTCTTTGTTTAGTTAAAGATTCTGTTTTGACAAATGTTCGATAGTAGATGGAAATAAAAATAGAAAAAAAAAACACGCACTCAACAAGGACGAAGACGACTTGCACTAATCGACCTCTCGGGTAGAATAATAATAATGAATATGAAAAAAATTCTCTAGTACGGTTCAAAGATGAAAACACTTGAGCTATAGAGACAAAACCACAACATCGATTGATCTCTATTGTGCGCACGATGATTCGCCAAACCGAACTTTCAATATTCTCGTCGTTATGGAAACTCCGAGGCGAATTACCTGGGTGAAAAATCGTTTTAGTTTATTTTTTTTATTTTTTAATTTCTACAGTGTTTGGTGTGTATATTAGTGTGGGACGGATGATAAAAAAAAAAAATCATGGATATGATATATTATATAATGTATATATATAGTTTGTCCAAACAAAAGAGTCGACGACTCGTCCATCATCAGCGGACAGGGTGCATTAATATATATAATGTATCACGTAGTGGATTTTCAAACCCTCTTTCCGGCTCTATGTATATATGCTAGCCCACAAATAATATACACGTGTGGTCCGTGTTTTCTGCGATACACAATATGAAATTACAACTTTGATCGGACCCCGGTGTATATATATATCTATTCACGTATCTGGTGCATACGTGTAAGTGGATTTATGTTTGCGTTTCGATGTTTCAATATTCAGCTTCTATATTATATATATATATATTATATACACATATTATATTCAATATAAATATAGAGCCTGGGCTGCGGTCTTGGAATTATTCATTCCGCTAGTATTCGTAAATTATGGTTTAATATCCCGGATATTTTGATGGTTACCGTGTATTGTGCAAAAATTATTCCCGAGAGTGAAACAAGACAAAAATGTATACTACATATAACACTTACCTACGTTTGTTTTGGATAAGGCCTGCCCTAGCTAAAATGATTTCTTCTCTTTGTATATTATAAATTATAATACAGTAGTTGTTGTTTACCATTCTTCTAGAACTCATTAATTCTGTATGTGTGTGCGTTACTTAAAATAATAATTGTATACGACGATAAATATGGGTTCTTGTCATAAAAATGTTTAACGATATAAAATGTTTAAAAATGTAAAACTTGGTCTTATAACTTTTTTCCAAACGTACCTATTCAAAGCAGTATGTATAATTGTTGTTTAAATGCAAAAGTGTTTTCATACATTTTGTAAATACATATATGTGTATTTTTTTTATTCCTTTCAAATATTTATTTATATTAAGTTCAAAGATGACTTAATAAATTTTCCTCTTTAGTTTAATCGCTGTACGTCTAATTAATATTTGATATTTTTCATATTCATCGTATTATACTGAATCATTCATGTGCGTGTTTGGTTCCTGCATATATAATATTAAATTAATATACAAGTATATGTTACAATTTCAATAAGCAAAGTTCAGTAATGATAAAGTACGAAATGTTGAATAAAACGTGGAAAAATATCTTAAGATACACACCATTTAGCTTATATTTACTTAACAGTTCATATTTTCATATTGAAGAGCTCTTAATAAGAACATTTATTTGAAGAATTGATTTTTTTTTTATAAAGTGTGGTATAAGAATAGTAAAGTTTATTTATTTATTTATTATTTTTTAAATTGTATTTTATAAAAAAAATGAAATATAAGATTACTTGCTTGTTCCAAAAAAACATATTATTTAGCTGAAATCAATTTTTAAATCAGAAAAAATAATGTATTTATAACTAGTATTCTATTCGATTGAAAATACTAACAAAAATATGTACGAAATATTTCTTATCAATTTTCTGTGTAAATATGAATAAACAATAAATTTAAATATAATATATAATACAATTATTATTTTGTAGATAAAAATGCATAAAATGACGTTTAATTTGAATACCTTAAGTATGAAAGTTTAACGTGAGATTAGATAAAAGTTTTTTTTACTGTGATAAAAATAGTTCAGTCGTATACTCACTACTAATATAAAAATGAATACATTATAATAAATTATATAATATTATTGAACCACCGCTATCGCTCATAATTATTTTTCAAATGAAATGATTTATTATTAAATAAAAATTTAACTTATCCTTTACAGTGGTCTTTGATAACACTTAATACCTACTGTACAGCGAAGCAGTTAGTTGATTTCTTCCTTTTTTTTTTTGGTCCTACACTGATATTTATTTTTTTGTCTATACACTATTAAAACTCTAAACGCGTAAAAAATGCTTCAATCTTGAACTACGAAGATAAATTTTGATTGAAAAATACATAACTAAGCAATTTTATATTTTATATTTTTAATTATTTAAGTTTAAAATTTATAAAAATCACGAAAAAAAGTTGTATTTAAAATTTACGAAAAACGTTCAATTTTTATAGCAAAGGGATCCTAATGTAAATCATACTGTATTTAAAAATTCTAAAATTACATTAAAATGGTTTTTATTATTTTTTTTCGTAGATATTTTGAGTTCAAATTAGATTTTTAAGAATTAAAAACTAATTTAAATTTAATTTTAGTTACTTTTATATAAATAATACAATTTTTAAATGCAATGTTTTAGGAAATCTACGATTAAACAACAGTTTCTCTGGCTTTTTGTATTTCAAATTTCTATTGAAATTAAATATCTATTTTTATTCATATTTTATCACTATTTAGGTGTATTATTTTAAAGTTAATTTGCTTCTTTTTTTTATCTTATTTATTATTTAAAATGTTTGTATTTTTTTTTTTGCATAGTTCTCGTTAAAATAATTATTTAAAATAATCATAAAATAAATTTTATAAATATTTCTTTTGCAATAATTTACAACGAACATTTAATTTCAAAGAAAGTCAATTTAATAAATCATTATAATATAGTTACGTCAAGTTAAATGTTAATAGTTCATTACATTATCTTAATAAGCGAGTTCATTTAATTTTAATTTAAAATGCATTATTTATTTTTGTATTAACATGATTTTTTGTTGTGAACAAGGTAGCTATGTAACTTCCGAGAAACTACATTTATTGAGATTGTCAACATAATTTATTAAAACTTGGAAATAAATTTAAAATTTACTCATTATTTACTAAGTTTAAATGTGTATAAAATTAAGTTAAGTTAAAAGTAATTTTTATAAAATATCATTAAGTTAAAAGGTTAAAATTGACTTAACATTTTAGCTGGACTATAACTAATTAATTCGTTGTACATAGCCTTTGTGTTTAATAATGAAGTATGGTAATCAAAGCATGAAAAATCATTTTTTTTTTTTTGTCCAATTTATTATAAAGTATCATTTTTAAAAGAACGTTTGTCAAACTATAACGTTTAATGGGTTTTTATATCATATATATGAAACGATAATTTAAAAAGATAAAATATGTATTTAAGTATGATAATTAAACATAGTTTATCAAAATATATGCACATAATAAAATTACACTTCCAAAAAGTATGATTTAATTTTTTGGTACCTATAATAAATGCTTATTAGATTGTTAAAAAAATTAGAAACATGTTTTATTTAAAATATTACGGTGTTGCGTAGGTAAATAATTGATACGTCATAATCGATAAAAAAAAAGTTTATATACTGTACAGACATATTTAGATCGAAGCACACAATTTTATAATTTTATTTTAATAATTATTAATTTGAGCTATGTAAATTCATCAATAGGTAACGATCCAATATACGATCTTGGGTATATAATTACATTCATGATAATAATAATTGCACGGTGCTGTAAAATTGTATAATAATATGCATTGCATGTTATTTTATAGTTGATACTATTTGTAATGTCTGTGGACATAATTTCGATTATGGATTGGATAAAATGATATTTGTTATTTTATATTACAACAAACGTTATGTGTACCGTGCTTTTGAGGTATTTGTGCGGTCGTGGTTCAATTGGAAACGAGCTGGAGATTTCAAACTAGTACAGTCTATAATGGATTGGAATTATATTGTATATGGTAGATATTAGACATGGCTTAACTTAGCCCTAGATCAAATCTCTTAAAGGACGGTATAGACTATAGATCTTTCGTTAAATGTATTTATATACGATGTCTGTGTTATTTTATACCAACTACAAGTTACAACTCGACAAAATATGAAGCAGCACATTTACAAGGTTTTTGCTTAGGTTAACAAAATAAAAACAAAGATATAAGTTTCCATTAGACATACCCACCATAATACAGTACAATACACCGTTATTATACAATATTAATTTGTCTGTTCATACAACAGGAGAAATCGAAAGCTTATTCTTCAATATTAAACGATTGCTATCGTAGGAATTTTATCTAACGAAATATACGAACACACACATTATAAAATCGGTATTCTTAATTAATGTATTTATACCGGGTGATACATTAAAATCAAACGTAAGAACTCATAATTTTAAAAGTTATTATCGTTTATGAAATATTCCTTTTGCCATATCATTGATGATCAGAGTGAAGTGATACAGTGGTACTTCATAAAATTGATCTTATAGATAGTTTTTCTAAACTCAAAATAACTAATTAATTATTTTTCCAAAGTTTCATTTTTATAGATCAAAATATTTTGAACAATATAATGTTTAGGAATATAAAAATATTAATGTATTTTGTCATTCAAAACAGTAAAAACATTAAAAACGGCAACCATAAAAATTGAATTTTTTTCCCCCAAAAGTTATTACGACTTAAAATTATATACACGTCACGTAATATTTTTAAAAACGTTTGTGTCTTCTAAAATAACCAGTGCCTTACGTTAAATGGATCACCCTTCATACACTATACCTAACTAATAAATAATACACGGATAATGAAATATATTAATAATGTAATATATTTGAAACCGACACATGGTACTGCAGTAACGTATTCAATCAGCAGGTTGTTATTTAAGTTTATTCGAGTCGAAAGCAGTAGTAAGTAAAACAACTATAATAATAATTATTGTGTTTTACTTGGAATGGGGTATAGTTTTAAGTTTTAACCACCACGTTACAGTTGCATGCCACAACACTCACGCGTTAAACTAATAACATTGTGTTTATTGAACTCGAAACGCAGAACTCGACGTTAATATACGATACGACATACGTTTTTCGTTTTTGCTGAGTCTGTATTTCGATGATAATATATACAGGATAATTCGCCAATCCCACTCATCCTATATTATACAGATTACCTTTTAATTATTGATTTATTTAAATTCAACATTTTTATTTAAGTAGGTGAATATTTCATAACCATATTTTCGAATATTTATTACATTTAAATTTTAAGTGGTTTTCTGTAATAGCAATACAAATAGACCGTATACTGATTTTCAAGAGCAAATATGTTTGTATTGTTTCTAAATCAAAGTAGGATAGAATAGTTGTCGAGTATTTTAGCTTTATTTAATAAAAATAATATTCAATGGTAATTCAAGGCATAAATACGGTCCAAAATTGCAAAA
Source organism: Rhopalosiphum maidis (assembly GCF_003676215.2). Taxonomy (NCBI): domain Eukaryota; kingdom Metazoa; phylum Arthropoda; class Insecta; order Hemiptera; family Aphididae; genus Rhopalosiphum; species Rhopalosiphum maidis. The sequence continues at coordinate 58,601,630 of NC_040878.1, read as the reverse complement.
ATCAGAATTTTAATGGTGCATAATTAAATTATAAAATAGTGGTTCTGGTCTGTTTGGTGAATCACTCTGTAAATTATTCGTTGAAATGCCGAAATAAATGGTTTTAAAACATTCCGACTATTGTCTACATTTAAGTATGATTACATATCATTTATTATATAATGTACGTCTTGTCATTATCAAATGTCGCGTTTACTAACCGATGGCCACCATGCGCTATGGGACCACTATAGGCATCAATGTGTCACCATTCACTCCGTACATTCAAATATTTTGCACCAACGTTTACGATGTGAAATCCCTTCGGTTGTATATAATTACGCGTACTATGATTATAAATTTGACGACTGTCACAAAACTCAATGTCACGCGTTAATGTTGCAATGGCGTATTCAGTATTTTATCCAATGAGTTGGAAAGATGTGATAAAAAACATTTTCAATTTCGCTTGAAATTTAAATTTTTCATGATTAAATTACTACAAGTTTGTTCAAATTACTTATAAAATAACATTGAATAAATATAAAAATTGTTTAATGTTCATAATTAAAACAAATTAATACACCAGGAATAGTTGATGTAAACTGTATAGTGTAAATAATAAGTATATTTTATAACTTTTAGTTATAATACACATACTTTTAGTTAACTAACAGTATCGTTTTTATTGGGTAATACCGTGATTTCTGTAGATAGAAAATCTTTTAGTGAAAATAACGTTTTGAGTGTTTTTCATTATTATTATTATTATTATTATTATTATTACATTTCTATTTACGTGTTTTAAGAAATTTTTAGAAAACATGATTACAGCTAAAAGTGATAATATCAATACTTTATTTTGTTGATACCTAAGTATAAGAGAACAAACGATATAATGTCAAATATTATAACACAAAATTGTCTAACCAATTTACCATTTAGAAAATACTAAAAAGTATAATGTATATAAAATTAGTTACATCATATTTTGATGTCTATATTGATATTGAACCAATTTTCTGGCAACGACATGACTAATTTATTGAAACTGCATCTTTATCAATTCGTTAGAATTTCTATTTTCTATTTATTTAACTTTTGACACTTTGATATGGACTATCATCAAATAATAATAAACACATTATTATTAATATTAACAATTAATCAATTGTTATAAAAAAAAAAAAACAAGAAGATATTTATGATAGATGAAAATTAAATAATATACGGATATACCTATTATTTAATATTAATTTTTTTTAATGTATAAGATTTCAAAAATCTCGTCAATGCATTTTTTAAGTTATCAGTATATTGTTTTATAAATGAACAAATGAAAAATACATTTTTTATTAAATGCATAGTGATTTTTTGAGTTTGATATCAATGCTTAAAAATATATTATTGTTGTTCATCACTATTCACTGTACAAAAAACAATACCTACATGTGCCGTGATGAAGTGTGGTTCACATTGTTTTATAATAAAATAATAAATATTATATTATAGACACTCGACTGTTTTTTTCTCAGTCACTATATGCGTATAAGCCTATATCATTATGTATACACTGGCGCGCACCCTCTACATACGTGTTATTAAAATTAAATTTTGATAAATCGTTAGCATGGTGTAATTAGCGTTTCCCCAGGGGCCTCTATGCCTTTATATGCCTCACGCGTAGGCATATAAAGTAGGTATAGGAGATAATAATAATAATGTCACGTGCGCGCACATATTGTTATATTATATTCGTTATATTACACATAAGCAATGATATAATAAAGCTTAATGTTGTACAAGACGATTTTGGTAGGGAGAAGGGATTAACCGTTAAAACGAAACCACTTAAAAATCCGAAGTATTTAATATGAAAGAGTTTGTATTTTCATACGTATAACCAAAAGTACCGTTACTGGCCTAAGTATAATACCACATATATAAGCCTATTAGAAATTATAATGATCATAGTCTTGATGGTCCTCTATACGTTTAAATATCGAAGCAAGTAAAAACGAAATTAAAAAAAAAAAATTGTTTAAAAAATTTAAGTACGAAATGTATGTTATAATGTGGGGCTTAGAAGAATTAGATTTTTAGTCTTTTATATAATTTAATTGGTGGTCAATCGCTTAGTTTGCAATAAGTATGTTAAAACTTATTTTTGTACAAAATTACATCGTCCAGTCTATAATACAGTACCTACCAATATATGTAAAACGAATATTTTCTCACCGGGTCTATATTTTAATTTAATTAATCATTATTTTGTATACCTATTTTTGTTCGTAATCTTCAATGAAATAGATTCTAATCGAAAAAAAATTACACAGATTACTGTAAATTAGAAGACCAACCTACATTACCCTCGTGTTCTTTTATCCTATTACTTTTAAGATAGAATTAAAAAAATATGATAATATTACATCGATATATTATATTATAGTATTAACGGTTTATTTTTCAAAGAAGTTTCCGGCATTCCGACAATCTATATCAAATCTATACAACGTACACCTACATGTTATGAACGAGCATCGTATAGCTCGTATAGACACTCCTATAGACACTCCCGTCCCTTACCACCGCAACCATCATCCATATTATGTAATTGTATAGAAATAATTTTTTTCAAAATTTATCGACAACCCAATAGAAGAAGAATTTTATTGCCATCGTTGTATCGTACTTTTTAAACGACGTTAACGATTGTGCCTTTTCCGCAGGTCCGTGTAATGGGTGCCCCGGAAGACCGAGGCCGCCATGTTTGTCAGATGGCGGACGTTGTGCGCGGCACCACTCAGCACGGTGCGGTACGGCGCCTGGTGCGGTATGCGACGTGTGTGGCTCGGCAAGCGCGGTCCGCGATCGGCAGCGGCTGTGGCTGCTGCGACAGCTGAGGTGGCGGCGGCGTCGTTGATAAGGCGCCGGTGGCGGCCAGCACCATGGTGGTGTCGCCCGCAGGATGAAGAAGCAAAACGTCCGCACATTATCGTTGATCGTTTGTACGTTCACCTATCTGCTCATCGGCGCCGCCGTGTTCGACGCCCTGGAGTCCGAGACGGAGATACGTCGGAAACAAGCGCTGGACTGTAAGTTTCCTGATGACTTTGATAGTATGCGTTTACTTCGCAAAGTCAGCGTTACATCCCACGTGACTAGCGTCCTACCGATCCATTACCCCCCACCACCACCCAAATGTTTATTCATCGTGCGCAATCCGAGACCAAAAATATTTTATTTATAAACAGCGAGTACTCGAAAGTCGAATCCCATCTCGGGACATATCATTATTGTACGGTCTATCGGATGTAGATCATCATATTTTATAGTACATTTCATTCACCACGTACTTATCCATTATTTATAGACGTTATTAGATCAGTGTACTTATACCTTTTTTGGACGTAACCACCTTAGGTACTAGCAATATAAATAATTTACAAAGTACTAATATTCTTTTATAATTATACAATTTATCATTTAATTATTTAATACAATAATAAATTGCATTAGAATCGGAATAAAAATGTTATGTTATTATGATAATTTCTAGTATTTATTTTAAAAGTAATATCTTTTAGCGTGAACATACTGTATAAAAGTCGTCATACAACTCTTTACGTGATTATTTTACATGAATTAATCAATTAAATGCTTCCCTTGAATTATCGAAAACTTATCATTATATCATTATTTATATAGAAAACCAATAAATTTTAATTTCTAAAAATATCGATCTTAAAGTAGTATGAAACTGTCTATTTTTATTTCTTTAAAGAAGCTTGTTAATATAATTGATAACTATGTGTATCTTACCATGGCTTTCCCACGTAATCCTCAGGAAACAAGTGTCAACAGAATCGTGAGGATAAAAAATTGTATCACTCCTAGGTAAACAACAGTACATAGGTAATACGCACTTGCGAACGACGACCTGTAATCGGTTGACCAAAGTACGAGATTTGCAGTCAAAATGTCACTCCAAGTAGACTTTACCACGACCCTCAGGAAATTAAGAAAAAAATATTGAAACTTACGTATTTTACTGAGTTTAAAAACGATGGTGAAATAAGAAATTGCCATTTGGACTTCGTTTCGAAGTTAAAGCCATTTGAAGTTTATCATTTATCATGGGAATCACCCGTTGGCCACAAGTGTCGCGTGGTTATGTGGCGTGTGCTGACTGCAGAATGCCGATAAGTTATATTATATTGATAAACTACTATCATATATCATAGTCATAAATGATAATGTATTTATATCGACCATAAAGATATTGTGATTTTTTGTGGCTGGAGCCGGTATGCGTAAGAATAAGTAATTACTTATAAATTGTCATACTTAACTGGAAATGTCACGAAAAGTCTACGGACCTCAAGTTTTTTCGACCAAAACCGGTGAAATACGATAAAATGGTGCGCCTTTCACATGGTAGACAACGCGTTGTAGTGAACTCGACACAATATCGACCGCGTGTTATCACTTATCTACACGCACCAACTATAAAACTATAAACATAATTACCTATATCTCGATAAATATAAACTTCAAATAACTACTTCGAAACGAATTCCAAACGACTACTTCTAGTTGTACTATCGTTTTTAACTCGATGAAATACGTGAGTTCAAATTAGATTTTTTTAATTTCCTAATGGGTTCGGTAGAGTAAACTTGTTCTGATAATATTTATAAATAAGCATAATTCATTTGGTCGTGTAAATTAGATATTTTGAAGTGTTTTTTAATTATTTTGACTAACAATGGTATAATAGATAATATTAAACGAAGTATATATTTTACTTTTTAGATAATGGGTATGCTACTAATAGCATTCTTTAATATTGTAGACCATAAGGCTTTTTTTATAAACAGTGCAATAAAAAAAAAAATAGCATATGTACTGTACTGCACTTATATACTGTGTAACAATCACATTTGATAGCAATTATTAATTTACATATAAATACTATTATAGTACATATAAAAAATGCGATTCAAAATATTTTTAGTTTGGACTGCTTATAGGTTATTATAATAATGTATTATGTATTATAACGTCATAAATATTGAGAATATTTGAAATACAATATTATACTATGGCACACATTATATTATGTGTGTACGACGAATTAGGGTGTATTCAGTAGGCATCAGTATCAGCATCAAGCCCAAAATATTCTAAACATCTATAAATCATAATTTTTGAATAGTACCAACCAACCGAATTCGTTTCAATTGAAATACGTTAAAATTCGGCCAGTGGTTTATCTACCATTATTCGTAAAGGAATATATATCGAGGTCATCGTCAATATTTTTTCTACGATCCAGAAAATGTTGAAAGTAAAAGTTTCCGTGTTTGGTGCTTGACGCCGTTGGTTGTATTGTATGAATTCTGTGTAATATATAACTTTCAACGATGAAAACGTCATATTTTCGGTCAAAGGTAAGTAAACGAATGTGTATTTTACTCACGCGTGTACTATCTTGTATAGGTAATTTTTTCTCACGAAAACTTGGACACTGACAAAACTCCATTATTACACGCTGTCACACGGTGGCTTATAGTTCGTCTGTAAGGAACACCCTGTACAAAAGAAAAGTGGAAAATAATAATAATAATAAATGAAAAGAAAAATATACATTCGTATACGCACACAAACACAATGCATTACGCAACTTGAGTGCATGTTACGTATTTTCAACACAAAATTCCATCTGCACAAAACCTTTTTACTTCGCCGTCATGGTTCGACAACGTTTTATAAATGATACCGTTCCAGGAGAACCCAAAAAAACGAGTATCCACTTAATGTTTCCCATCTGCTTTTGTTAGTCATTAAGATTTTGATAAAATACTACATAATAAATAATATATATTTATATATGTATATTATAGTATGTACTGTTATACATTTATACTATAATATATTAGTATATTATCTACACGAAAAAACTACTGCGTATTTGGATTTTGAAAACAATCATAAAAACTCAAAATTTATTTTCATAATATTATGGTATACAAATCTATCTTTTGAAAAATCCACATTATCGTTGTTTTTAAATAATACATTTTTTGAGTACCAACATTTATGTTTATTTCAATACAAAATTATGTTCAGATTTATAATCTTCAATATCTCTGCAAACATATTTACGAATACTCCGTAATAATCCTGTATCTCAAAATTAGTTAAATAATTTAATTAAGTATAGTTGTTACATATTTAGTTTCATCCTAACAGATGTAGAATACATAATACTTATTAATAATATTAGCGCTAAAATGTTGCTTTGAGTTGAAATCATGTCAAAATCTGTAATCTAACCTGTGAGCTGTGACTAGGTACTTGAGGTATTTAGCTGCAACATTAAGCCTTTGTTCCTCATGTAAATGTATCTATAGTATAGAATTAGGAATAAATTAGGACCATACAAAACATATTATGTATTGCTTAACTCTATAAGATTTTATAATACTTATTGCTTAGAAAATACAAAGTGTTTAGTAATTTAAAAATTATTTATTTTTAATGTTGAAACTAAAATGGATATCAAAATGACAACAATTTAAATCGATAATTACAGTTGTAATTAATGATGATTTCGTATGGAAACTAACCAAATCTATTTATTATTGTGCTCAATAAAGATCATTAAAAATCCATAAATCATGTTGTCAGTTAAATACTTTCAATTTGTTTAAGTTAAAATAAAAAAAATAAAATTTAAATATAATAAATGCTTATTTAATGATATGAATTTAAAGGTACAAATTTACCTAATTTTATAAATTATAAGCTACCACAGTTTTTCATGAAATACGTCAATCAAACCTACTCCACTATAATGAATTACACTCACATTAGATGTGTATATTAACCATGTATTATGCACATAAATAGAGTATATTATAATCTAATTACACTTATATTTAAAAATAACTGATGCATTGTTTATTACGAAAAGATTTAATATTTATTTAGTAGTCCTTAGTAAATGATTAAACGTTTTAAATTGTCTATCCTATCATTGGCTTAATAAAATCAAAACGGATAATATTACAATAATATAATATATTACAGATTATATCATTTTCAAAGCGGATAAATTATTATTTATTTTAAACAAGGCTAATTAATTATAAATTTATAATTATCATACTACAGATAAATATTTCATCAACATTCAACGTTATTGAATTTCGTCACAAAAATATCTTATTCTTGAAGTATTGCTATTATAAAAGGTCATCTCTTTGAAAAGGCTTCATTGAAATGTTGCCTGTAAATTATGTTAAAGACCATGTGACTATTCAGAGTTGATTTCTGAGTAAACTAATTTTTGAAAGATTATTATTTTATAAAGCTCTAAAAATAATTAAAAGCATCAAAGAAGCCATGGACATTTATAATGACAATACATCGATTGGAAAAATAAATAATATATGTAATCACCAATCATATAAATAAAAATTATGATAAGACTTCAATAAGAATTCTTTTTACTTAAATAACACATAAAATACCTAATAATTTTACAATATACATAATATTATAATACATTAAGTAAATTTAATGAACGCATAGTAATTGCAATAACGTAAACTTTGAAATTACGTGAGCAAAGAAAATATTATTATCCATTAATATTACTCAGAACCGATGTGTATTATATACTCGCAATAATATATTATATAATAAATAATAATAATATAGTTATTATAATAATTAGCTAGATTTTTATGAAAATACATAATTTTTATCGAATGTAGACTAATTCTTATTATAAATAAACATGTTTCATAAAACCTCCAATAAAATAAAACTTAATAATTTTTACACATCATCAAATATTATGAAGCAAATGCCTATATATTTTTAAATATTTTATGAAAAAGTGTAGGTACGCAATTTTTTGTAAAATATTTTGTATTTGTATACTTATACTGACATTAACCATTAAACTACAAGAAATCTACCGTAAATTTTAGTGCAACGCTTTTTTTATTTATAATATAAATTAAAAAATATAATGACCAATACCTAATAGTAATAGTAATATTATAGTAAATAGTGGGTATTTAAAATATTTTTCAATACCTAGGTACCAATTTAATTTTGTCATAAAAAATAAATAAACTAAGGTACTTGTATTTTAAAATTAGTCAAATAGATATCTACTATATATTTCACAATCAAAACAGTTTCTATTTACTTACTATTTTTCATAGTTTATTTTATTTTTATCTACAAATCCAAAATAATAATATATTATAATTTAGTTGATATCAGTTATCTTAATAAATATTGAATATTTTATAATTTTATTCATTCTCTATTTTTTTATTACAAAAATAATAACTATATGAATAAAACAATTATAAATAACATAAATAACAATAAAAAGAAAAGAAAAATTAAAATGAATGGTTTCTATACTGATACTTTAATGATACGAAACGTCAAGGAATATATAATGATAATATAAGCATTGTGTTGCAAATTAAGATTAAATAATATAGAATAGGTTTGTTTGATAGTTATATTACCATTTTAATAGTTCTCTAATCATACTCCGGAGATCTATTTATTGATCATTTTTATTTGGTTTTAAATTCCTGCAAGTGTAATCGATTTTATTGGTAATGACTTTAGGAAGGGGATATTTAGTAAGTTGCATATCGTTTCTAATTCTTTGGGATTTCGAGCTAGAAGAAATCAACTAAGATGATATCCGAACAGGTCTGTTTATTCGTTGTCAGATATCACTAGAGAATTTTTGGGATATTGAATAAGTGGTGTGATTTTTTTCTCTAAGTAATATATTTTGTTGCTTTCTGCAGATAACTAATGTTAAGAAATAATGAAATTATACTTTTTAGGATTAGTTGCGATTTTAATTTGAGAAGTTATTTATTGAGTTAATTAAATAAGTTATTGAGTATATGTTTATCATTAGGATATCTGGACAGCTGACATTAGTGTCTAGCACTATGTTTCATAACTATTTGCCGTTCAATGAAAATTAAGTGATGCAAAAACTGAAATTTTACGATTTAGGTTTATTTTGGCTGAAGATATTAGTATACATTCTTTGATTTTTGTTACAAAATATTGGGTAACGTTGTCTATATCAGAATTTGATTTAGTTTGACTATTTAAAAATTTGTTGAGCCATTACCAAGTAAAGCTTTATGTATAGAAGTTATATTACAATGAAAAATGATTGGAGAATGGTCACTTAAAACTGAGTTGAGAGATAGGTAATATAAGTTTTTAATTTGTTTATGTATTGAGTTTAAGATATGTGAGACGAAGAGATCTAATTTATCAGGCATTCTATTTGCGATAGATAACCAGTATGTTTGCGCGTTTAGTGTATTTACATCTAAATGAAAATTTTGGATACCGTTTGAAAATATTTATTTAATTTTCAACCCCAATTTATATTTTTAGTGTTGAAATCTTCTCTAATGATAAAATAGTGTTTTAAAGATAATACGAAAGTTTAGAATTGATTTGGAATGATTGGGTGACCAGGTGAGCTATACACTGACTGTGTATATAGCTTATAGGTAATATTGTTGGCATTATGAAAAGACATTTTGTTGGATTGATGTTGAAATTACAACTTTAGTGACCGCGTGAGCAGAACAGTGCCATTTAAATGGTTGGTTTGATACGGGAGGTGTCCGGGTATATGTATTTTATTGCTCGATAAAACGTTTGAGATTTTTGAATGATTGAGGTGCGTTGTGTGTTTTTGTTAAAGGTGTTGTTGTTTTCTTATTTGTTCCTCGTTTTTGAAGGTTGTACATTCGCCATAGTTGGCTGTATAGTCATTTCCGCAGTTGTTACATCACCTTAAATTTGTTTTTATTTATATATATTGTTATTTACAATTAATACTAAATTGTTATCAAGAAATAAAATTAAAAATAGTAATATTTTTATTTCTTAATACTCTATTTGTATGTACAATTAATTACACCGGAGTGCATTTTTAAAATAAACATATAATAACCCGTCAAAAGTTGCAAATTATTTTACTGCAATATTTCACAAAATTTATTTTGTGTAATAGGACCTAAGCCTCATTTTGTTAGAAAGATTCTAGTAATTACCACTAGAAAATAGGTATAAAAATAATTAAGTCCAGGTCACAAATCACAACGTGGTAATTCAAAACCTGATCCAATTTATAAATATATGTTATTTAAATATAAATGAACAACAATTAGTTCTTTTTTTTTTTTTTTTTTTAAAAAGGGGGATTTTAAAAATACAAAATTATATCTAATTATTACTACAATTAGGGGAATAAATGGTCGTGTACAATTCATCCTGAAAATCGTATTAATAGGTCGGTCAAATTGAAGAATCGTGTATAAAATTAATGTAATCGAGAGAAAAAAAATTATAAATAATTAACGGTACAAACGGTGAAATAATTGAGCATAATATATAATACATTGCTATTGTTTCGTGCGGTTGTCGCACGGGGAATCGATGATAAAAAAAAGAAGCAGACGAAGAGGCCAATAGAAATTGTATTGTACCCGCAATGGCGTAATGCGGATGACCGTTATTGGTGTCGTTATGTATCCGACTTGACGATAAAAATGATATAAAAATAAAAAAAAAAAAAAAAACGTTCAATTTGAACTATTTTTTTTTTTTATATATATAATTTGTCAAACAGAGCTCGTAAAAGAGAAAAATTGTTCAAATTGTTAGATAGTCGAATATTGGCCGTATTCTTTTTTTTCTCTCCGCACGCTCTATACTCATACCATTATCTATATTAGCCGTATACACGTAGCACTGTAACTATCTTGTTCTCTTCACTATACACACACACACACACACACACACACATATATCTATATATATATTATCTGTTTATAACTCGAAATATGATATACGAAAAACAGCCGTGACCGCAGCGCAATAGCGCGTGTGTGTCGAACGCGCGCCGCCGTCGCGTGTAGTGAGTGTGAGTGGGGCGAGAAAAATAAAATATATTATGGTAAAAGTCGGGAGAAGTCTAAAGAGCAGCGCGCAGGGGAAAAACAGGGTGTACGCGCGGTGGATTCGTCGAGAAATTAAAGTCGTCGCCGGGAGAAGAAAAATACGGCGGCGCGGACAATGAGTGCCGGCGGCGGCGGTGCGGCGGCGGCGTCGTCGTCGACGACGACTGCGTTTACTCACTCACTCACTCACTCTCTCTCTCTCTCTCTCTAACACACACACATACTGCGCCGGCCGCTTCACCCGCCGTGGCGGCCCATCCACCGATCGTACCCTCCGCCGCGCCGACCAACCACTACCATTATGCGTCGACCCTCTGCTACGACATGCCGCGCCACGCCGGTCGGTCGCTATGGATACACGCAATGACGTCACCGGCAATACGCCACATCAATCACGACCGGCCCCGCCGCCAGCGACAATCGCCACCACCTAAGGGCGACGACGGTGGGGGGGAGGCGTGCGTAAAAACTGCTCATGGGATAATGTTTCCGAAAAAATAAAATAAAATTAATTGTATATTTATTATACGATTCAATTCTTCGTCCGTCCAGCTCACCACCCCATCACTCTCCGCGCGCGTACCCGCAAGAACCTCCGCCGCCGCCGCCGCCGCCGCCGCCACTGCAGTATAGTTACTCTCGACGCCCGTGCCAACGCGCGCTAAACCCTCGCCGCCGCTGCGACGTCTATCCTCGGCGAGGGCTGAGAGGAGGGGCTATGGGGTTTAAGGTCGATATGACTCGCTATGTGATATGGAATAAAAACAATTTCAATAACATTTAAAGGTACTATGTTTAATAATAATTACGACGAGTACTCACGACACTAGTAGAACGTATTATTTTTATTAACCGTTCGTCGCGTTTGAAAAACATTTTTTTACGTCCCATGACGTGCGAATACCGTCGTTTGGATGTAAACCATGACGCGCCATCGCGTATTATTAATTGTACGTTTTTAAAGCTTTACTCACTGGACGGGCTAAATGCAATCCATCGTTGTTTTCAAAAATTACAAGATACATTCTTGTGTGATAATATCGTTGAAATATGTGAAATATGACAAGTGTGTATTTTTTTCATTTTCAAAAAACATATTTTGATAAGACCACTTTACAATACGTCCTCTCGGAGCAGTTATCAATAACAAAACGTTCCGTAATATATTACATTATTTACCATTATATATTATATTGGGTGTGGCTGGCTTTTTGTAAACATATTACACACACATATATATATATATATGGTCGTTGGTAGCGAGTTACTATACTTCGTGTAACTAAATAGTTTGAAAAAAATTAATTAATCATAAAATGCAAAAGACCCAATAAGAACAATTACAATTAAAATTAGTTTATTTAATTTATGGTATACTCGTATATACTATGTACATAGAATCATGGTTCGAGATTACTGATAAGATATTATGTGTGAAGTACATACGTACTGATTATTAACACAACAGCACAATGTATATACTTAATTTTCATCTTTTAGAAAAAGAGTATGTTTAATTTTAAATGAGTAATTTTATAATAATATAATATTATAATGCTATAATTATTCAAAATAGTTTTTTCAATAAAGTAAATTTTTATAAATTTTTCATTAAAATACGAGTATGTTTTTGTGTTTTGAACAAAATATGATCACAAACTTTATTTTGATGTATAAGTTACAAATACTAGACTGATAGTTAATAGTTGTTTATATTTTATGAGCATTTATAATTTATAGCCTGGCTGAGTAAAGTGTTGTAGTTAAATTTTGTAAAATAATTTACTTATACGTGATTTATCTCTTATTGTAATTTAAGTACTTTTGCATAAAAAAAATAATATTAAACATTACAGTTTTCATAAAAGCTGTCTGAACACAAAATACACTATGGATTATCATATAATATATAAAAACAAAAGAACACTATATTACTATAGAATAACAATAAAATATTAAATATAATTTTCTTAAGTATTCATATACGAGTAGGTATGTAAGATTTTATACAAAATTAAAATAATTATAAGAATGCATTTTTTTTCTTAGAAATTAATTGACAGACTTTTTGATTTCTGAATTTTCAAAATTGAAATAATCACCCTGTGTGTACATGAGGCTGTTAGTTGATAGAAGATTGCCCCGCTGAATTATATATACAGTAAGAAGCCGCGCTGTTATTACACGTATCTGCAGGATTGTGACGGGCTTAGATAAAACATACGTATTATATAAATATTTTATGAGTGTGTGTGTGTATATGTGTATGTGTGTATGTGGTATGTGTGTAGTTTATTATAATACAAGAGAACGAAAAAAATTACTATTCTGTGCCTCCGGGACGTAATTATTTGGAAAAACTCATCCCGGTCAAGACGTAGGTATACACACGGTGTTTATATTATCGCCGACCTGCCGCGAATCTCTTTGAACTGTTCAAATATTTAATGGCTCCTATACACAGCTTCACTGCCACCGTGACCCGCGTCGAGTATGCTCAGTTCATTTTGATCGCACACTGCAGGTCATATACAACACATATATAACATATATACCTATGAGCTTTGACACTTTTCTTGACTGAAATATTTTTATTTTTGTATCCATGATCTTCATTAAATAAAAAATGTATTGTGCCTTTCCACATCGAATACTATGATTTTCATTATTTATAAATGATTTGTGTCTGTGTAACAGAATTAATTTTACTTTAAACAATATATATATATATATGATTATAAATCCATCAAGAATTGTATCACAGTCAAAACATAATTATTATTATAATATTATTTAAGTTAATAATATTTTGAGTTCTGCCAATGTATTATCATTTACATTCAGCTGTACAATACGTATGCAATATATTATACTTATGTTCTCATTCATTAATAAGTTATATAATGTTCCAAGCATTACATGACAATGTATTACGTGTCAAGTATCTTTTATTATTATGGTGTAGTGGATGAGGATATAATAATAACATCTGTATGATTTTGTTTTTATCTTTTCGTCTTGCGATATTAATATAGAAATTTTAATCACCGAGAAATAATATTATCGATCGCAAGACAGTTCTATGTGTTTTATTAATAAATTCCACAAATGTTGTTTCTTCTTTTAGAATAATAATAAAATATAAATAATAAATAAATGATATTGAAAAAAGTAGAAAACGTATTATTCACGATGCCCGCCCGCGATCACTCAATTTATTACATTATAAAAGCAAACACCTTACAGGAACGATAACGATTTGAATTGAAAACAGTTTTTTTTTTTTAACTATTTTTTCTTTGAACCATTCGAAGATGGATTTTCAATAAGTTTATATTTACCGGAAATAATATTGCAATGTTATTAAACATTATAAGTACACAGCTATGAACAATAATACAGTCATAAGACTCGAATCGTAAAAAAGTTTTTGTTACATATTTTTTTTTAAATATTTTATTACGTATAAAAATGTAATATTAAAGCTACAGGTAAAATGTATATCTTAATCAAATTCCATATTCTCAACAAAACTTTTTGACTTATGGAGTATAAAAAAGTATCTATACGTCTAAAAATACTAAAATAGTAAAAATAATGATAAAACCTTAAAGCATTTCAACTATAATATGCGTCATTAAAATATGTAAATATCACAAAATATAAGCTTGTATCCTATAAAATGAGTAAGATACTAGTTATTAGGTAATAATACATTTTAATTAGGATACTAAATAATTATATTGAGGGTATATTATTCCAAAACTTTTTAATTAGTAAATATACACCTGATTTTTGTTTTCCTTGATTTTTGTATTTAGAATATATGAAACTATATAATATTTATACTATGAAACGCAGTATTCCTTTATCAATTTTTTATGAAATATAATAATTTATCAAACAAATTATAAATTTGTACCAATAATTTAAAGAAATGTTTACATATTATCTTTCAAATTATTATACTAAAAATATCATTTTTTTTTTTAAAAAAAACCTTCAATATCAATTAGTGCTGTTTGAGCTATAAAAAGGTTCTACTAGATTTTATAATTTATTTATGTCTATTTTGGTTATATTAGCTGATACAAATTTAAAATTTGAACCAATTTTTTTTTTTTTAATAAATTTCAATAGTGTTTATTAATTTATAAATGTAAAAATAAATATTATTCAAAAAATGGACTTTGTCAAAATGGTTTATCAGCTTCTGTAAATGTTTAATATTATAATATAAGTAAACTCAACATGTACAAAAAAAAAAAAAAATAGAACAAAACTTAATTACATTAAGAAATATATAACAACATTTTAGACAAAGTGTAGAGCTATATAATTTGGGTCAGGTCGCTTGTTTAAATAGTTGATGAACATAATTTACCAGATGCGTTAAAGATCCTTTATTATTAGAAGTTTTTCGTAAATCGTGACTAAATTTTAATCAAAAATGTGAGAATTTTATGGGAATAAAGATTATAATATAATCTACGTGTTCATTAGGTGTATTAAATAACTATATGATTGGTGATTCATCGTCGAGCGCATGTCTGCATAACTATGCACGGCTGATATTTTGAATCTATGAATGAATATTAAAATTGTTGTGAGTGCCGAAAAAAGCTCATAATCAAATGATAAAAATATACGAAGAAACAACCATTTTTCATACAATTTTATTTTACACGAATTATCATTTTTTATTAAATTATTTTTACTGGGTATATCATGTATTATAAACTACATTTATATAAATTACTCTATTTGAAATTATCCGACTTGTAACACAATTAAATTTAAAATGTTTATAATATCTGTTTGTTTTATTATTAAATTATTATTTAGTTATTTGGCTAATTCAATATTTGGTCGAGTTTTTATTTCTATAACTAATAATTATTTTATACAATATTAATTTTCGTTGTATTTGCTTTCAAATTATTTTTATTTATAAATAATACCAATATGATTAATAAATAACAGTTTATATCAATTTATCAATTTATATACTTAATTTATAAAGTCAAAGTAACTTTTTTTCAATTTAAAAACTTCTTTCAGATTTAATAAAGTTGCTCTTCATTGTACTCAATATACTATCTACTCCATTCACATACTCTTATATATATATATATATATATATATAGAGAGAGAGAGAGATATTATGTGTATCTATGAGTGTGTGCGTATATTGTTTATGGACTGTTTCTTTTGTCTCTGTTTCATGTCAACACAATCACAACTATCCAATTCTATTAGCCCCAATCTGTCTGAATGTGCGAATCCCAAAGTGTCTTGGCTGCGATATCTATTTTTTGTCATATTTTCAAAATATTTCCAGTAATCACGGATGAGTGTTTTACTTTTATTTAAATCAAAATTAAAGTCTAAACATAAACAAATTGTGCTTGATATAAAACAAAATTTTTAGTAATATCTTATGTATATATTTTGCTTATAATAACACGCTCGAGCAATTTAGTATACAAAATATTACATAAATTTAAAAGTATGATATATTAAATCTAATTAGCTATTCATTTTAAAATCAATTATTATATTAAATATAGATACATTATATGATTTATATATATGTGTGTGTGTATTATTTATAATTTATATTTTAACAAAATGAATAATCATTAATAACTTTCAATTGTTTGCCCATAAAATCAATAGGAACTATAAAAAGTACATAATCGGCACCTAAATATTGCAAACATTATGCACGATAATAGCTAGTGGCTATAATGTATTGAGTCCTTTTTTCGCTATTTCCCAGAAACACACTTATAAGTTTGATCGTCTTAACAATAAAATATTTCAAACGACTTTTTATTAAACGATAATAAACTTGGTATAGACTCTCTGCTTAATTGTAGGCAATAAATATTTCTCATTATTATTGTGAGCCAATTCACTTAAAAAATTGGAAAGTTCATAAAATAAATAAAAAAAAAAGTTTAATGGATGGGAGTTTATCTAATTTTATCGGTTGATTTTTTTTTTTATCATCTACTCTGGACTCGTATGTAAGCACTTTATAAACATGGTGTTTGTAATGAGGATCAACTATGTTGTAAAGTGAATCACTTTTTGTGTTAATATCGTCGTTCTAAAACACTGAATTTCTACTCAGTGCCTCGTGTTTGTGCATATGTGTGTCTAGCAATTTTCCAACGTTGTAATTTACATGTTACAGAATCTTATTAAGCGAAAACAAAACCACTTTTAGTTGCATATTCTTTTCCATCAAAATTATAGTCCTTAGTTTTTGTTTTAGATTAACGATGCCTATGCGTGTGGGATGAGAAAATACGACTACAAGAATTGCCAGCTTTTACTGTATGAAACTATAGGGATCGCTGACAGGTTGCGAATAGTTATATACCCAGAGAATGTTACGATATTTTTTAGTAAACCTATAGTTTCTATGTTTAATCCTATAGTTAAACAAAGGTTATGTGATTTAGAAGCCTAGGGAGAAGACGAAATAATATAATATAGGTAATTACACAGTACCCGAAAACAGTATAGGTACTAGTGAATGACGAATTTTACGACTCCCACTCTCATTCAAGCTACAAGCGTCAAATGGTTTTAATGATGATGATAATAATAATAATAGTGATTTATGCCAAAGATGCGTTGGGAAAATAAACGCTTTCTCAGCTTGTTTTAATATTTTTTTTAATTTTAATTTTCGCTTTTCAATCAACGAGGATATTTTGTTTAAAAAACCAAAAGGTGTTGTTGTTAATCTAACGACCAATTTTTTCACTATACGCAATATAGGTGCGTGTTATTACGTATGCGGACTTGATTCCTTCTACCGTTCTCAGAACCATGGCATTTCACGAAAAATAAAATATTATCTCATCTTCGTATAATGTGAAATTGAAAGCCGTAAAAAACTTTTTAGGAAACCCGATAATATTCTTTATATAACGTATGTATAATATAAATATATAAATACAAATTTATGAAGTATAAAAAAAATAATAACACGTTTAAAATGTTCTTTATTTTTTTTTTTTTTTTTAATTGTATTACTATTACAATCAACTCGATATAATTTTCTTCATAGTACTTTTCACAGAAATTACTGTCAGTGGGTGGAGTATTAAAATATAACATGAAATGTAATATATGGAATAATTTATTACAAAAAAAAAAAAGGCAAACAAAATTAAAAATACTCAATAAATACAATTGTTTAGCATCAAATTATATCGCATAATTATTTATTTTTTCTTCATACCTAATAAATGTAAAAATATATTTTCAAAAATGATAAAATATGCTTATATATTTCCTAGAATCGTATATAATATAATATATTATAGTAGAATTATTTTTACGATCACGTAAGCAATAAATTTTGCCTTACTTATAGGGATTTTTCTTAAAGCACCGAGCATAATTTATATACATTCATGTTAAATCTTTGGTGGTGTGCCAACAATGTAAATCTAAACAACTCCATGTGGTCCATTGGTTGATAAAAAATACAAAAATTATTACATTATCATTAATTTCAATTAAAACACCCAAAACAGAATTTATACTTTATATACGTATACTTCAATTAGTATTGATAATACATGAACAACACGTGAACGTAATGGAATTAATAAAGCGTGATAAATAACGTATTACGGCAGGCAACATTAAAATTTATGTATAATAGTATAATGCTATTATACTATTGTAATCAACTTATTTATTTGAAACAATCAATACATGAAAGGAAATTAAAAAGGAGTAGCCTTACTTTTTTTTTACCAGGTTCTAAATAATAATTTTGTTTCCGAACATTGATATACTGGAATTTGTGTGATATGCAACTCATCATTTGTTTTGGCCAACCGGTGTCTGTTCACCGTTTAAATAATATGTGAAATGATTTAACATAATACTTATGAGTCGGAAATCGTTGTATCACTCGATGTTGAAATGAGGCTTATGATGCGAAGATCTTGAAAAACGTGTCCAACGCGAGGAATGTAATTGTGGTTCATTATTAATGTTATAAAATCATTTTTAAAAACTTTGAATACGAATTATTTTGTCGTGATAATGATTTTTAAACGAAAAGTTCGAATTCTGGTTAAATTGTGTGAACGTTAGTAATCGAAGAGATATTGTGATATAAAAACATTCAAAGTAAAAAATAATACATTTTTTCTCCTTTTTGTTTACGATCTATACACAAATGCGTAGACGTAGCGATAACTGGGTCAAGGAGTCGCGAGAAAAACTATATGACAGAGTCGAGTACCTACTTATACAATATATATTCACGTGTGTGCGTATATGGTAATAATAATATAAGTACGAAGTACGTACTGTGCATAGTGTTTGTTCGGTCTGGCTGGTTTTATAATATATTTGATTTACCTACAGTAAGTCAGGATAGTATTGAAAAACCAACTCAACCATTATAAAGATAATAGTTAGTACCGCATATACATACAACTGGATAATTACGAGTATATTTTACCATAAAAAAAATATATAGGGATTAACGCGGATAATATTATTAATACACGCGCCTATTATAATTACAGCAGTATACGTATAACGTATTTAACATTAAAGGTTTTAAACTAACCGTTATGATAACACAATTGCACGTATCCACAATCCATATTATAATCTATAATGGCGTGGAACTCGTGACAAACAAATCGTTAGACTAAAAACCACAATATTACCTTTTGCGCAGCAAAGCTCGTTTTAGTAAATTCATTTTTTCGGGATTCAAAGTTTAAAAATCATCATCTTATTTTTTTTTTTCAGCCATAGAAGGGATAATTCTCAAAAAGTACAACATATCCACAGACGACTATCGACTGATCGAGACGATTGTACTGAAGTCAGAACCGCACAAGGCCGGACAACAGTGGAAGTTTGCCGGAGCGTTTTACTTCGCTACTACGGTACTCACGACTATCGGTACGTATATACCTAATATAATAGATAATATATATTTTGGCTTTATAATAATATTTGCGCATATATATAATATATATCAATATTACATAGCTGTAGGTTTTGTATGCATAATCCAATATCAGCTATACCGTAGACAGAGAATAGCATTACTTATAAAAGGATTATTAAGGATTAAAACACTTTGCATTTTTTAAAGTATACCACAGAATAAGTGCACTTCGATTTCTCTCAAACGTTTTAAAAACGCTTCAAATTTTGCCCCGATTTTTACCCTCCGATTAATTACACTACTGCAACAATACAAAATATTTTCAGAGGAAAACTTTTAGAGTTTATTTGTTTTTCGTGTTGATACTTTTGAACTTTGTTTAACAATAATAATAATTCGAGTATAAATCTAAAGATTTATAATTTTACAATTATTTAACTTGTAATCATTTAGCAGTTTGTATTATAGTTATAAAATATATAAAAATAATAAATTTTACTATATTTTTAAAATATAAAAAACAAAATTAAACAATTATTCATATTTAAATTGAATAAAAAATGTATTTTTATTTTATTTAACTTACGACGTTTAAATTTAATGGAACTATATTATTTAGTACATCATATTTTAATATTACTCAATTATGCAGTGTTTTAATAAACATCGCTATCTAAAAACAAAACACTTCTAGTAAATATAGACCAAATTTATTCAAATTCTAGGAAACACCAAATCAGTTAAGTTACCTTTAAAGAAATAACAAAATGGTAATCAAAATTAGTTTTGTTTTATAATTAATGATACAAGCTGTGTAAGGCAATATTTGAATAGTATTATTGTTTAGGATATTAATCGTTTCTCATCTACAATTTCTGTTAACTATTTTGTTATGTATACAATATACATATTATACATATATATTTTATATTATTTGTATTTGTGTATCATTGTAAATGGTATCAGCCTATCGACAACTCAAAGTTCAAAGCACTGAGCACCGATGACCGTGTGAGATACCTTATGTGACACTTCTTACGTTGGTTCCGTGACCGTCGCTTTAGTTGGATCAACCATGTTTTCGAACTCATCGAGTTAATGAGACCGACTTCAAAATATCGTACCGATTAGTTTTTGTTTTTGTTACCGTTATTATCAACCTTTTGACACCGTCACTGTTCGTCCTTTTTTGAATGAAACATCAGTACCATATTGTTCGCGAATTGATGCCCACACTACCACAACCACCACCGACCAATCACCGTCTCTAATCGACCTTCATCATTTTATCATATCGTTAAATTTTTCTGGTTATTAATTATTATATGTATATATATATATATATATATTAAATTATCTAAATTTGATATTATTAGTAGTTAATTTGTTATAGTACTAAACTAGTCCCTCTGTTGGCCGGCACAGTTTTGTGACCATATATATATATATAATATATTGATCGTTTTTCTAATTATTATTATTTGGGCAATAAGTAATTCGCCAATGAGACTAACTATCCGAAAGATTACAACTTATTTTTCGTTGTAAGCGTATAACAAAACAGTCAACTTTTATACCAAACAATTATAATACATTTTATTTATTAATAATAAATTATATTTACTTGATTATGTGAGTACAACCTACTTCCCCCAACTTGCACTGCTATCTTAGGTTGGTATGTATTATTAATTGACCGTTACCTATCTAGTTTCATTTCTCCTTAAGCCCTTTTTAAGCCTAACCAAGTTAATAAAATACAGATTACCATCTAAAACTACTATAGTAAGTACTATTGACAAGAATTATTCATAATATTACTTGATAATAATATTTAACGGTTGATGGTTTAATTGTTTTATTGTCATATAAATATATTAATATTAAAATGTTTTTGTGATATTATCCTACGACTTCTAATCCGTAAAAATAATTGTGGTACAACGCTGAGCAAAATTAGCGAATGTTGATAGCTCTTAACTATGTGATTCCCAAAAACATAGCTCGTGATCAAGATATGTGATTTGTAACAATTTGTTTTATTAAAAAAAAATTAATTTAAGAACCGGAATAAAAATATTAAATGATTTTACATATAATAATAATTAAAATTATTAAAATCAAATAAAGATAAATGAAAAAAAATTACTTTTCATTTTAAAATGTTACAAACTTAAAAAGTACAATGAAGTAAACTGTAAAAATAATATCGCTACATTTACTGATCAATAACATAATAATAAATAGACCCTTGAAGAAAAATTGTAACCATTGTGGCTAACTGAAGAAAAAATGTAAGCACGAGAATGTTATAATATTATTACTTAACTTAAAGCAGATACCTACATCATAATATTATATTATTTTTATGTTAATTTCATTGTTGTAATATAATTAATAATTATTGTTATTATAAAAATAATACGGCATGGGCGAGACTAGAGGGAAGCTTGGGAGTGCTTAGCACTTCCAATATCAAAATTAGCACTCCCAAATTTTCTATACTGTTTTTTTACAATATTCGTAAAATTTTTGTTTTGATAATTAATAATTTACGAGTATTGACCAGTAAAATTGATAATTTATCAAGATATTATAAATGAAACTTCAAATGCGTTTATTATTGTAGGCTGTAAGGTGTACAGTATACACAAATACGTAAAATCAGAATTTTTTTTAAGAGGACGTAGTACCCGCATATGTTGTCTCCGTCTTACACACGTACGACATGGCAAATTTTCGTTCGCCAATTTCAGTATTGTACTGTTAGTTTTGATATTAAAATGAATTTATCTATTATACAATTTAAAGGTAAGACTATTATTCAGGGACCCACGTAGCTTTTTAATGATATTATTATTTTTAAGTAAGTTATGATCTTTTTGAAACTGTACATTTTAAAATTATCATAACTGTTAGATCCTTGCAGTTAACAATTGCCTGTGAAAGATCTTTTTCTGTAATGCAAAGAGTGAAAAATTGGATTCTAACAAGCATGCAACAAAATCGTATTAAAAATCTAACTTCAATATGTATTGAAAGAGAAATTACCAATAACATAAATACTGAAAACATTTTAAATAAGTTTGCATTAACTAATAACAGAAAAATTAATTTATTATGACAATAGATGAGTATTATGATACTATATGCTATACTATATTAAACATTTTTTTTGTGTATAATAATTTTGTTTATCATAAGTAATGGGGGGGGCTCTCATATTGTACCATAGGTTTTAGTACTCCCATACATTTTACCCTAATTTGGGCCCATGTAATACAGTAATTTATTTAAGATTGTATTAAAAATTATTTATATATTATTATATTAACATTTTTATAAAATCAATTGAAAAATAAAGTAATTATTATTAACAACTCGTAAATGTGATACCTTAATCTACTGATAAAAAGTATTACGACATTTTTTATATTAGATCAAAATTAAGTTAAAACCGTTTTATATTGATTAATGTACTACAGTTTTTGTTACTTTATACTATAATTAAAAAATATACACAATATTATATTCAATGACTGCTTCTAAAGTTCTAACGTTGTTTCTACTAATAAAATAGCAATGTCTTTATATTGACACTCTCAAAGTATTAGTGGTTTATAATTACATTCACGCTTTATTTCAATTGGTTAAATAATGAGTTACCATTACTTTCAATTTGTAATTATATCCCTTTTTTTAAAAAACTATTAATGGTAACAATAATTACATAAATATAACTATTCAGATTATTATTTTATATTATATTCCCTATAAACGAGTTTTATAATTACGATGCCACCAGTGGAACTAACATAAAAAGTACTGAGTATTAAACTCGATCGAAACTAATTCATTAGTAGATTGTCCGGGAAAACTTTAACTTTCATAATTAATAATACCACAATATATTATATATATGTATATATATATATATATACGCTAGATACAATAATTGGCACCCTGTCATCTGCTTTAGGTTGAGTCAGGAAATTCGAAATCCGCAAGTCGTCTATATAAGAAAATATATGATGACGCCGCAACCTCGGAAAGGTTCAACACTATAACACCCTCGTCTCACGTATTTTTTTCAACATAAATATTTAATATGCCAGAGTGCCTCATCCCCTATAATATACCATATTGAAATATATTGTACGAAATTAAAAATTATAGTCCTTACAATATAAATAATCCTGCTCACACCATTTGTATTTTAATCCGAGAATGTTGTCAGATTGTTATCTGTTAACTATATAATATGGCATATCTGAATGTTTTGACAGCAATTTTACACCTAAATCCCATTTAAATATTTCATAACATCTTCCAAATACACTCTGTATAATACTAATCGCCCGATCACTTTTGCACCTTCAGGTTACGGGCACTCGACACCGAACACGAAATCCGGCAAGTTGTTCACTATGTTCTACGCAATGGTAGGCATACCGCTGGGCCTAGTCATGTTCCAGAGCATCGGCGAGCAGCTGAACAAATTCTCGTCCGTGGTGATCAGACAGGCGAAGCGGGCACTTGGCTGCAAGCGTACGGAAGCTACCGAGATCAATCTCATATTCGTCGTGTCCTTTCTGTCGAGCTTGACGATTGCGGGTGGTGCAACGGCATTCTCCACGTACGAGGGATGGACGTACTTTGACTCGGTCTACTATTGCTTCGTCACGCTCACCACTATAGGGTAACTTAATTTAACACCAGCCAATAGATATTTATTCAGTTTAACACGAAGGAAATTAATAATTTGATGAACGATGACAATAATAATAACAGCAACTGAAATATTGACAATATAATATATAGTATATTATCCTTAAAGTAAAATTAGTATGATAATAGATATAATAATATGATGATAATGATAAAGATTATGATGAATATTATTAAAATACTCCATATTTTATAGTATGATACACCAAGCTTTCACATTTGACACCCATATTTTGAAAAAATACTTGAGGAACATAATATTTTCAAACTTTCGGTTTTTTTTTACTACTTAAAGAGAGTTTTGTGAAAATATAATCTCAATTTTATAAACGTTGACGCGTTAAAATTAAAATTCTAACGCGTGGTTTTTGGGTTGAATTTTGTGTACCAATGATAATATAATAATTATAATTGATAATTAATTTGGAAGATATATTGGATTAGATGATTTCAAAAAATAAATGGTTAATATTAATCCATCAACATTTTTATGATTTGAAAAAATTCAAGTAGTATAATAAATACTAATTCCAATATTACATCTATTTTAAATTTTTTTAAAAACATTTTTAAGTACTAGGTACTTTTCTTACTATAAACAATGAGGAACCACTCATTTGAATTTTCGATTAGATTTATTTACATATTCAAAAAAATTATCCACTAAACAATTTACAATAAACGTCAAAAATTTTTATTTGAAAAACAGAAGCCTATATTATTACAGGGCACATTTTTAGGTTGAGTTCATTTTCAAGAGTTGTAAAAAACGATTTTATACTATATAATTAAAAATTTAAAAATCGGAATTCGAATAAATTAATTATTAAAGGAAAAATAGGTATAAGCATGATTAGTAAATCACTCTGTATGTTATAGCTGTTATAGGTACCTAACTCTACTAATATAGAATAATGGTCCCCCGATGATGTTTTCGCGTTGTTCATAGTGCATTTTCCTAACAGTGGTTCAATTATTTACGACCAGCTTTGAACAAATAAATATTATTATCATTCAACCATTATAATAGTACATGATTTTATTATTATTGTTATTGTTTATTGTCCTATAGTGATTACCTAAGCCACTGTAACTACTCCGCTACTGCATTATCCTAAAAGTTAAAATACGCATCGTTTGCAAAACCAATTTATGTACTAAATCAACGAAAATATATCCCATTATTATATGATAAAATAAATTTAACATAGTGCTGACAAAGTAAAACTATCATGATTGTTTTTTTATTGTATTTTTTAAATTTTTATTTATTTTACCTATGATAACGTAATATTTAGAGCTTAATAATTTAATCTAACCTTCGCAATAATCTAATGATCTGCTGATATGTCCACATAACCATTTCTTTTTTTTTAGGTATTTATACATATTATTCATAGCTTACACTCTTCACATACAACTATATTATCACATTTTATTTAATTGAATTTAAAAACGTAAAATAATAAGGGCAATTGCTATTATTATTAAATTATAATGCAAATTATTATTAGAATTTATTTTTTGTAAAGGGTATAATAAAAATTAATAATAATATAATGCATGTGATTTCAACCATTATGATTATTTTGATAATTTTTATGATAATAATTGTATTAAATGACTACTTCCATCACATTAATAAACGTTTAGATGGCTTGAACAATAAAATAACTAATAAGATTTTACATATTATTTATCTATGAATTTGTTCAATTAAAATTTGTACTACATTTTTATGAAGTATCAAATAAAAATATGAGTTTCACTTACAATTGTAATTGTGCTATTCGATTTTTAATTATAACTGAACAAAAGCTATTGGTATTACAATTATATATAAATTTGTTTTAGCAACGCGATGAATGTATTGATTTTACAACGATGTTTTTTATCGAAAATTCCCCGTTTTTTTCAAAATAATCAGGAAAAACAAACAGCAAATTAAAGGAAAACGGACATTTTTTGCAAATCCAGTTTTTAACATAAGGTTTATTTATTTATTTATTTATTTTTTTTTTTTTGGTGTAACTCGAAAACTAATAACCATACCTAAATAATTTCAAGCGTTTCGTTCAAATGTTCATATGATTGTCATTTTATATTCATAATACAATTTGTGAAATATTTTATAGATATTTAATATTGTCCATATTTTTAGATGTTTTTTATTTTTATTAATGTCAATAAAAATGTATTCGCTTGGTAAAAATGCTTGAAAATGTAATACAAGGTTCTTCATAAGTTTTTTATTTAATAACTCAAGCATATCGATAATTTATTGTCACAATATTTTTTTATACACGTTACGCTTAAATTTAGAATTTTAACAAAATTAGTAAAATATGGAAATTACTAAAATTACTACATTATTTTGTAGTGAGAAATTCATAAAAAAAATTATCATATAATAGCTAAGGTTTAAAATTTTAATAACCTTGGTTCTTTATAAGTTTAACCTTTGTTAAAGGTATTATACTTATATAAGAAAAAAAAATTGCTTGGAATACAAATTAATTCTTATGAATGTTTGAAGTTCAAATTTGTACGTCAATGCATATTTACCCGTAAAATCACCATTTCTCATCAAACGGTTTTGTTATAAATATAATAAAAAATAAATAATATTATAATTTACAAAATATTTTAACTCTTTTTAAGTTTTCTATAATGTTTAAAATTTTGCTCATTTAAAAAACTTGAAAAATGAATACTAGATCCTATATAAGTTGTTTTTATAGAAATATAAAAATGTTTAAAACTCATAAGCATAAATTATTTTTATAAGTATTTAAGTTCAACATTTGTTAAAATCATGAAAATTTATAAATTGTTTTATTGTTGAAAATTTAATATGTACAAAATTCCTCATAGTATTTCATACCAAAACCAAAAAATCTAAAAAATATAGTAATATTTTTTTTTTAAATAATTAAAATTAAAATTTGGACAAAATCGCATATTTAAACTAAGAATAATAATATATTTATTATTTTATTATACCTAATTCAAAAACATTATTTGTGGGGAATTATAAATGTTATGAATATAATTATATTTTATAATATTATGCAAAATTATATTTTAAAGTACGGTGTTTGTAACAAAAATGACTTCAACCTTTTGTATTACGAATAGTAAAATAAACTGTATTAATAGCAATATCAAAAATTATACTATAAAATATACTTAGTGATTTTATAGACTTATTGACCATTTCCTCTCAGAATCGTTTTTCACACATAATAAATAAATAATTAAATTCAAATTTAAAAAATCCATTACAGTGACCTACACGTCACCTAATGTACAGCAAAGTAGTAACTACTATTCACTTGCCTATCTTTTTTTAGTTTGTCCGTTAACATTTTTTCGTGCAAAATTAAATTTTAATTTTTAAACAATATAATATAGGTAGCCTTTTTCGACACTATGCTGTTTACTTTATAAAAGGTAGAATTATCGCTTCTATAAATTCGATTTTGGCACAGATGAATCCTTTTTTAAAGTGGTAATTTTTTATAGAAGTTTACAAAAAGGTAAAAAAAAAAAAAAACACTGAATATTGATTTTAGCGTTTCATAGATATTTATTGATACGTATTGTCTTCATTAACAAATTTTGATAATTCATTGGGGTAAATATGATAAATGTTAAAAATGTCTACCTATTAACACGTATTAATTAACATACATTACATTTAAAAAAATGTAGCTTATGTTTTAGCTTCAAAAATATAGGCATTTGATTAAGGTTATTCATATTTTGATATTACTCTAATTATTTCTAGCTGAAGATACATTATTCCATAAAGTGTTTATACCGATTTCGTTATATTTTTTTGAAATGGTTAAGATACAACTGTCATTGAATTACGTTACGATATAATTTAATTTTCAGTATAATATATTATCACTTAACATATTATTTTGTACTCTACATTCCTAGGTAGCAGATACACTTAACATGTCATAAGTATTATATATATAATATATAAATATGTATATCTGTATAGCAATATATTTCGTGAGGTAATTTTAAATGTAATTTGTATTGGTACATTTTTTTTATTCAAAACAAGAATATATTAATAATTTTATATAAACTTATTAATATTTTATTTGATTTATAATACAATTTTAATATGAATGGTGACGTGCTTGATGTTACTTGTACAACAGTTAATTGCGATGAGTTGTTATTATATTTATTACTTTCAAGTCAATTTCTTATTGTAACGATGAATGCCATATTTTATTTTTGATATTATTTAATGTTTAATGTAAGAAAACCAAGTTCATGACGATAATTTGTAAAAAAAAAAAAATAATAATATTATTGATTAATCAAGATTCAACTTAAACCTTATCTTTCTCTTTAAAATTACATTATTTGTTTTAATTTTGATCTAAAATATTTCAAAATAGTATATCATTGCTTTGTAAAATAAAAATAAAAAATAATGTACCAATTAAAATAAATTAAAAATCAATGTTATTAAATGTGGTTTGAATGAAAGAAATATATGCTATACGATACGTAATTTTATTTATAATATTCATTATTCATGTATGTATATAAAATACTACATAATATAATTTAATTTTTGTTACAGATTATGTAATATGATTAATTAACGATTTGGTATTTAGAAAAACAATATGTTTGTTAATTGTATGATAAGTATATTTATACTTATCTGTAAATGCAAATAATAAATGCACATATAAATATATGTATAAAATAAATATACTATAATATATACTTGGATATTATTACATTGCCTATGAATAAAAAACTCATAATATATAAATTATTGTCATATATATACATGGTATAAAATACTATTGTGGATTAGATAATTTCTCATTTAAATTTTTGAATCTTCCAGAAAAATTGTCTATTTAATAAGCAATATTCTAAATTTGTCATAAATACAATACAAATTAAGTATGCACATGAATAATGTAAAAAATAATAAGTTAGGTATTTGATAATACATTAACTCAGTATTTAGCACATATCATTCAAATATCTTCCAATTCAATATCTTTTATTGCACGGTAGAATATGTTTTGGTATTTTACTTAAAAAAAATGTGATATAAATTGGCTTAATTTGGAAAATAATTTTTCCTAAAATAGCTAATTCAACCACGCTTGCTTGAACTATTTCAATATTTTTCGAAAGGTGTCAGTAGTTTTTCTTTAAAAAAAAAAAAAAAAAATATTGATTAAATATAAAAATTACCTTTTTAAACTACCATCTATACTCGATTTCCCAACTATAGAGGTTATACTTTAAAAACTTTTTGGACACTACTTTTAGTTTAAAAAGTTTTCACGGCTTAAAAGCATATAATATGTAATTTACAAATACATTTCTTGCTCTACTCAAAATTCAAAATCTCGTTCTTTTTCAAAATATTAAAAATACAATAATATTATTCAAATCTAAAGTTAAGTAAAATAAAGTTATGTCCAATAAATCATCAATAAAATACTTTTTCTTATTATTTACATATTTTATATTTATAATAATATGTAAAAATTGAACCTAATTAATTTACTGTGTATGGAATTAATTTAAATAGTTCTATATTTTTTATTATTGAATCACTTTTATTATTTTAAAACTATTTCAGACATAAAAATATGTATTTATTCATATTTTCTGTGGTGTGAAAAGAATAGTGTTTTTTGGGGGAAAGGAGAATCTAATATTATTATCTAGTCTGGTGGAAAAAGGATAAGGTTTATCCTGTCAAAAAAGAGAGCGTTCTTCAATGTTTGTCACAAAATAAATAATATAAACAGTAGAATTTAGTACATAAAAAAAATATGCTCACTTTATAGTTTATTTTGTTCAATGAACAATATGTAGTATAAAATATATACACCTAGGCATCTTATTGTTATTTAGTATTTACAAAAGGTCATAATAAACATATAGCTATAGTTATTGATTATTATTATCAATTCGAAAATATTTTTCAAATTAATTAACATTTTTGTATAGCAGTACTATATACTACTCTATAGTAGTAGAAACTTAAAATAAATAAAAACATGTAAATATGTAAATATATTAAAACAATTTCTCATTTTTTACTATACCTTTTCAACAACATTTGTTTTATTTGGACTTATTTAATATACTCGTGTACTTGCAAATATATACCCATAGCTAATATATTATTTATTTATTTTTTTAAGTAGTGTCTATAGTATGATTATTACATTAATCTATATTTATCTTGTAAGAAAATAAAATTAACACTTTTTTATAATTTTAAACTGTGAATTATTTTTGGCAACGTGTGCAATTTAATTTTTTATTGGTAATTTTATTTTTTTCGTGACTCTGAATCTTAAACAGACCCTAAAATCTAATCTTCACTTTATGTATACTTATTCAAAATAAATAGCAATATTTTTATTGAATCTTTTCTCAATTTTGAAAGTCGATTACACTCCGCTAACTTGCTTGGCATGTGCATCTACGTTTCTATTAGTGTTACTAGCAGTTTGTTATTTATTGC
This sequence comes from Rhopalosiphum maidis, assembly GCF_003676215.2. NCBI lineage: Eukaryota > Metazoa > Arthropoda > Insecta > Hemiptera > Aphididae > Rhopalosiphum > Rhopalosiphum maidis. The sequence goes on along the minus strand of NC_040878.1, from coordinate 58,570,390 downwards.
AATAAAGCTGTTATATGTTAGGTGTATTTAAATCTACTATAATGATGATCCCGGACAATTTTCACAGGTTCGGCGATATGGTGGCCTTGCAGAAGAACAACACGTTGAACGACAAACTCGAGTACGTGGCGTTTACGTTGATATTCATTCTGTTCGGCCTGGCAGTAGTGGCAGCGTCGCTCGACCTATTGGTGCTCAGATTTGTCACTATGAACACCGAGGACGAGAGAAGAGATGAGGCTGAGGCGTTACAAGTAATATTAAAGGATTATTATTCATTTAATAACTATTACAATAAGATACATAAAAAAAATAATATTATCAAATGGCGGATATAAAAATAAAAGAAAAAATACATTCTATTTACGTTTCATATGTACATGGAATTGTTTTATAACTCAAATACTGCAGTCAAATGAATTCGCAGGAAATTTCCCACGTAATATTGGTTAAATTCATTTTAGAGACACAAAAAAACCTTCAAAATTGTATTCACTAAAACAAAAATAATTATATGACATTCTGTGTCTGATTTAAATAAAAAATTAATTGTTGGACCGATTTGGAAAAATCCAAAATAATCTGTACTTATATTGGATTCAAGATTTATTTAATCCAACTCTCGAAACCGTTGCATTGGATAGATAGAATATAGATACCTACTATGGTCCGAAGTACGGGATGGGCGGATGGACGATCACGACGATGATGTGTAGGACGTTTCGAATTCGTGCCAAACAAATAATATAATACAGCGTAGACGCATCATGTCCCACTGCAGAGATATATGTTTAAATATAATAAAATTATTTACATACGGACAGATTTCCGTTTGTTTTATCCGATTTTGTTGTTTATGCGTATGTTTGTATTCGTTTCGAATACCTCGGGAATGGCAGGTAAAACAAATACTGTTGGGAAAAAAACACAATGCAATAATAAAATCCTTATACTAGACATGGGGTAGGTACCTATAGCTATCATACATCTAGGAGGGGTGGAAATATCCGGGAAAAACCACAACGCAGTGAGGCTTTCATCGGATGGGGAGTATTCAAGTCAACACTTTGGTGTTATATTTAAAGTGGGCTGTGATACGTTATCGATTATATTATAATATAATAATTTCAAAATGCTAAAATTTACCTCTAACAAGAATACAAAAAAGAGGTATTGAGTATCATTTTTAAGAACTAGTAATAATTGTATAATTAAAATAATAGTAATCCTAATTATAGTTATACCTTTTTACGATGTATTTAATAATGAATAAATTGAATTTATGAACACATGCATTTCTATGAATACAGAATTATAACAGATTTTAACATATTATACAATATACCTATGCAAATATATTTTAGATTTTGAATGAACCAATGATAATAATGAATTCACGAGAAATTATTTAATGGAACTTTTTATGGATAATTAACTTAATTTCTATTTATAAGGTTTTGTAATTTTTTTTTTTATACTAGTTTTATTTAATTTAACTAAAAACAGTTTAAAAATAAAGACCTTGTGTATATATACAATATTATATATATAATAAATGATAAACATATTATGTGTATCTACGTATATACGGTCTGTAGAGAAAGTTAGTAATAACAGCCTGGCTGTTGTTGCTCTGATCTTGATCCTGTTATACATATACATACACTGTCTATAATAGTCATCAATATCACAGAATATCATTTAATGCGACGCTCTCAGATATTATTATATATATATATATATATATATATATCATTTATGTCTACCATGCTGAAATTCCGATCCCATTTGTCCGATGATGAACGACGTTTTTTTGGTTATTACACAAGCACATATAAATTATATAAATAAAATTTTCGCATGAAGCTTAGAACACTTTTGATTATTTTTTTTCCTAAAAAAATATCGTTTTAATTATAAAATGTATACTCGAAAACGGTCGACGCCCACTCGCATTCCATTTATTTTATAATACTCTACGATATAATATACTATATACTTCCGGTACACAACTTGTATATGCATTCACATGGATTGATGGGTGTGGATACGTGTATGTTTGCGTATAATATTATTATAACAATATAACATTATACATGCACAAATTGTGTGTACAAACAATTTTATGAGATGAACCAGTGATAATATAGATTGCGTGTTTCTCCGCAATCCATTTACTGTGTTGTGTTATTATTATCATTATTTTAAAATGTTTCACTTCAGTACTGATACGATATAAACTTAAACAAATTCTACGGTATCGTCAAAAATATATTATATATTTTGTGTGTATAATTTTTAAGAAAATATTCAGAGGTAACTTTATATGTGTAACGTTGCAACAGTATGTATTATTCCTGTGCAAATAACGTTTTCTACTGAATTCGGGCAATTTTATTTTGATTGAAAATTAAAGTTTTTCTAACGCATTGTTATTATACCGTGTAAGACTTATAAATTTAACTTTCAACAAACTTTTCAGTGTTGTTTCATTGGTTGTACCTCGAAAGATTATAATAATATAATTAACGAAATTGTGAAGTTTCGAATACTTTACCGTTGATAACTTGAAAAAATAAGTGCAATGCCGTGACAGTAGTAAAATATTAAATAGAAAAAAATATATACATACACACGATTAAGTCAGATGCAATACGAAAGCTTCTTGAAACACGCGACAATAATGGTAATAATATAAATAAATTCCATAAGTATAATATATTATTATAAATATTTTTATAGAGGAATAATATGTTAATAGTTCCATTTGTACTAGAATTCAATTTTAAACAATTTTAAATGCACCGTTAGGTTAATAATATTTAAAATTAACTAACGATTCATAATAAAACTGAAGCAGTCAAGTAAATTAGTTATATCAAGCTATTCTAATATAATAATATATTTTACTGACACTAATAATGGTTCAAGTTTCATTAATATATAAATCTTAACATCCGCTGTCGTTGTCTTTATCGTCATAATACAACTAGTAACACTTTTATAATACAAGTATCGATACATAGATGTATGATACATGAGTCTATATAATAATGATGGTATGAATAACGATTGAACGTATAATTAATTATATTAAACTAATTAAGAAATTGCAGTAGGCGTATTGTCGTTCAAAATAAATAAATTGCGATGGGACAATATAGTGTATGCTAATCTGGTTTACGTCGATACTCTATATTATTATAATACACAATAGCTGCTGCTGTTAAACAATGTTAAATAATGTCATTTAACACGCTACTGCGGATACCGGGTTTTGTATTATTATCATTATATACCTTCAATATCATGCCAACTCAACCCATGCGCGGCATCGAAAATTGACAATCCCTCATGAAAAATTATTCATTATACGGCGCGTATATATTGTAAGAGTAAAAAATCTATGCCGCCAGACGATTTAAAAATATATATATATTATACAACCATGCAGTAAATCGAAAACAGCCATCGTTATTACTATTATATTATTATTATTATTATTATTATTATTATTATTATTATTGACGGGTGCAGATGTCGAAATTCGATTTGTGTGCGGTGATGACCGCAGGTCGAAATATCGCTGACATGATTCGAACAAAAGGTTTGATACAAATTACATTTCAAACGCATATATATATTATATGCGTACACTCAGTCACTCGGAAATTTCTCGTTTTAATTACGAAAAAAATATGTATATATCATACGCGTGTGTGCGTGTAAAAAAAGATAAAAAAAAAATCCACGATGTTAGCGAGCGAACGAAGAGCGTGACATTATGAAAAGGGTTTCTGTGTGGCGTTAATACGTACGTGCGATATTGTATTCACTTGATCGGGTTCAGTACCACGTACGTAGTGTTTGATATTTTATTTATGTCGTCGGGGTCGTCTCCGCGAGAAAAACTTGCCGGCCAATTTCGCCATTTTAACTGCATTAATCTACGCTGCGACAAATTGTTGTCGAATACATAGTAAACATTCTATAATAGGCCGTTTTACACACAGTCTGAATATATTATATTATCATTACACTTACATCGCGCTGGATTATTGTATGATTATTATTTGCACTATTACCACCGTCAAGTTTTTAGAACATTATTATGATAATTTATGACAATAACCTGCTTGCACGCGTCTCTGGAGGTATTTATTTCGAAAAGACTATTCTGCGTGTTCTCATCTAGGCCGTAGATATTTTCCTCCATAGACGAAATACCGAATTTCTCCACGGTAAATTTTCCTCTATTATCAAAATAAGAGCTTGTCATCTTCTTATTAATTTGAATACCTATCATTTTAATATTCTATCCAAGAATATTTTTACGTATAAACATTAAAATTTATATAAGATATATTTTAATTAAAAACCATATATATCAGTTACGATAACCGCATATACATTACTAGTGACTTGTTCACATCATTGCATAATTTATAATCATTAATTACACAAATTATTATATTGTGTTTTAAAAATTACATGATATCAATGAATAGATTATTAAAGCATATTAACAAGTTTTTATGGACTAAAGAATTTATTCAAATTATTAGATATTAACAACACTAAATTTAGATCTAAAACGATTTTTTCATCTCTTTTCAAAACAATTAAATTTATTTTATTTAAAAATGTCATAAATTTAAAAAAAAAGAGAGGAAAAAATTAGGTTATTATTCTACTATACAGTAGAATTCAAGTGTAGTCACTGAGTAGCCACTGTAATGAATGACTTTTTAAGTATCGACTCAATGATAAATAATTGTATACGATCAAAAACCATTTTTTGCGAAGACGGTCCAACTTTTTAGCAATCAAGGTACTCAACAATTATTTTAATAATAATATTACAATATTAACACAAAAAGTGTCTTTACATATAGAAGAAACAAAAAATTCATCGCTAAGCTAAAAATTTAAAAATAACATTCCTAAAATATAGTTCCATTATTTATATTATTTCATTTGTATTTTGCAATTTATAATAACATGTATAATAACAATTATTTTATCTCTAAATCAGAAGATTGTTTATCAATTTATTCATACTTAATAAATTGTCTACAAAATATTTATTAAAGCAAATAATTAATATCCAATCATTTTATTTATCAAATAAGTTAAAATTTGTCATACTTATACTGTATTAGTATTTAAAATAGTTGTTATAATAAACAAAATAGAACGCAAATATCACTGACCCAGAATAAATTAGCAAAATATCTACTTTAATTTCTTAGTTAATATTTATAAAAGAATACTGAAACATAAAAACATAATAGATACTACCGTCTAATGCTACTTGCGATACTGGTAAGCTTGATTTATGTATACTATCAACAACATACTATATAATTTATAACTAAAAAAATATATCTAAACCAAATTAATGTGGGTTAATGGTCTCAAAATGATAACAATACTGCAGTACTGTAGTGTACACAGTTAACTGAATAACTTAATAATCTAGACAACCTTTACAACATCTATAATATTTTGCATGATTATTTTCAACGACCCATCGAGAGATACAATAACGTAGTCTCGACTGAATGCATTTCGTGAATAAATTCATTTTTTTCTCCTGAAATAATATTTATTTTCATTTTTTATAGCCAAATAAAACATTCTTCAGATCGTTTATAACACAAGTACACAAAATATAACTAGTTTACGACTTATCCATTTTAATCTCGAGTATTATGTATTTTATAACTGTGATATATTTTTATTCCATATTTGTTCAAATATTATGACTACATATTACCACGCCTTACCTAACCTAACATTATATAGACTTTAAGTATACGGCCGAAAGTTAAACGTCTCTAATGCAGACCCTATATTATTATACTATTCACTCGTATAATATCATAATAATATGATATAACACGGATTACAATATACAAACGCAAAGTACATTATATGATATGTAAACTGTTAGTCGCCTACCATATGAATAATTAATAGCTATTGACTTACTGTAGGTGTGACATTTTTATGATTTATTTTTTTAAGGACGAATCAGTTGATGACATTCAATTGCATCTTCTACTCCTTACATTTACCTCATTTTCCAAACATGTATTGAATCAAATAGTTAGAAGTGATCAATAAACTTCACTATAGACAATTTATAATAGGTTTAATTGTTTGTATTTTTTTGTATCTTCAATAACCAGTGACAGTTAATCATAATCCATAATATTATCTACTATAGAAAACAATATTCAATTTCAATTTCTATTTTTGTTGGTCTACTTGAAATATTTTTAGTACAAACTAGCTTTTTATTAATCTCGAAAGCTCCGTTAAATGGTATTAAATAAAACTAATTAGAAGCTACTGGCATGTAATAATATATACCTATATTAACTATCGATTACACGTCTTTTGTACACATATATTTATTTATACAATACTATTATTTTTTATCGTTATAATTTTTAAGCTGGGCGGAGAGTAGACTAACACTTTTTTGGGTTAGGAATAGCTTTTGAAATAATGAGTGACTATGACGTATTGCGTGTAAACGACTGCGTATCGATATCCGTTTCGCAAAAACCACATCATGGTCGGTACCGCCGAAACGAGTTTTTCCCGGGTAATAACAATCAAGCACCACCAGACCAAACCGAAACACACCACTATATTATTATTATTACGACATATTATATATTTTCCGCGATTTCGAATCCGGAGCATGCGGGTGTGTCCCATTTCACATGACATCCGTAAGAGGACGGTGTTATTAAAATTAATATTATACACACATACATAAGTGTGTGACGTGTGCATAGATGTATACATATGAATATATATAAAAATATATAAACACATACACAAGGTGATTCACCAAACAGGCTCATTCCCATTTTTCATTTAAAATTAACTTTATTCATATTCTGATTTTGGAATTTTTAAATATACTTTATATACCATATATTAATTTTTTTGAGATTTCTTGTACTATATAATGTGTGTCTGCCAATACACATTTTTATTTTTCAAATGAAAACCTCCGTTTTTATTTTAAATAATTTAGAAGTTAATTTTTTTGAAATTTTTTATGTACCTAATCAATGATTTTAAACGTTTCGAACAAGTAAATTTCAGTTATTAAAATGTTTATACTACGGATAGTAATCCTTAGACGAATTTAATTTTCTAAGTAATTGATTGATATATTTTAACGATCATGGTAATTTTTTGTCAAATGTAATAGATAGCCAGAATTGTTATTGTGTTACTCTAACTTTGCTGGTGATTGCCGATTACCTATAATGTTTGTTGGTTCTGCAAGTATGCGTTTCGAGCGAAAAATACGAGTTAAGATTTTTCAAGTGACAATGTAAAACCAAATGTTAAAAAAATATTGTATAATTATTAACAAAAATTTATAATATCGAGTTTTAACTATTATTATTTTGTAGCTGCTATGCTGTTTAAATCAGTCAAGGTTGAAATCATCAGTATATTAGATATTTTTAATTATAATAATATTTTATGTACTATAGTTAGGTACTATTTGTTATATAATGTAATAAAATAAAAGACTATGTTCATTTAAATTTGATCGCACTTATCACAAATATACTGAATGTATTATATATGTCAATTTGTAACAATAAAAATCTTTTAAAATTAAATTGAATATAAAATGTATAATACATTGTTTATGGCAATAAAAAAACAAGTAACTTAAATTATTAGACCCTGTGGCACTCCGCTTATCTGCACAAATATTTGATAAGGATAGACAGACTGACTTAAAAGTTCTAGTTTTAGAAAGTTTATACAAATATTTTAATATGTGGTTATGGCCAAGGACATTGTTCAATTTGTTTTGTAATAAATGTTTTTTCAAATAGTTGTATGCTTTTAATATAATATTAAGACTGTCGACTGATCAAACCAAAAAATGTATTCACGGAAAAATTATATTTTTTATTTTTGTATATATTTTATAGGCAGTTATAAGTATCTTTATTTTTACAGAATCTGCAGTGTTCGATTGGAAAGTAATAAGTTTACTCCAGGAACCACGTTAGACGTATATTGACATTTTTCCCCAATAGTTTGCATAATGTATTCAAGAGCGAGATAGGGTGGTATATTTGGTGAATGTCTTCAGAGCAAATTAGACAGGTCGAAGATATCTGAAAATATTTGTTATTTTTCAAGAAACTATATTTATTGCTGGAATTTTTTCAGATCATTTGCCGATTGATTGTGATACAGTACATTAATAATTAATTATGAGTTGAGTGATAAGAAAATATTTTTTTTTTCGTTCTTATAATAAACAAAATTTGTTTTATATTGTTGTATAAGAATTGACTTCAGCTCCAATATTCGATGTTTGATTTATTCGCTCTTTCCCAAAAATATTATATATTTTACCTAATTAATATGATTTTTTTTTTTTTTTTAATAGGGAGTTAATATTTGGAACATTTTGTATCTATGTGATTATTCTTTTTATTTACATTTTGACTTTGGTTGTTTTGCATCGTTAGTTTTAATTTTGCGGTGTGAAAGCTTTATCTGAATATTATACGGATGCAAGTAAGTCATTAATCTCATTATCTACACTATCTACAGCATAAGTGGAACCAGTAAATATTAGAGAAACAAAAATGTTTTTATTATTAATTTTATTTTTTTTTTATGAGTTAATTATTTTGTTATTAAGACGTCGTCATTTAAATTAGGTCAGCATTCCGTTCATTATTTAAAATATAAAAATTTAATAAATAAAATAGAAACCTTAAAATAAACAAAATAATGGGCATATATTTATATTAACAGATCACGTCATGTAGTTTTACAGTGTGCTATTAAAAGCTATACATACAAGGAGTGCGATACGGATAAACATTCACTACTCGGTTGAGGTTGTACACGTAACTGTTATAATATGTATATTATACATTAGGTAGGTGCATTTATGCGATTAGCATAATGAAATGAAAAATCGATTTCGCTACTCCATCGAGGAAGACATGCGCTTGTGTAGTACGACAACTCCGCAATACACAACATAATAATATAATGATGATGATAATAATAATAACAACAATATTACAATACCTATGGTTGCGGTCGTGGAACACATGGAATACATATAGATAGAATTATATTATGACTTTGTCGCGATTTCGTATAATATATATGTGCATATTTATATATAAATATATATTATACACACGACAGTGCAACGCTTTTACTCACATATAATTATAATACCTAATAATAATAATAATAATAATAATGTAATATAGTACTGCGCATCGAAGTCAAACGCTGTAAATAAGTCATTGTCGGCACGACGATATCTATATATCTATATATATGTTTTATGTTATAGTGGGTACTTACTATTACAATAACAATGTCTAATTGTGAACTAGTCTGTGGATTATAGGCATTATGGTTTTAATATATTATTCTGTAAAGTAATAGGAACGTATTTACAAATACGATGAGTATAATATTACAATACACACTAAAGTCATTATACGTACATAGAATAATATTATATACAATAACAATATAAACTAAACAAATATCGATAAGATCAACGATCTATCTTTTGCATATTATGTAATAATATGCTATATATATATATATATATATATAGGCTAAATATTATAACAACTTCAAACTCATTCAATAGCAAACAATTTTATTATTTACTTATAAGTAAAGTATGTATAATAATATCATAGGTCAAATAAACGATAAATTTGCACTATTTCAATATTATGTATATTTATTTTACTATAATAATATAATATTTAATATAAATATTACATACAAAAATGTATTATTAGCTTGTATAATGTATTAATGAAACGTTTAATTGACTGTATCAAGGAAAACTGGCTCAAAGTATGTTGGCTAAAATATAGTAAGGCTTTCAAAGTAATTCGAATGAAATATTCGTTTTACCTAAATGAGCCAATTAAAATATTTGATTTAACAAAAGGTATATTATCAAATAGAATAATGTATATGCCACATTTATATTATTCATCAAACTATTGCAGATGAGTCAAATACAAAAGTTTTTAAGTGTATTACCATCATGCTTATTATATTTTAAATGTATTATATCAAACGAGTTAATATTATTATACATACTGTATTTATTTCTTACAGTGATTTGCAGTTGAATCGTTTAAAATAAAATATATCGAAACATAATATTTACATCTTAAATAACTGTTGTAATTATTAATCTAAAATAACTAATTTAACTAATGTTTTAATAATGACTTAACTAATTTTTTGAACATTATATTCAGAATTCAAAATTGAATTAATTATAATACATTTTACAATAAACGTGTGCTTAATTTATTTAAAACAGCTACGTTGGAAAATTGTGTTTTTTCACCAATCAGATTTTTAGTTCTTTCGTACAGAATAAATTACTTAAGTATACTCATTATTTACTTTAATAATAAAGACAATCGAGACGATGAAGTAACGAGACTAGTAACGCATATTGTCAAAAACTTCACCAGATCTATGGGTATATTATTCTCATTGTCAGATGACCCGCCCGATAAACATGATAATGAGATGTGGATATGGCAATAATAAAGCGGGCGCACGAGAGATGATCTCGTAAAATACTACAGTGTCAAGTTGTCCGTTTTAATAAGTAATACAGTCTGTCTCGTGATAACTCAAAGTCAAGAGGGAATAAGAAAAAAACCAAACCGTTTTGATTTGACTAACTCAAATTTTTCGGGAAGTAATTCGAACCTTCGTATTACATACGAAGAAAAAAGAAAGGACATTATTCATGTATAATAATACAAATACACTAGATAACTACTAGGGTAGATGTGATTACATTTTAAAAGCAACCGTTGTGTTATAAAAGTGATTTTGATCGGAGATCCGGGGTCCAATGGAATACATAATATTATATAGTCTATATTTCAGACTTTCAAAACATGGAGTCTCTGTAGTAATGTTGTTTTCTGAATCACCACGAATTAAATTTTGTTCATAACGCGGGCTTGCTATACATTTAACTGTTTAGTTCCTTTTCAGTGTATTGTTGTGATTTACTAAAATAAATAAAAAAAATAACAGTGGGAAATTACGAAAATAACGTGTTCAAAATAACATTAATGTCAAATTCCCATTCGATACACATAAGACCTGACCTGTATGAGAGTTTTAGAGCACTTATTTTATATACTATACTCGTACAATTGTTAAAACTTTATAAGTATTAAGTAAAATAACAAACAAAAATTAAACACTCGTTGCAGAATGCAGACACGGTTATCTAATAACAGTGGTGCAGACTAATTGAATCCCGATAGCAAGGCTATAATATACGATGAAGTATGCGAGTATTTAGTAACATAAATGAAAATAGACCAAACTATTTTTTAATTGTATATTACTTACGATTTAGATACGATTAGAATGTGGCTAAGAATATATTCAATTAAAATTTCACGACGAATCGAAAATATTTTAGATACCGAAGAGTTGGACAAATTTAAGACTGATACAATAACATTGACTTCATTGGCATAAACTATAAAGCAATGGTAACAAAAACCTGTAATTTTGTATAATAATACAAACCTTCATAAATATCTATTGATACACACACGTTAATGAAAGTAAATATTTTTCGATGTATATTTGTCCATGCAAGTTTTGCTAGACATTTTCCAGCGGGTAAGCCTATAAATTTACTAATAATCATAGTTCTAGGATATTTTGGCAAGTGAATTGTTTTTCTGGCGATAAGCCATTTTGGCAAACAATTTTCTAGTTAAAATGGCAGAACACATACGTATTAAAAAATACATGTTTCATGCATTACCAATAGTTTGATAGCCTTAAATGTATTGGTCTTGTGTCAATAGAAACATACTGTTTTTTAAATTTTGCAGATCGTTTTGTAATAAATGCGTTGTTTTCACTTTTTAATACATTTTTAAAAATTACATCATAAATAGTTTTGTCTAAATACGTAAACATAAAAAATTGTGATATTAAAAGATACCCATTACTTTAATACTTAATCCACATACAAAATAATTTAAAGAATTAACTAGGTCATCATACTATGGAAAGACAAAAACAAATATTTTAAAATTAGATCCAAAACATTATTTATTTTATTTAGAAAATAAGCCATTTTAATTGAAATAGCACATAATAATATGTTGACAAGCATTATTCACTACAATGTCGTTTAGGCGTATACATTTTCTGCTTTTATATTATAAGAAAATATATGCGATGCCATCAATCGATGATCGATAAATTGCGAGTTTATTATTTCAAAATATCGTGATTCCTTGTTCTAGACCACTGCTGAGCTCACTGCGTTTAAATTACTTCTTAATTCGCAATTTTAGTACATTTATATTACAATTAATTTAACAGCTATATTATTTTTAGATTGAGTTATTAATATTTACACTATTGTTGAGATTTATTTCACGTCGGCGTTCAAAGAAAATAATTAATGTAACAAATTTCGTAATATATAAGAGATACGCGTTTAGGCCCGAGATTGCTATATAATGCTGAATACAATGCTGAATTCGTCTGACAGCGTCAGTCTTTGTTGTTATATATCGATGAATTGCCAGTAAATTTCGTTTCCGTCTGAAATAATATCGTCTTTATCGCGTTAACGATATGGTACGATTTACCCACTTAATCTATATACGTTTAATGAATATCAGACTTGGCAATATTCCGAATACTTTTAGAAGACTGTTTCATAAAAGTATTAAATGATTAATTTTAAATATTTTTGAAAGTATTTCGAATACTTTATTCAAAATTGTTTTATAATATTAATTTTAATTGTTTTATTTTAATCCATTTTAATAAAAGGCAATATTTGTGTGTGTCAATTTTTAAAAATTTTAATTTAATTTTAATTTTAATTTTTTTCCATAAATATCGACAAAAAATTAATGTTGGGTCAAAATTCTTGAAATCTTAATACAAGATATTACAAAAATTGTGCACATTTTTTTCTATGCATTTTGGGTTTAAATTTCTATAAAATTCATCAAAATCACAAACATTGACACCCTACAAGTATTTTATAATAAAACAATTAAAAGATATTAAATTTTTATCACTAAGGTTTATATATTAATTATAAAATAAATGTAATGTTCTTGGCAATACTTAGATCTACCTACAGCGAAATACTAATAGTAAAATAAATTAATAGCAAATGTCAAAAAATATATCATGAAATGTACTTAAAGATATAGGTTGACAGATCGTCTTCGTTCAGAATCATTTTTTACATTCAATAGTGTATCATTGAATTTAAATTTAACATCATTACTAACTCAACACCTTAAGTACAACTGAACAATACTAACTTTCCTACCTTCTTATTATGTATATGCACAATAAATAGGTAGTTAAAAAAATACTTTAATCTTCAATTTCGAGAGTGATTTATGATAGAAAATTGGATCCAGTTTGCACTTTAAAGATTTCATAGTTGAAATTCTAACTAGTTTCCAAAATAATCGGGAAAACAAAAAAATTATGTACTATTTTCTTTTTTTGGAGTTATTCAAAAACAAATAATCGTAAATGTTTAAATACAATTTTCAATATATAATATAATTTTAATCATAGTGACACACTCAAAACCTATCAAACAGCATATAATCAGTGGCGGCTCGTAGATAAGGGCGATGGGGCGGTCGTCCCCCCTTCTAAAATTATTATCTATTACTAATTTATAAGTTAAATATAAAATTTCAAATTTATATTTTAGTGTAATATTATTGTCAAAAATAAAAATTATGTTTCCTATATTTACACTAATAAATATTATAAAAACATTATCAGATAATGGGAGTTTACAATTTCTGAGAATCGATTACCAATAACAATTTGCCGAAATCCGCGAGCAGTGAATGCGATTCTTGGGCGATGATTTTAATCGCCCGATGCCCCGATATGCACGGATTCCGAACTTGCGTGTGTTTATTATTTACTTTGTGCCGTCCTAACTCTTAATCAATTATTATTTTATTATTTCATTATCATTATATACGTATTAAATGGATTTAATTAAATAACTATTATTAATATTATTTGTGTTCGATAGTTTCCATGAATAAGCAATTTTATATCGCCCTACCACTTTCAAAGCACACGAGCCGCCACTGCATATAATAATATATAATTTTAAATTTGGTCCATACAACTTAAATGACTTTATTAAAAATAATAAATTATGTATAGTTTAAATTTAACGTGGTTTAAGACATTTTAAATTCACTCGCATTATTCTACTTTTCATGTGAAATCGCTATGCAAGATAACATAGTATTTAATATTGTTAAAAACAAATTTTTATTTTGTATATCATACAATACTTTTGTTATATTATTATATTATACAAATACAATATATTTTTTCATTGACTAAAATTTCAAGTTTTCTCAGCTTCATTTTTTTTTAATACTAAAAAATAATATTTTAAAAGTATTTGAATAAATATTTTTGATAAAGTATTCAAATACATATTTAACATAATATTTTTCAAAAGCATTCGAATTTTTAGTCCAAATACTTTTTAAAGTATTTTCCACAAATCCGAGTCAAATATATAAAACGATATAATATTATACTCGTCGCATTTCCACTTAGCATTCGACCCGTCCGTGTAATACGACAGATTTTCTGTATACGGTTTCGTATAATATACTGGGTTATATACACGTAATATACGTATTATATACATCACTCAGCGAAGCATACTCGGCGCCGCGGACAAAAGCGTCGTCGTTTCGAGACGTGAATTTAACGGGTCCGAGTCGTATTAATCGGCAGAGGACAAAAACAGAAGCTCCGACGACGTAAGCCCCAGTTGCAGTGCAGCTTGCCAGATTTCCTCGTCAAACCCCGTTTTTCATGAAACGCAACCCTCCGTCCGGCACACGAGCACAAATCTCTGTGGCGAGCGGAATACGAGTACTGCCGCACACGCATACACACACACACACATGCAAAAAAATATTATACAGGACGATTCTCGCGTTTATCTTTAAGTTGTCATATTGTGTTGTTTTAAAATTGAAAATGCAAGTACAAGAACATAAAACAAAATACTGATAAGTTAAAAATAATAAAAAAAAAATGTGTAGATCAATATGTCATCTTTAACACGCTAAAAACTCCCATGTGCTAAAATCAAATTACTCAGAACATACGGTTAAAACGCGTTTAAAAAATAAAATTTCAATGATCTACAGACACTAATTTTAAAGTGAATATCCAATTTTATTTTGAGAAATATTTTTTTTGCCAAGCACATATCAAAATAAGAATTTACATTTCGAATGATAGTGTCATATTATAAATTATTAATCGCATAGAAAGTATTTTATAAAATATAATCTATAAGAGGTCTTATTTTTATTAACTCAATAATTCTATTATGAAAATAGACGATATCAAATAGGGAAAAATTATAATTTTATTGTGCATCTATTGTATCTCTAAATAAATATTACCTGGTTTGCAACAAACGAATCACTCCGTAAGTATGTTGTACCCTAATTTATAATATATTATATTCAGTGTATGTATGAGTTTCCGTGTATATGTGTGTTATAATATATTATCGTTGTAAAATATATTATTGTCGTCGTCGTCGTCATTGTCGTCGTAGTCTAGTGCACTCGCAAAAATCGCCGCGGGTGGGATGCGCGATTCCACCGCCACGTGACCGGATTATTGTTTATATACAGGATGGTTAACGGTGGAGACGACATTATCGTGTTTTATGTATGTTTGGTGTTTTTATAACCCTTTGGTTCCATATATTATTCGTATATGCCATACACGAAGAATAAATTATACTATTAGTCTCACAACACCCTATTCGTTGGTCTGCCTTAATACAACAACGGGATTTTTATGGCTACACTAAGTTTCTTATACTGCAAACAAATGTTTTTATAAAGTTTAAAGTGTTTAAAATCTGAAAAAAAAACTGAAGTTAAATGAAGTAAATTCTATATTTAGGGGTAAAATGCATTATTTTGAATTAAATGAAAACTGATACTTAACTATATGTCATGTACTAATAATACGTACATTTTTTACTAAATACTAAATAATTCTAACTTATTTATATAATATAATAATAAAGAAACAGTCAATCGTAATTTAATTTCTGATATGAAGCATCAATGGCGTAAAATATAAAAAAATATTAACACCCAAAGCAGTCATAAACCTAAAATGTTGTCGAAAAAATGTATTAACTTTTTGATAGTGATGTAATTACTTTTACTAACACTAATTTTTACTACTTTAAATTAATTTTTTTTTTTTAAACAACCTATATTTTCAATTTTGTAATCGGAAGCGGAATCGCTTTCTAAAAATGTTCAATTGTTTTATAACATCAGAATTAAAAAAAAATTATAATTTATAAAAACATTCAATTTTTGGATAAACTGATAAAAAAAGTTGAAAACTTTTGCAAAGTGCATATTACCATTTTACTGCATTCGTCCAAACATTAAATACTTATAAATTAAAAAAAACTTTTTGTGTATAGTATTATAAATTTATAAATACTTTAAACCATATTAATCTATAAAAATACAAACATTTACTTGGGAAATGAGTGCGGCCGTTTGATAATGATGGATCACACTATATAATACTATATAGGTACCTCGTGTACATATAATGATATACGTTTTAACCATATTATAATACACTCATGTTATGATAATATACATTATAGATAATATTATTATATATGTTATTCCACTTCACCGCTACTACGAACTTCGCGTTATCTCCTTACGGGCAAAAAAAAAAAAAAACAAACGCGCGAGTCCTCGGAACAAACACGCTCGCGGTGCCGCCGCACACGCACATAATATACATTGTATTGTACGATTTAGGTACATACATGATATGCGAATACGTATATATACGAATATTATGTACGATACAATTTTGATTATGTACCAAACATCGTACCGTGATGCGCTGTGCCTCGGAGATAGGGTACGTAATAATATATAATTATAAACTTTTACATGAGTGGAGATGACGATACACATATTATAACATATTATTGTGCGTGTATAGTCGCTCTCAGTGGCGTCCTCGGCGATAGGGTTCTAGGGTTCTAATCCCACTTCCCTAAAAATGTCGTCCTTCCGCGAAAAATCGTATTAACTATCGTAATCAATGAACTGAGTCGATTATTATTGTTTGTTATTTTTAATTTTTAGTAAATGTAGAACAAATATTGTACACTTACATAAAAAAAAAAATTAAACAAAAAAAAATCCTAATGTGCGATGTGCGAAATGCAAATATGTGGTATATTATAATATGCAGAGGTTGACTAGGGATGAGATGATTTTCTTTACAGAACTTTGCGAAACGAGATGTCAAAAATAAAAGTACATTTGGCGCAAAGATGAATATTGTTTTTGCAGCTCAGTGCCAAAAAAGAAAAATGTGACCATAAAGATTATTTTTGTCAAATCAAAATAATCTGGTGCACCCGAATTGCCCCTCAAATCTTGGTAGGTTGGATTTATTTTACTAGAATTGCCTCCGGGAGTTTTCGGAGGCAATTTCAGTTTATTGGAACCGGCGTTGGTAATTCATTATTTGACAGATTATTTTCTTGAAAATTGTCTACCATTTTGATAACATGCATACACTGTACACGTTGGCTGTATATTGAAGAGATGATGATTGCTTGGATAAGTTTTTGCTCGTATTTTTTTTTTATTATTATTTATTAGCTACTCAAATTTCTATTCCAGATTTCAATAAAATAAAATAATTTCAAATCACCTCCGAAATACAATACCAATATAATACACAACGACAGAAAAACGATATTATAGTTTTCTCTTACTTTCTCGTGCTTATATTATATGAAATCGATAATCGAATATCTATATATAAGATAAAATTTATCGATGTTCCAATTTATAATATCGCTGATGGTAGATAATTGGATTATATCCCGTCGACCCTCTTTTCGAAACTGAGACACTACACCGTCTTTTACGAAATTAACTTAAAACTAAATTATTAGGTGAACGTAAGTTCTTATAAGAGACATAACAGTTAAAAAAAATAGTTAGTAGTTTCTACACAGTGGAAAAAATTATTGCGTATGTATGCTCTTACGTGGATGTTAGGGTGTTATAAAATAAAAATAAATTCAATCCGTTGTGTCGAAGTTATGATTTAGATCAGTTATATATATATTATGATAACTGATAAATTATTATAATACATTAATAATATAAACTGATAAAATATATAGTCATAAAAAAATTTAAAAGCCAAATTTACTTTTAACAATGAAAAAAATTATTATAATATATTATATAAATGTTAGATCATCAAATTTTTTTTTTAAGACATTAAATATTATTTAATTTGTTTTGGAACCCTAAATACTTAAAATGGTTGTGTATTGACTTATTGTATTTGATTTAATATCTAAAGGTGCAGTATCATTCATAATAACCATAGGGGTTGAAACGAACTCAGTTACTCAGTTCAGTTATTATTACATCTAATTCATACTTTACTCGTATTATATAATTATAGATTACCGATCGTTGTATAGAAACTTACTCGTCGTTTAATTTTTAAATTAGCGTAGGAACTTAAGCAGTTAATCATCTCATTTTTATAAAAGTGCAAGTATGTTATTTTAGATTTAATTTAATATTATCTATCATGGTCTTATCAGTAACAGTTATTCACTTATTTTTAAATAAAACACAGGTATTTTAAATTTCAATTAGGACATAATAACATGATTTACAGTTATTTATAATTGTTGTCTTAACTTTATATTATAACGAAAAAAAAAAATATATCTATTTTAATATATTATTAGATAAGTAAATTGTACCAGTAAGTTCACCATGATTCGGTGTATTTTAGACATTTAGATATAATTTGGTTGATCGTCAGGATTTTCTCGCAAAATTTGCATCTTGGGGTCGGTAATTTGGTGATAAGAAAGAAATGGGTTATATTCACATGTCTTATACTCTGACTCAAGTAATTATGACTTTATCTCTTCAATTTAAGACAAGACGAAATTTACAATTTTTTTTTTTTTTTTTAATTTAAGGTTTTATGTAAAACTGTTTAGTCATAAATAAGTCGTATATCATAATAATACGTTGCACGCACTGTTGTGCACGCATTTCTTTGCTATATATCATGATAATATTATATATATATAAACACATTGTATAAGGTACGCACGAATGTTATAGTTCAGGGATTTTAAGGGCGATTGGACGAAGGGAGTTTGTTGTAGTTGTTGTTGTTCAATCGAACGAAAATTCGGACGCCCCGGCGATATAAGCGATTTCTCATTGGCGCTATGGCATTTTATAGTATACCATATTACTGTAGTATGTATATGATATATATATTATATGTTGTATAGTATCTACGGAAGAAAATAAATTGCGTGTATGGCACGCGTGAGCACAGGGTTCGTATATAATATTATAATGTGAAGAATATTATAAAAAATAGAAAACAACTCTACGCGAACGAACGAGAATCGGTGTCGAAAAGCACCACGCGTATACGGTGATGATGGCATACCAATACATATTGTATTATGCACCTAATACATATTGCGTATTATAACACTGCGCGCCGCTCAAAGAATCCCGAAACAATAATGTACCGTTAACAAATTGTACATAGAACAGCCACACACGTACACGTCGTACACCCATGAGTTATATTATAGGTAGGTAATACATAATATATAATACATTATATATACGGAATGCGAGAACGGTTTTGGGAAGCGGTTCGCAGGGGGCGATAATAATAATTATTATTAGGGAAAATGGGGAATAATGCTCCCAAATCTTACAGAGTAAGACTGTAATTGCCCGAAAGGCTTAGTAATATCACAAAATAATTTCCGTATTATTATTAAATAATAATAACGCATACACAAATACATTTTATAATACTATTATAATCGTATCGTATACGATAATAATTTTATATTACTCTGCCTAGTCACGTTTAGCCTGCCGTGCATAAATAATGTACTATGTTTCAAGTGTGGTTTCTATTAGAAAACTGAATCTTTATAGTGGTTATCAATAGTCAAAATTGAAAACGTGTAGTATTTTTCAAAATAATTGGGGAAAAATAAATATAAATGGGATTTTCCACGCAAAACCAATTTTGTTTTTTTTTTTTTGTGCAACTCAAAAATGAATACTGCTTATGTAATTGTTTATGTTGTTCATAGTATTACTTCGATTCTTTTTAAGCTAGAAGTAGTCATAGAGACATTTGATTTTTTTTTATGTTGATAAAAAAATTAATGCTCTGCGCTAACACTTAAAAATTAAATATAAACTTTCTTATAAATTACTTATATACCTATTAAAAAATATCAAAAATAAATGCATACTAAACAAAAAAAATTTATAAATATTCTTAATTTAAACTTGACCGAAATATTATGTTTAAAAAAAGCATATATTATGTATATTTTATGACCTATATTATTATATTATTGTACTATTTTTGCTCGTCGTTGATGAAAATTAAAAATCCGTAATCCTATTGAATGGCAACCACTTGATAATTTTCTTTAAAAATAATAATCATAGTTTACAATTCAAATATGATTATGGATACCTACCTCGGCTATCTCGTAGTACAATAAGTAATTAGTACATCCGAACAGATATATATTACTATTATTATTATAATCATAACAATATACATAATGTATCATAAATTATAATACCTAATATGGAGTCGATAAAATACTTCAAAATGTTCTTCTAAACGTCGATGTACCTATTTTGCCTATATATTACTCCGTACAAAACCGAATGTTAATAACTTCATAATATTAATTATTATAGTTGTACCTAATAATATGATACAGAAACAATATTCCATTGATGTAGTATAAAGAAGTTTGTTATTATTAATTGAAAAAAAAATACCAAATAATCGAACAATCGAATCTGAACAGAAAATATAATGATAACTTATTAGTTATTCGTGTTATAGCATTATTTGAACATTGTTTCATAGGTAGTTTTTGAAAAAAAAATCTGAATCGCATAGTAGGCCAACCGAAATTTATTAGAGTAAAGTGTAGTTTTTAGTTGATCGAAATTCACATCCATCATCGTTTCATATACCGCGTACACCGATTTTATGTCGTGTATAATATACCATACAAATATATGTGTATGTGTGTGTTACGTGTTTTATACACGTGAACGTCACGTGTGACATTTAATTAGCGGGATGGCTCGGCGCGAAGTTGTGCGTCGTCTTTGGCGTGCGCATTTTAGTCGACGAACCATGGATTACGCAACTTCACCCTCTGTGTGTATAACAGCGTACACCCACCAGCCCGGTCAGGTAGAAATATACAATGAAAAAATATATTTATATATTAGGATTATTAACTACCATCTATATACGCAGTAATAAATTCTCGTGTGAAAAAAGTGAATCAGATTATTACATAAGTGTCTAAATAATTACTCTGATTATCGATGCGTGTGTATACAGCTGTTTGGAGGAAATTTTTGGCAGGTAGGCACAATTAGGACGTATTTAGTGAGTGACCTAAGGTTGGTTGGAGGGAGGGTAGTCACCAGGGCGATTAAATTGTACGACATTGTGAGCAAGAGAAATTATTTTTTATCATCGTAATGATAATACATATTGACATAGTGAGTTGCAAAGTCAGGAGAAAGCATGAAAAAATATTATCACCTGTGCGCCAAATATCCCTGATGTGACGTCACACTGTTTTACTGGTGTAGGCACAAATCTATTCAAAGCTAACTCAACAAACGTTTTCGGTATCGCGCCTTAAAAATAGACGATTCTGTTCACGGAAAAATGACTTGAGAAGAGCAGCTGTATCGTTTGCATTTTTCGCACGAGCAAATGAAATGAAAACCATAGATAATCCTTATTTGAGTTATTCGCTGAACGGATTTGAATGATATTATTTCGGCAAAAGTGAAAGAAAAATATCTTATTATCTGGGGCTTCTAGAAATCCGATTTTCGATTTTTGTATATATGCTTGGAGATTGCGTAAAGCTTATACGTATTTCTCCAAAATCGATAAAACAAAACAATTTTTAACGCTGATATGATAATTTGTTGAAAAATTTAAAGAATTTAAGTTTAAGAACAATAATATATACTTAAAAAATGTTCACCTATGATAAATCACCAAATGCGTAATACTTTCCATCTTATTACTTGACCTGCAAATAATATAAACATGATCTAACCCATCCAGTTCATTTTGGTACTCAGTAACCGCTAAAATTAAAAAAAAAAAGTAATCCAAAAACTTTATTATATCAAAAAAGTATAATCAGAACACTGTATTTTTTATACAAGCGTCAAGTTCACCCAGGGTCAAGATAAGCTGGATAGGTTTTTTATTAGGCTTTATAAGTGCGTAATTCAAAATCAATCGGCGTAATCTATATAAAAACATGTTCATTGTTCGTCATCCAACGATGTTTTTTTTTACCTGCAAGCATGTCACTTCTTAATAATAATTTATTAGGAATCGGAAGTTTTAAGAACTCTAATAAACAAAATAATATTTTGTACATATTATATAAAAAAAAATTTTATGACATAAAAACTTAAACGTTAAATATAATGTAAAAAAAAAAAAAAAATCAAAATTCCAAAATATGTACTTATTAACGAATAATCATTTATTAACATTATTGCGTTGTAGATATATTATTACAAAAATAAAAATTGTTTTAATAAATAAACGAAAAATTAAAATGAAAGATCAGATGTGAAGGGATCTGACGGTTGCCGGTTAGCGATATTATTTAAATAAACTGAAAATAATTATTGGTATAAATACAAATACATAAAAAAAAAAAAAAAAAATACTATATTACTATACTATATTTGTGAAGTTGTATAATATTAAAATGTATTGGCCATAAAGTAAAAAACATTAAAATATATTAAATTAAATATTTGCAAATCGTTTCTAACTCCGAAAAAATATGCGAGCCAAGTATTACCTAAGTACCTAAAAAATCTTCGTTTTCTGAACTCGTCATCTTTAGCGACGCGTAAAACAGATTTCTAGAGCGAGCAATGAATCGAAAACTTCATATTTTAATAATACAGTATATGTAGAAAACTATTCGTATAATAATAATTTTTGCGTCCACGTGTTGCAGGCCGCCCAAGGAGCCGTCCGGCTGGAAGGAGACGTGATCACCTCGCACGGGTCCGTGTCCAGCCTGCCGATGGGAAGCGCGTTGGTGCTGGGCGCGTCGGGCCGGGGCAGAGGGTCGTCTTCGCCCGCCGATAACGCGTCCGTGTGCACTTGCACGTGCACGCGGTCAAGGAGCCGGAACGACGGATACCGGTCGGGCGATTCGCCGCCGTACGCGTCGGGCTCCGTCTACGGCGGCGGTGTCGTCACCGGGCGGGGCGTCGGCAGCGGCGGCGACCGGGACGACGGTGACGACGGGTGCAGCGGCGACGACGACGACGACGAGGACGACGACGGGTGCGAGCCGCAGGACATACAGCTGGACACATTCTACGACGGTCGTGCGGCGGCTTCCACGTCGGCCGATCCGTACAGCTGTCGACAGCGCGTCGTTCAAACGCAACAGCAACAGCAACAGCAACTGCAGAACGAACACAGATCGTCCATTTGACGTATGTTCGCCAGTGGCGGAGGTGTTGGAGGCGGTGGTGGTGGCGGTGGCGGCGGCGGCGGTGGTGGTGGTGGCAGTGCCGGCGACTGCGACCGCGTCGGTTATCCGTACACGCCGTTTGCATAGCTGCCGTGCGCGAGCACCGTAACCGCGTGCCGGCCGGCGGTACCGCGGTAACGGTAGCGTATCCGTTCTCCGGTCTTATCGGAAGACACAACGCTGTACGTTCGACGCGACAGAAATACGTCTCGTACAATTATTATGGAGTTAGATTGAGCATAGTCGACAGTCGATCTACACATCGCGTTGTATAATCGCGCCGCGCGTCCATGTAATCTCTCACGGTGTCGTAGGTACGTACGATATCGGATGAAAGACGGCGAACAATAATGACCCGCAACAGCCACGTAATTGAAAAATGAAATCGAGAAACGTATAGGCGACGCGAAAATCGTAATCAAACGATCGAAAACAATCGCGGCAGGCTACTCTGATGTACCTAGCTGCAGCACAAAAGGAGGGGCCATGTCTGCGTTACACCGTAATCGTGTAAAACGAAAATAAAATTGTATTAGGAACATTAAAATATTATGACGAAATTATATTAAACATTTAAAACAAATATTATTAAAGAAAATAAAACGTAATTATGTACATACATGATAGAAAACGCAAACTCAATTCTGTATCGACAATTTTGTTGTTGGTCCTTTTGAGTTATTTTTATTATTCTTTCTAATTTTTTTTGTATTTTTATTTTTTATGTTATAACTATACACGTTAGCATAAACGTATTAATCAAAAATGTTAAAGTAATAATAATAGTTTTTCGACTTTGAATAATATATTACGAACGATTCCGAAATTAAAATAATTATATAATAATATGTCTATTATATAGTATGTATGTGTATAATTATAATTTCAATTTTTTTTTATTTATTTAAATATTGTACATTTTTTGCTTTACACGTCAGTACGATCATATTATTATATTCCTTCAAATTTTGGTCTCGTTTTTCAATTTTGTTATTCATTTTTTTATATCTTTGAATTTTTTTAATACAATTACCATTGACATTCGAATATTAAACAATAAATAATACTATTAATGATACAATAAATTTAGTTACATTATTTTGTTTACTTATAATAAATTAAACGTTTTAAACATTGATTTTGAAATTGATGTATATAACTATAATATAATATATAGCTCGTATTCAAATGTTGTATATACATTTTTACATTATTTTATTATAATATAATTAGCTAAAAATCTATTGTTTTTAAATAAAAACTTAAAACACAAATAAAAAAAAAATATTGGTATTGTAATTATTTTCTACAAATCAATAGATATTTTATCAATATATAATATAGTATATACTATAGTATCTCTACAATAATATTTTTAAAAGACACATTAAAAATCTGAACATTTTTTGTGGGCCATAAAAATGTTAAGTACCTACCTACGTCCTATATATTTCTAACATATTATTATAAAATTGTAAGTAATGATTGCATTTTTTCATTATCTGCGGACTGGGTAAAATTTGTACACGAGCCACAATTTGGCAACCCCTGATCTATACTATAGGATTAGATTGTATAATTAGATAATAGATAGTATTATCAAATATACATTATTTGTTGAAGGGATGTAAGGTAAATATTCTTCCTGATAATATTCAAAGGAATACAAATGCATAATGATCTTCCAAAGCTAGAAAACAAGGTATGAGGAGTTAAAAGGAAAATTAATGGCTAATGCAAATAGAAAGTTTACCTATTCCAATGAATTTTGAATTAAATTCCTATTTTTTTTTTAATATTTCATTTCTGCACTCCTTAGTATGTTTTCTAAACATACAAACATGAGCTATGGGTATTATAATAAGAACATTTATAGTAACTATTTGACTAAATTAAATTTAAATTTAAAGTAACTTTTAAGATAATAATGGAAAAATTATTTATTGTTTTAGCGTTTTGAGGATTTAATTTAAAACATTACAACGACCAACAACAACATAAATGATATATAATAAATAATAATGATAACATAATAAGATATTAAAATCTATAATTTATTATTGATAATTATTAATTATTCAAATAGCAATGATAATATTTTGTATTTATTAACCTTTAGCGAAGGTAATAATATCAGATGTACCAATAGTGAATGTCAGTCGTTTCCGACAAATGAAAAAGGTTTAATTTTTACTTCCACCAAATTTCTACCTACCTATCTAAATATAATTTGAGAACCATTTAGAGTTATCTAGGAATAGCTGAAACATCATTGGCCGTAAAGTCAAATAATGTTTTTGTTAAAGTACACCAGATATACAGAAGCTAAAGGTAAATAATAATAAGATCGGATATATGTAATAATATAATAATATGTATAATTGAAACGAATAACTATAGTGCTCCGAGGCGTAATATAAAACAACGACTAATTGTCCTACAGACTACTACATAGAGAGAATATGCTAGTTATACAAAAATGCCTATTCAGCGTCTGCCGAACTACAGTGTGAATAATTTTACTTATAATCTACATACTATAGGGTGTGTTGTTTACATTCAACAGTTTTTAATTTCATTAAAGATTATTTTTTAAAGTCTTTTACAAATATCATTCACTGCTATTCAGATAGAAGCAGTCGCCACTTTTTGTAAATCACTATTATTGGGATAGAGTCCATTGCATTTGTGTTCTACAGTTGGTAATTAATATGTAATTAATTTTTAAATATCGAAAATAAAGTAGGATAAAAATAAATTATAAAACATACCTGTTTTACTGATTAAAACATTGTCGACATAAATATAAATATTTGCAGTACATATTTTGATGAAACAGCGAAACTGTGAAATATTTGTTTAGACCAATTACAAAAAATTAAATTTAAACCCATCTATTAGAACCATTTTTTTTATCACTTTTACTTATTATGATTATGAATTCCATTAAAAAATAAATAAATAAATTTCAATAAATCAATGTTTTATTCAAAATTGTCGATTATTTACTTAATCAGGACTTACTGGAACTTGAAAAATTCACATATTATCTAAATTGTCATAATAATCGAAATACCGTCGTTGTTGTCACAGTATTTACAATTAACTCCTCACCAGATAAACACGCATACTACGTCTATACAGGGACATAATTACGGGGGTATATGGGGAATAGATCCTCCATAAACTGTATTTATATGTTGACTTTTACCTAAAAATAGCTTAAATACAAATTTATTAATTATTACAAAACGAAATCAAATAAAATGTTTATTACTCGCCACTCGGTAAGTAATAAGTATAATTTTTAAAATGAATGGTTATTTCATTGTTATCGTTATTTTATTGATTTATATAACACTAGGTGCCTTGTGCCACTTGTACACTATATACACTGTACATAATTACTAATTAGTAATTACTGTACCTACATGCTACATACACAGAGATATGAGATAGTAAATAATAGGCAAAATTTAAATTCCAAAAATATAATCTAATAACAAAAATGTAACTTTTATATTTTTCTAATTCAATAATCAAAATTGAGCAAAAAAATGAAAATTAACTACTAATAATGCCACATTTAATTTTTTTTTAAAGAAGCCTATATTGACTTAACGTAAGTATACAAATTTTAAATTATTCAAAATTCTAAACATTATTTAGAATTTAAAATTTTTATCCCGTAACTAAATGTTTTTGAACTACAATATGTTTACTACATTTCACAAAGTGCGTCATTACAGGCTGCAGTTGATTTGGTAATTATTATAATATTATGCCATGTTATCAAAAATTGGGATGATTCTATTAAAAAAATAGAATTTAATAATTTATAGTAATATTATAAATAATAAAAAAATATGATACCTAACAAATGAATTTGATAATTTTTTTTTGTTCATTTTTGTATGCAATATAAAATAAGTAGGTATATTGATATGTAATGAGATATAAAATGTATAAACGGGGAATGTGGCGGCGAAGTCCCTACAAGTTGGTTTGAAATATTTATTCAAATTATTTTTTTTATTATTATTTTTTTACTCCACCCTGAATGAAACATTCTCAATTACGTAACTGCGTCTATACACAATATACATTAAATCGATTCCTATTTATTTATAATAGATAGAAATTACTATGGTAAAATAATTTATTTTCAATTATATTATTATAAAATAAATATCAATTGGTTTATCCCGAATTCCGACATAGACTGACTATTATAGATGGATGTAATTCATGTAGAATTAGATATGACGGAAACAAAAATCAAATTTTTGGAGGAAACGATGACTGCTCCCGATTCTATGAAACAATATTTTTAATATTAATTTAAGTAATATTATGAAACGTATAATGTAAACACTAGAAAATTTGTAACATATTAAATAAAAACTCAGTGTGTATACCAGTTAAAAAAGTTGAATTATTGAAATCCGTATGACAATATAATTTTTAATTTTAAAACACCTTGAAAAAATGTCCTCAAATTTATTTAAATATGTAAATATGTACTTACTGCAACGTGTAAACTGTTGTCATAAGTTGTAACATACTGGTGACATACTGCCATAATACTGATAAATAAATGTATCTTTATAGACTGTATACTGTATGAAAACATTTAAATACATTTGAATAATATATAATTAATTTTGGTTTTATTCATATGTATTTCAAATGATTAACAAAATTTATAAAATGTATTATTACTATCGAAAAATGGTTGTAACAGATATGTTCTACATCGAATTTTGAGAAAAAAAATATTGAAAACTGATATTTATGGACTACTTTCTAAACTCTAAAATTTAGAGTCTACGTGGATATTAAAATATAATACATTTTAAAAAATCCTGATTGTTATATACTTAACCATTACTTTCCTCTAGAACAATAATTGTTTAATTGTATTTGTTTATTTTTATAACTTAACTAGAAATTAAAATTTCTAAACCACAGACAAAAATAATAGGAACGTTTTCAATAATCAAATATCTACACCATGCGATATTGTATTGGATGATTTTAAACGTTTGCCCATTGCGTTTGAGTGTTTTTAGACACGCTACTTAGTATCCATTGCAATTTAATCATTGTGTTTGGGTATAATTATATTCATGTTAGTAAAAAAAAAAAAATTTATCAAATAAATGGTATTATAGACAGCGGTAGTAAATAATATTATATATTATAATATTTTATAAAAGTTTTTTAAAAATGTCATTTTATGAGACATAAAAATAATCGCAAGGGGTATTAGGTAGGCAACCAAAACTATGTGTACGTTAATGATTTTGGCAGCACAAAATCGATTTATCGTACCAGGGTCCCATGAAATATGCATCACAGTGTAATATTTTAACGAATTTTCGGAGAAAAGTTTATTTACCAACTATGTACTATATAGTACATAATGTGTACTACACATTTTCCTATAATTAAAATATTAAATAATAGTTTTTATAGTAATTACAATTGTTATTTATTTTTTAT
Source organism: Rhopalosiphum maidis (assembly GCF_003676215.2). Lineage (NCBI taxonomy): Eukaryota > Metazoa > Arthropoda > Insecta > Hemiptera > Aphididae > Rhopalosiphum > Rhopalosiphum maidis. Next base: position 58,541,046 of record NC_040878.1, on the reverse strand, counting down.
AATTATAATAATATAAATATAATTTTAAAATTATTTTATTTCAAGTTTTTTTTTCTTTAAGCCTCTATAATGCAACGAATTAGTTAATAATGTATTAATATGCTTTAAAATAATTTGTAGAATACAATTTTCTATAGCAATAAGAGCCAACGATGACATATTTTCATTACGTCATGTAAAGTTTTTAATTTTCTTTAGAAAGGCAACAACTCTTTCCAAACAAATGTCTAAATGTCAAAAGTATGGTATTGAAATAAAAAAATTCAATGCTATTTCAATATTTGGTGACTTGTTATTCAATTTTGTTATTATTACTGTTTATAAAAAAGTGTGAATTGACAATTTTTCTTTTTCTGTAAAAAAAATTATAGCTATTGTTCTAAATTAAATTATATAATTTTTAAAATCAGATTCTAAAGTATCTTTAATGTACTAATTACTACCATTGCTAACATTTTTTTCTTTTTAGCTTTTCCGCGTAAAACTTCAGTATCATCATTTTAACTATAAAAAAAACGAAAATTGCATAAATCTCAGTATAAGTTATCTTTATAATAATTTATCAATCTTCGTATTTCAGAGAATAGAGATAATGAGATCCATTTATTTGTAAAATTAAAATCAAATGAACTGTACTCGGCAGTAATGAATTTATTTTTAGATTTAACCACGGTAAAATCTTTAAAAACCAACGTCCAATGAAAACATAAATTAAATTTGTAGTAATTTTTCAAAATACCTTTCTTAATAATTTGGTGATATTTTACGATGGAAAGTAAGAATCTATAAAATATACTCCATCCTTAAAAATATTACTGTACCCAAACAATTTTCCACCTATGGCATTTGTCTCCTTTGTCTAATACCCCTGATTACAACAATAAATAAATTGCCTTGCGTGTGACAACGGATCCTCGATGGGTTTGAGATAGGCAACCAAACGTACTACTTATCGTCTTTTCTACTTGCGCCCCGTCGCTAGTGTCGTACGCTTCATGGGACCCTGGTATAAAAATTAAATAGTCAGTACCGTGCCGAAAAAATTAGCGTTGTACATTTAGTTGCCTATACCATACCCGTAATTTTTATGATTGACATTCGTTAGAAAAAATACCATAATAGTATTATTACCATTGAATATAAGTCGTGAAGCACTGTTTAAAATTTCAACTGACCCGCTTCGGTGAACTCCTGTCAATCTTCGTGTCTTAAATTTACAGCATTTTGTCTGTTGTAATGCTGCACTATACACATGGGGTTTGAACCCGAATTAACCGGAACTCGTGTAACATCCTTAAAACCATATAAAAAATGAAACCACATACCCAAATTAGTTTTTTTTAAATAACTTAATTAACCGGAATCAGAATAATTGTATATTTTACTATATAATAATGTCACGTGATTATTTGTATTTGTTGTGAATAGTTAGATCTCGTAATAACAGTTGTTCAACTCTATAAATACTAATGGCAGGAGCTAGGAATGATACTTATTAGCTATTATAAATATTTCTCGTTATGGACAAATATTTAAAAAAAAAATTAAATACTTTAACAAGTACCTACTATATATCTCGGAAAAAATCTAATTCCGACTCTGATCAAGGTAATCAAATGAATCTTATTAATTCGCCAATTAATTAATTAATTAACTACAGCTAGGGGCTTACACACCAGCAATTTAATGTTCATGAGGAATATTAAAACTTAAAATCCTATGAAAAATGCATTGGACCATCACATTTCAGCTTGATATTTTGTTGACTGATTTTAAATGAAATCCGTAATCAGTTACAATAAAATAACTAATTTTATGATTTTCAATTTTACTTTTTTTAAATTAATCATTTCGGTAGGTTACACACCAAATGAATACCGACAATCGTATGTCCATTAAATGACGAGTTTATTATTGAAATGAAGACCGTCAACTAAAACGTTCATAAAATTACGTGTTTAAATATCTTAACTGATTATACTCGAAAAAAACAAAACATAAAATACCGAGTAAATACCTTGTATGGGTTAAGCGCAATGTAAAAACGGTGGTTTTGATAAAAATGTAAAATACATGTTTTAATTTTAAATCTATACAATAATAATAACTATTTTATTATCTGCAACCAAAAGCACCCCTAATGGCCTAACACCTAATATAAATAAACAAAATAATCGTTTTTCAAAAAAAATCTCCGTGTGACACCCTATTCAAATTACATATTATTATAATATTATCTATACCTACATTAATCAACCACGGACAACAGCAATAATATTATTAGCTTTTCAGATATCAAAAATTAACTAAGTATATGAAGTAGTCAAAGGAAAAAATAGGGGGAGCTTTTGGGGCTTGATTTAATGAGGCATTTTGCTCCATGTTCAGTCGATATATCCCACAACAGAATTTGATCAACAATAGTCTTTTAGTATTGATGTTTTAGAAACTCCATATTATAAAGTTTTAAAATCACAGATGATCGTGTTAAAAAATTTTTTTGGTAAAAATTATTTGCTAGAAGTTCTTATGTACGCGTGTAATCCGGAAAATTTAGTTAGGTGCTAGTAGGTACATCAGAGTATATTTACTAATATTTAATCTTTATATAGGTATAGAAAAAGAATAAATGAAAAAATACTTGACAAGTTTGCAAAAAATCAAGAAAATTAGATTTAAAATAATTTACTTTTAATTTGTAATTATTTTTAGTTTCAATATACCTAATATCTATAATAATATTAAACCATATTATACATTTATATATATTATATAAAGAAAAATTGTCGTTTATTGATTTCATATTTTAAAGTATTCAGTGTCAGTTAAAATATATTGGACAAAAAGAGATTGTTTATTGAAAATAAGATGAACTATTTACTTCGATTTTTTTTCAATGTAGTAATTTATAACTTAATTGAAATAAAATTAATTTGTCTGGTATGTTATCGTATAAGAGGCGTGGGGGCAATGCCACCCACGGGTCACTTTAGGGTAAAACATTTTAGCACTCCCAAGTTTAAGACAGAATGTACGTATAAGATTACCTGTGAGCTAGGCCATGTACGAAAGATACTTTTCGTCTATGGTGAGGATTAATAACACATATGTTTAAACCAACTTGACTCAACAACGCTTTACTAATCCAGCAATATTTAATTATTGAAAAATATATTGCAATAGACAATGATATTATTGATAATACTGCATATATTCACTAAAAGTAAATTTTTTTTAAAGTTTTTCATACTTTCATGTATAAACCTATTCATAAAATAAACCAAGGGCGAAAAATAATTTTGCTCCCTCCCATAAATTAACCTTTAATGCGCTCCTGATATAATTATGTATATTAGATTCTGAACGGAATGATGAATGTATTGATTTTACAATGTGTTTTTTTTTTTTGTATCTGTCATCACGTTTTGGAGTAGTAATAATGCTTTGATTTTTGACTTCAGCCCCTCTTTGAAAAAGAAAAGTAATCTAGTTCGTTCGTACTTTGGGGGATCAAAAGTAAAAATGTAGTTTTCAAAAGCGCCAGGAAAAACCCTGAAAAATAACGGAAAAACGAGAATTTTTACGCATAACCACTTTCCGACAAGATCGATTTTTTGATTTTGCTGTAACTCAAAAACGAATCATTATAAATACTTGAAATTTTCACCAGATGTTTATATTAGCATTATCTATTTACGATTAAATTTTCAAAATATGTCGATCTTTTTTTTTAGCTTACTTATTGACAATTGAAATTTTCGATTTTTCTAAATTTTTTTTCTTAAAATACTGATAAAAAAGTTTGGCTTTCCAAAAAATCTTTAAAATTTAATACAAGATTTATTATAAGTTGTACTTATCGTAGTAATAAAAAATCAAAAATCGTTAGTCACAATTTTTGTTTATAAACATTTAAAATTCTAATGTTTACAAAATATATCAAAATCGCGAAAATTTGCAAGGAATTTTGAAGTTAAAATTCATAAAATTTGTAACCCAATATAAGATTATCCATGTTTTCCTTCAAGTAACGGTAAAAAAAAATTCCAGCGTCAATACAAAAACAATTTTATGAGCGTATGAATTGAAATTTTTTTTTGAAATCAAGTAAAATAACAATATATTACAATTTAAATATAGGTAATAATATAATATATTCTACTGATTATCATTGACTGATAAATCATCTCCATTCAGAATCGTTTTTCGTATACAATGATACCTGTCATTGCATTCAAATTTAACACATCCGTTATAGTGACCAGTAACCTACTCTCCATCTCTACAGCAGAGCGATACCCACTAGTCCACTTTTTATAATATATTACCATAAATATAATTTGACATTACAATTAAAAGTGGATGAAATAGTGCATAAGAAAAAAATGTATAGTAAGTTTTATTGTAATTACTAATTAGGGTATATTCATTGAGTTAAGACTTCAGCCCCCAAATCTCAGAGCCTATTCGCAACTATGGCGGTCGTAGAATATCAATAATTCAATCAAACAATAATTCTATGAGTGTATTGAAAATGGAATTTCAACCACTAAGAAGAAAAAACGGAAAAACGTAAAATACGGATTTCGGTACCAGGGTCCCTATAAACCGTTAGCTGCCAAAAATATTCGCTCACTTCTCATACATGCTGGATGCCGAATATAGTACTTAACACTAAGACTGAAATACAATTTTAAAATAATTATATACTCATAGTAATGGTTATTACCGAAATATTGTGTCTGGGTAATCGGTTATTTTGGTGAATCAAAGACAGTGTTTCTAACTCAGAGAAACTTAATATTTATTTAAAAAAGTATGTTTGTAATTATTGAAATAAATGACACAAAATATATTTTAATATCGTGCATAAAAAGAGGATTTTATAAAAATAAAAATTAGTCGTAGAGTAAAAATATAGTGGTTTTACAAACTGTTCTTAATCAGTGGTCTCCAACCTATTTTAGATCACTGTATAGTATGCTAAATTCTATTGCTAAAACAAAAGAAACATTTCATTTAAAATTTCCGTTTTTACACTTAATTTGTAACGAGATTATAAAACAAACAAAAATGTGTAAAATGTAAGCTGAATCGCATATTAGCATCTGAGAACAACTACATAGCATTCACACAAAGATCACTGACCCCGTTTTGAATGCCGCCACATTTATTGCGTGAGCCGTGAGTGTGTGAATAATACATTTTTATATTATCCCCTTTAAAATTCCAAAAACGTTAAATTAAAAAATCGACATATTTCAACTTTTGGAGGTATTAAAATTAAAAATATGGAAATATCAAACTCAAGTAGACTTTGAGACTTTTAAGCAGAATTTGGATCCTAATGGTTTATTTTATCAATAGGTATGTTGGAAATAAAACACGTCTATAATCCTATATTACATTAAATCCCGTCTGATCTACATAAAACAGAATATATTTGTATCACAATTTATAAAAATTTCCCAATTTATAATTTTTAAATATTAAACATATTATAATGTAGGCTGAAATAAATAAAAAAAAACCACAAGTTTTACTACACTAAAATTAATTATATTATATTTATAAAATACAAATAAATAATGAGACAATCATATTACTTATACTTATAAGTTAATTATAAAATATAAGCATACCCTGTGACAAGTGTGCTTACTTATAAATTATGACCAATAAATTGTAAACAAATAGTATGAGTTTACATAATTGTACTAATTCATGTTCATTCAACAAGACTTATTTCTTATTGAATCTCCATTACTTTAATTGAGTATGCAAAAAAAAATTATTCATACTATTATTTTATTATTTGAATAATTTTTTTTCGTATAATTATGGCCATAATTAATTATTAGTTATGATTACTTACATACACACAACTTTGTCAAATAAAAATACATATAGATCTAAAAATAAAAATAATTTAACTAAATACTTATAGTAGGTATCAAAAAATATTACAAACGTTAAAGAATGCCAGTATTTTGATGAAAATAATTAACAATATAATTATCCACTAACAGTCCATTAGACATTAATATCTCTTACATTTTACTTGAAGATTATCACACTTTGATATAATTAAGATAGCAAAAAACAAAATAGTGAAGTGAATGTTCTTTGCAGTAAATTAACAAAATAATTTTACAATTAAAAACAAATTAATACATACATTGTATTATATTTATCAATAACATCGTCAATATTTTAGTATTGATTATAGTTGTTTGTATGCAATATGCATATTGTAATAATTTGTATATATAAAATCAAATAACATATCAATAATATAACTAAACAAATAATACATGGTTAAAATATCCAAGTAATATCATTTTGACATAATATTATAAAAATAAAATCAGTCATGCTCCAGTTTCAGCAAATTCAATAAAAACAAATTATAATAATTAATAACAACACAAAAAATATTTTAACTTGAAGGTAAATTAACAGTTTTTCAAAATTGGAAAACATCCCCCCCAGTCAGGAATATCTAAATATCACTACATCATCAAAATAAATTAATTTAAAAAAGCAACAACAAATACCTTTTTTATAATATAAAGAATCATGCAGAAAAGTATTTATGAAGTCACCATGTTATGAATTAAATTAATATTTTTTTTATTTGAATTTAACAAATTATTTATTTTTTAAATAACCAGATGGAATAAAATAAAATTATCCCAGCACATAGTTATTGAATGTAGAGTACCAGTGAAGATTTATTTTTACTCAACTATGTATAAAATATTCTATAAAATCTAATACAATTTTTATTTTTAGTTTTATTATTTAATTATTGTTAGATAAAAATACTTAAATTTAGTAGGACAAGCATATACGATTAATTGCTTCTGTACAAAGAAAAAATAATGGTAATAATAATACAAAAAAAAAACCTAAGATTAATATAAATAAAGCATAAGTTTATAATTTGCATTATTTCAATGTAACAAAAGAAATGAAAAATCATTAAATTTAATTAAAAAATTATTCTAAATAAAGAAACAAAATTATACTAATTAAAGCGTAAATCAATATGAAATAATGCATTATGTTCACCCATCAGTGAAATTAAGATTAGTTAAAAGCACAAGTAGTTTAGTAATATATTTCCATTGAAACTAAATTTGAATATTAAGCAGATTACTTTTGTAGAACTTAATATTATCAATAGTTTAGGAAACATTTATAACAACTAATGAATATAGTATAATATAACACTATAACTATAGAAATAAGAAAAAGTTTATACAAAGGTCAGATATAAAACATATATTATACATATGTATATATAATATGTAAATTATATACCATATATATATATATTATATAAGTAATATGAATGTTTATAACCTTACTAGTAACTCACTACTTATGTCTCCAAGTATGATCTTCAAGTTTTATTAAAGAATCAAAGGTAAGATTGCAAAGTGTACAGACAAATTGATTACATGAATTATCAACAACTAATGTTTCTTTTGAACATTTGTCTACATGTTTGAGCAATGTTGTACGTTTACTAACTGAGCGATTGCACAAAAAGCAAAATAAACATGATTTTTTTTCAAAATCAGATTTTAAATGATTGGAAGACATATGTGCCCATAAAGCAAACATAAGATTTGTTTCATACCTAAAATATGCAAAAATATTTACTGTTAATAAAAATATGTTAAATGTATTGATATATTTTATACTTACGGGCAACTATTACACTTGAAAAATCCACTAGTTTTGGGTCCAATAATCTTGAGTGCTTTCAATAAATGTGTTCTCTTGGCCAAATGGTTGATTGCATCTGGTTCATCATTATTTACTAAGCGAAGTTGCAAATAATTCATAAGATGTAGTTGTTGAGTACATGCTGCATTTCCTGCTGAAGGAGCAGAATTCACTACAGATTTATTTATAGAATTAAGCAGCGATGAATGGGCTGACATTTCATGTCTTTGACGTGACTCAATACTCCAGTAAATTACATCACAAATTGGACATCGGAACAATGGTAATGAAATACGTTCTGTGTCTGGCGCCCAATAACCATCTATATGTTTTCCTAATTTCCATAAACCAGAACTAAAAATAAAATATACATAAAATATATAAATACTTATAATATAATTGAATCATATAAATCAATATATACTTTTTTTTCTCAAAAGTAGCTGCAATAGCAGATGCTCTCTTGGGCCTAGGTTTTGTTAATGATGTGTTTGACCTTTAAAATAAAAAGTTCTTATTACTATATAATATTCCATTCTACATTATTGTATTATTTTTTTTATTTAAGTCACATTAAATAGACACTATAATTTTATTATAAATATACAACATATAAATTTGTTATATTTTAAATACAACCAAGACAATGGCTAATGACTAGTTAAGATGGAACAAAACCAGTTTATTATGCCAAACTGGTCATTGTCTTAATTTGGTCGCACTTTACTTCTAACATACAAAATTTAATTTGAGTAGACTAGACAGTATCTACTTAAAACATTTGTTGATATTTATTGATGGATCTAATCGAATAAACAAATCAGAAATATATCTATAGTTTAATTGTTTTAAATTGTATGTATAAATTAAATAATGTATTAGTTTCATAATGACATGGTAGTTCAAATAACCTAATTTCTTTCACAATTGTAATTAACGAAATTGTTTTGTACTTTAGCAATTTTCAATTTACTTCAAGATAAAGAAAAAATATTAATAAATAAGTTTATGCAATTATGATTTTAACAATTTCAACCTAGTTCCAATTCATATATATATATATACTCTCGACTCTCGGTAATTCAAACCTTGATAACTCGAAATTCTCGATATCTCGAATAACTAAAATTCCCCTTCAAATAATAATAACACTTAATGTTTGAATAATCTTGTTAACTCAAAAATTAATTTGACAAGTATCTGATATCTTGAATTTTCTTATCCAAATTTAGTACTAAAAATAGTTTATAAAGGCAATTAATTTTTTGCTTATGACTTGTATTGTAAGACCTGACCATTATAGTCAATTATATATTTTAAACTTCGACTGAAAATATTCCTTAAAAACCTTCTGATGATAATAATGATAAATGGGATCAATTAACTGAGAAAATAAATCTGAATGAAATTTTTACATCAAACGTCAATGTCGATGAAAATTTGGAGATTTGTGGAGAATGAACCAAGAACAATATTATCCCTGATATATTGGATAAAGATAACAAAGAAGAATTTGAAGACCAACAAATACAATCCACCAATCCAACATAACAAATAAAGAAGCGACACTTGCATTAAAAACATTATGTAAATATATTGAAGGCAATGAAGATATGGAAGATTTATTTAAACCATTAGGTATTTTAGAAAATAGAATTGAGAACAATGTATTAAATAAACAAAAACAATTAACTTTAAACCAATTCTTTAAAAATGATAATATGTAAGTAAGAATGTAAGAAAACATAAAAACATAATTTACTTACTTTTATACATACTTTTTCCATATTAATAATAAAAACATACTTTTTTAAAGTTTTTGATAACTCAAATTTTTTTTCCCCCTGAACTTCGAGTTACCAAGAGTCGACTGTATATATATTTTAATCTATGTTCAATTGATATACAGGGTGATTCTTTTATCATAAAACACTCATTATTATTTCATAAGGTATTCATGTTTTTGAAAACATTTTTTTACATAGTTTCAAGTTGTTAAAAACAAGTTTTTATTGAAAAATTCTAAGTTTTTTACTTTTTTTGAATGACAACATAGTTTTAATTTCATATTCTAAAGCAGAATATTTTTCTGAGTACTTTTATACATAAAAATTGAATTTAGGGCAAATAGTTTATGAGTTATAAATATTTAAAATTTTGATGCGCGGAGTGGAGTGGCACAAAATTACTCATAAACTAGTAACTACTCGCCCTAATTTGATTTTTATGTATCAAAATAAGAAAAATATTCTGCTTTGGAATATGAAATTAATATTGTTGCCATTCAAAAAAGTAAAAAACTTAAAAAAAATAAGGATAAAAAATATTTAAAAATATAATTTTTTTAATTAAAATGTTTTTTTAACAACTTGAAATTATGTAAATAAATGTTTTCAAAAGCATGAATACTTCTTGAAATAATGAGTGTTTCATGATAAAAGAATCATCCTTTATAAATGTATTCTGGGGGGAAATGACTGGCCAACATCATATCAAAGTATACCTAAAATTATGAAGAAATACCTATTATCTCTTTAAAGGGTATTTCTTCATAATTTTAGTTATACTTTCATATAACGTAGGCCAGTCACTTCCCTCCCCAGAACATTATTGTATAAAAAGACTCAATAAAAACAAGAAAGTTTAATATTTGAAAATTATAACAAAATATACTAGTAATATGACAATTATAAGTTACCTTTCTGTCGTTTGTGTAGAAGTAGATGGTGTTGGTATTTGATTTTTAGCTTTTTGATAATGTTGAACAGTAGAACTTTGTTGAGACTGTTTTCTAAATATAAAATATGAAATATTTATTAATATTGTGATATTATGAGATATTTATTAGTATTGTTTGTCTTAGATTAAAGTAAATAACTATGCATTACTTAGGAGGCACAGCCTTTTTGGTATTAAGATTTCTCCTTTTTCTTACAGATGGTTTTCTGTAACAAATATTACATTTTAATATTTAAATTTGAGTTTAATTTCTAGACAAGTTCATATAATTAACCAACTTTTTTTCAGTATTGTCTTCTTTTTTTTTAGTCAATTCAACTTTATCGTTATCGTTAGAAGTACATAAAAAATGGATACCAGCACCCGGTGGTAAATCTGTTGATGGTTCAGTTTCTGGTATAACTAATGATGATTCAATTATCTCGTTGTTTTCTTGAGATGGTACTTCTTCAAAGTCCTCATCTTCTCCATTTAACGAAGAACCCAAATTAGAAGTTGAGAAGTCCAAATCTGGAGTAATCATCATTTCTTCACATGAGATACTTGAAGAATGTTCAGTATTCTCCGTTTGTACATTTTCGGGTATAGGCATTAATTTTCTTAAGTTGAAAAAATATTTTCTGTTTAGTTTATCAATATAATATATTCTGTATACATATATACATACCTATTATAAGTGATGAGATTTGTTCTTGGGTTATTTTTGTCTATACGTTGATAAGTTTTTTTATTGTTGGTATTAGCTTGTACATTGCTAGAATTTACCCACATATTACGAGGAATTCTATTATCTTGAAAAGCTTGTGAGCCATCGTTATTATTATTATCATTAATAATAACATCATCATCATCATCATCATCCAAACAAATCACGTCATCATCACTATGCAAAATTTAAAATTAATTACTTTTAATCAAATAGTTTTACATTTTAAGTTTTAAGATTATAATCTTGATTTTATTCACAAAATAATAATAATAAACATACTTTGTTGTGCCATTTTCTTTAGAGAGAAGACTATAACTATGATTATTTATTGTATTTCGGACTCTGAAAATAAAATATGTAATAGGGTACATAATTAATAATTATTTATCTGTAGGCTATAATATATTTTCATATACATATTATTATTTTAAACAATGGAACAGATTGTTTCAAAAACATGAAACATTTCTAAACTTGTGTACATCATATTATAGATGCCTTAATTTAATTCACATTTTGATATTTACTTACATAGCAGGACTATTCATAGTAGATTGATTTTTATGCATGGCAAAACTATTCACAGCAGATTGAGTTTGACATGCAGCAATACCATTATTTTGGGAAATATTTTTTGTCCCACTAAACAATATTATAAAAATATATTTAATATAATATATAAGCATATACCTATGAATAAGCAATCTATAAAAATGTTACTCTTAATTCTAAGTACAACAATTAATTATACTTTATAAAAAACATATTATTATTTATAAAATAAAATACCAATAATAATACATAAAGTGAATATAATTTATCCTGATCATTGGTTATTAATGTTAATAATACTAATACCAAATACTATTATCAACACGTAACAGATATCAGTATTGAATATCATTAAAATAATTCTCTAGATAGATTACTTCTATAGAAGTAAAATTTAAGTTTAAGGGAATGCGACTCTAATTTGTTGTTTTACTTACTTATACATATATATAATGTAATTTAAGGAAGTTTTTTGTGATGTGCAAAATTCAGCCTACCTAGTAGATTTTGAACTAGTCATTGAGTAGATCACAGAAATGAGTGTTAAATTTAAATTCAATGATCAAATTATATATACATAAAAATGATTCTGTGCATTAACGAACAATTTAAACCTTAATGCTTATACTTGTGTAAGGAACCTTATATTAAAATGTTCAGTTGTTTTTACCCAGAAAAAAAACATTATATCAATTTAAATAAAAAAAAAGTGCTTAAGTATAAAACTCAACTGCCAAAAAATATTTTAAGGAAAAATATTTAAAAATTTCATCTTCAAATGATAATATAAGTATTAAGTGGAAATTTCAAGTTGAATCATTTTTTTTAATTAAAAAAAAAATAATAATAATGTATAAATATTTTTGCTTTTTGGCTATTTTTAAGTAAATTACATTTTTTATATTTTGTATGTTTGGAATTCATTATTTTAAGTCAATATAAAAAAACCTATGTACCCAGTGGCATAACCAGGATTTCTAAGGGGGGGGGGGCAACAAAAAACTTGTATAAAAATTAAATTTGTACTATTTTCAATTTTTAATTATAAAAAAAAATAGAAATAATTAGTATACTTATTATGTGACCACATATAATACTAAATACATCCTACTTAAATGAATAAAATATTAAACACTGTCAATTGGTGTTGGATATACCTCAACATTGAGTAAATAACTGTAATGGATGAGTTAAATATCAATTAAATGATAAATAATTGTAGCTATTTGACGAAAAACAATTCTGAGCAGTTAGTTGCCTATAGGTATGTCAAAAAAATAAATCATGATTTCTACAAATTTCATTAAAATTTTAAATTCAAACGCTTATACAATATTAATGTGATATTATGCTTAAGTTTTCATATAATTAATGTAATGAAAACTTATGAGGAATCTCATACTAAATTTTCAAATGTAATTACTTACATACAAAAATGTTATCATACATGTCTAATAAAAATTTAAAAAAATTAAATGTCTATAAATAGCTAAAAAAGAATTAAAATATTTATAAAATTGCATTAAGTATTGAAAATGTATTCATAAATATTTTTTGGAAAAATAAATTCCCCCAAAGTACAAAATAAGTCAAATTAACTACTACCTCCCTTTAAGTTTACAATTAGAACATTTTTTCTTTGTACAAAATGAAACATATTAGACTTGTATTATTATATATAATGTGATAAGCTGGTGGCACGTTATGGGTGGGGAAACACGAGCACGGTTGGTTGCCGCAAGAAACATCTAATACAACGTTTTTTAAACTGTGTTCTGCAAAACCCTTGGGTTCTGCAGAGATCACTTCAGGGTTCCGCAAAGCTTAAGTTAATTTTTCAAAATTTTCAAGAAAATTAATTTAAAATATCCAACTGAATATTAGTAATGGAGAAAAAAAAGTTTGCATTATAGAAAAAAAATATTTGTATATTAAATAATAATGTAAACTATCTCTAATTTTGGTGCAGTTCAAAAGATGAATATCCTCAATTGTCACAAAAGGCCATGTTGGGACTTTTACCATTTGCAACCACTTATATGTATGAAACAGGGTTCTCCACCTATATATTGACAAAAACAAACAGACTTGATGCCAAACCTAATATTATAATACAACTTTCATCAATAAAGTCCAATATTAGGAATATTTGTAAAAATAAAAAGCAATTTCACTTATCCCATTAAAATGTATACTTGGTCTAATTAAAGTAATTATTATTAAAGTATTATTATTATATATATATATACAATTATTATTATTTTGATTTTGATTTTAACATATATTTTGAATTAAATACCTTTAACATAATATTATTATATGATTATAATTTATTTGTAAAAAAGCTAAGAAAAAAAAGTAGGGGTTCTGCAGATACAAAAAGTTTAAAAACACTGATCTAATGGATACTATGAAATATTATAATATAAAATTCACTGCTGATCGCCTAGACAAAACAATTGGTAACGTTTGTAATCGAACTAGGTACCACAACAATAGATAATAAATAACATTTTTAATTTTTTTTATACTCTATGGACATACTGATATAAAAACAATAATAAAAACACAGCTGATGGGGGGAAGGCAATGACCCCTTTACCACCTTTGGCTACGCCACTGAATGTACCTATTTCACATAAACTATCCTCGATGTTGAAGTTTATTGTAAATCTTTAGCACAAAACATAAGAATAATGAAAATTATTCATAAGTCATTAAAAATTATTGTTAAGCCTATAAAGAATCAAAAATAAATTGAAAAATAGCACCTTCTTAAATAAAAAAAAATACTTAAATGTACAAATAAAAACATATATTTTTAAAAATATGAGAATAATGTATTTTAACACTGTACATACTATTTTATACTAAATATAAATGTAGTATAAACTAGTATTTACTACATATAAATATAATATATATATATACTTACGCAATTTGACCGTTTCTAAGTATTGAAATTGGTCTACTTAGTACACGAAATTGACTTGTTTTGTTTACATTATTTCTAGAACTACAAAAAAATAAATATATTTAATACAATATATATTAAACTAGGTAATATTTTTTTCTTATATGAAATACAAACAAATATAACATTTTTAATTGTTTTAAAAAATAAGTTATAAATTAAGTTATAGGTTAAAAGTTGAAAAAAATGTAATTAAAATAATTATGAAGATATTGTCTCTTCGGCAATGTGTTGTATTCATCTTAACATAGTAAATGTACATTAAGCATTTATAGACTATGATTTAGCTTCATTAGTATAAAAATTAGAATGCATTTACTCATTATTAAACTTTAAGGTAGCATTACCTGTGGTTTGTTGTAAATAGTTATTCAACATTTAATTTTGAAACAAATTATAAGTGAGTAAATTATTACAATTTAAAATTGCACATAGTTAATTTAAAAATTAAAATATTTAATAACTACCTCCAAAAAACCACAGAAAATGTTGTAATTAAATATTAAATTAAATAAATTGAATATTTTTATTTATAAAGTAAATAAAAATGAGTAATTATTGTTTATGTTTTTTTAATATTTAAAATGTCTTAAAATTAGAATGAAGTATTCATATTTAAAATATACTTATACCACCTCATTTAAACTTAATAATTTTAATAAGTACTGTTACTTTTGATTTTTTAAAAGATTTTTTATGACATTTATCAATATTTAAAATTGATTTCATTCAAGCCCTGCATAATAGGAATATGTGTGGTATATTATTTATGACTAGTCTATTGTTATTTACATTATTTATTCTACTATAAAATATATATTTATAAATATTTAATAAAATATAAACATTTATAAAATTATAATTTAAACAAACTTAACAAACTTAAAATTAAAGAAAAAACAAAAATGAAAATAATATGTCTAAAAATAGTCTCAAAAATTAAATTATAACACTGTTTTTAATAATAATAATAATTCCTATTATACATTAAATGTTAATAGAATATCAACTGTAAGTAATTAATCTCTATAAGTAAATTATACTTCATTTTGTTTTAGTAATTAATTGCTTACATTATGTACAAAAAGAGTCGGTTGGGGATATCATAGTTACATGTAACTAAGTTATATAACTCGGACAATTTACAAATGTTTTAAGACTGTTATATAAACATGTTTTTTTATTTTTATTTTTATTGTGAATTATTATGTCTTATGTGTAATACATTAAACTTTTAACTTTAAATGTAACTTAGTTACATAACTGTAACTTGAATCCAGTTATACAACATAAAAGTATTTAGTGTCTTGTAACTAGTTGCGCAGTTTAAGAGTAACTTGTAACTAGTAACCAGTTAAATAAATAAAGTAACTTGCTAACCCTGTATACAAAAAATATGTATATAGTATACCTATATACTGGGCCCAATAAAAAAAATGATATACATTAATAGCAATTTTAAAAACACAGCTCAAACAAATTTATTTATTTAAATTAATTAAATTCTAACACAAAAGATATTCATTATAATTTAAGTAAATAATAAAGACATATCAAGTGTAAGGAAATATTACTTTTCAATTTTTTTATTTTTACTAATTTTATGTAAAAATATACTCAGCCTACTGAAAAATACACGTTGTGTAGAGTATTTATTTTTCAGGAAGCAAACCCCCCTCTGGGTCTGCGTTTAAGTACAATACATATGATGTAGAAAGTAAACAAATTTATTATCAATCAGAAATGAATAAAATAGAATAAAGGAAAAATAAACTCTGAAATAAAAGTTTGAAGAACAACTAAATCTGCTGACAGAAGATTGAAATGAAGGAGAAATTAACAGAATGCCAGCAATCAATTAGACTACTTAAATTTAGTGATTGACTGATGGCTTATTTTCAGGAGGTCAATGCAAATATAGCATTTAAACAACTAAATGTACTTTAGGAATTTTTTAAACAATAATTCAGATGTTCATAAAACTTATAAATGGTTAAGTCAAAGGTAAACTTATGAATATAACATAAGAATCAAACATTTTCAATTTACTATAATTTATTTGAACAAAGACAAAAAAGCTTAAATACATTGCATGGAATATCCTTAATACAAGGATTTAGATACACAACAGTTAAACCTAAATCGAAAATAAAATTTCCCAACACACTCTAACAGTAATCCTTAAGGTAAGTAGGTGAAGTAAATCAAACACTATAGTCGAGAAAATTAAGCTTAAGATATGGCACTGACATTCCAAATTGAAAAACTAATTAATATTAGCCGGCATTAGTTATGATTTATGAATAATACTTTGAGGTATACCAGAAGAGGAGACAATGTCATTGAATGCATAATTTTAAGATTATATTCATTGTTTTTCCTTTAACAAATTAGAATTAAATAGAAACATAAAAGATGGTAAAAGGTATAACAAAAACAATTTCCGCTAATATCATAAACCCAAGAGTATCAGAATTCACAGAATAGAAATTTAAAAGTACTCAAGTATAATACTTTTTAAATGAAATAATAAACAACAGTACACGATGACTATACAAATAAATAAGGAATCCTATTTAGTAATATGCGTCATCTAGAATAATAGTAAGTTCTTAGCATAATTTGAAGTAAATAACTAATTATTAACATAACAAATACCAAAATGTGTTAGGTATACTATACATGGACTATTTTTTGTAATAAAATGAAAGATACTAAAACCAGAGTCAATTCTATGGGTTTATGCAATATATATATATATATTATACAATATACATATTATATAATTTAAACGACTGAGACTATAAAATATACTTATATTAAATTAATTATAATATACTTACTTAATAGGAAAGTTTTTGTTGAATTGAACATTTTTATTCGTGCTAGTTTCAGCTGCATGGTTCAATTGATTTGCATTTCTACAAAAACAATGATAATAATAAATAAATACTTAATGATGAACTTTATTCATTGTATCATTATATAATATACATTCTATATTATATGTAGTTTATAATATATTAGAATTAAAACAAAAAATATTTCAAGAAAATCTTTAGAAATTAATGTATGTTTATTATTTACCAATAATAAAATATACAATAATGACTATTGTTATCAATATTATTAGGGGGAAATATTATTGATTTTTGAGTTATTTAAAGGAAGAGCTTTTCATATTTAGGACTATTATAAACTAATTATTATTAGATTAATCCTCTCAAATAAATAGGATCTCTTTCTATGTAAAAACATGTTCTTAATAGACGTATGCATAACAACGAGAGTAAGATATGTCACCGAATAGAATCTGTATACAAAATTGTATTTTGCATATAAGTCCATATTTTAATATAATTATTCATATAAAATCATATTTTTGCATATTTCACTATTTAAAAATATATGTATCGAAATATTTCCAGGAATAAAAAAAATATGTATACTTCAAGCACAATTTAAGATACTATCTTAAATTGTGATGTCAATCATAGACCTAATAATAGATAATCTGTCTAAGATTTTAATTACTAAAATAAGCGACCCGAATAATTGATAAAATTTTTTACAACGTAAATTATCACGTGTTTTCTTACAGTAATAACTAGTAATCATCTTATAATAATATACTCAAAGTCTATTAAAATTTTAAAATTTTAAATTAATAAATAACAATTTTTTAATATTTAGGATTACATATTTAAGGAAAACCATAAGGCTGATAAATACAATTACTATTTTTATTTTTTTTATCTATACCTACTAAAGACTATTACACTCACTTATATTAAGGTGATACAATTGAGAGGGTGAATACTATTTTATTATAACAAAATATTATTATTTCATTTATTATTTTAATTTGTGTGTTATTTTGTTTGTAAATTTAACATTAAAAACAAAGTTTAAAAAATATAATCTTTATTAACTATTATTTTAATAATGTTATTATTCGTTATTTATTATTTTATTAATTTTGTTAATTATTTATTATTTATATTTATTAATTTTAATTTCAAAAATTAAATTGATAAAAAAAACATATTTTTGCATATTTTACTAATGTTTTTAAAGAATACTTAAATTTTAAAGAAAATATAAGCATCATATTTTGGCTATTTTAAGAGAATGTATATCCGCGCCCTACAAACAATAAAGGCCTCTTGTGTTATAACCTGACTCACAGTTCTAAAAATCACAGATACACCACTACTAGAGACAGCTTTAATCTTTATTATTATATATTAAGATAATCGATAAATCATATAAATAAATTTGCGTTATTAAAATTAAAAATCTATGAAGATACAATTATAATGAACAATTTTAAATGCAAAATTTGGGGTGATACAAATAATGCTGAAAACACTCTAATGCTAAAATATTTTAATATTCACTAAGTTTTCAATTAAATATTAAAATTGAGTTTTTATAGAAATAATAATTTTGTATTTAATTTTATGTAATTATATTTAATATAAATTCCAAAAGAAAAAATTCCTTTATTTAAATAAAAAAAAAAATTCTTAAAATCTACCTATTATCGGATTATATTATGAAAAATAATTATAACAATTTCAAATTTATCTACTTTAAATTATTTATAAAAATTAATTTTATTTATTTACCTGTATATTTAGCATTTTAATATCAATATTTATTATGTACTTACACGATAGGTATAAATATAAAAGATCGTTTATAAGGATTTATGCCAGAATTATAAATATTGTCAATATTGTTTGTGTCACTAGAAAAATAAAAATACTTTATGCATTTTAAATATAAAAATATACTAATTAAACAATTAAAATGGAATTTTTTGTAGATCATATTCCCTACTATACAATTATTAGATAAAATACTATGAAATAATAATTTGAACCAAATAAACAATTTTAATTAAAATACAGTGGAACTTCGGTAACTTGAATCGGTTGGGGGTGAAAATAAAATTCGAGTTATCGAAAATTGGACTTATAAGAGGTTTAAGTTATCATAAATTGAAATGCAGGGGCCATGGCCTTCCTTCAAGTTATCAAAAATTTGACTTATAGAGGTTCGAGTTATCAAGGTTCCACTATATATATAAAGAATTCTGCTTATTATAACCTCTTTTCACAAAAATTATAAATGTATATAAAACATTTGTAAAAAATATAACAATGATTTAATTTTTTTTTTCAAAAAAAAAAAATTAGCTTATAAAGAATTTATAAGTTATTTTATTAAAGAATTTTCTAGGTCAATTTTCATCTAAATTATATTATAAGTAAATTTAACATTAATAGTATATTAGATTTTAGTAAATAATATAATCTAATGTATGATTACATCTAATATCTAATGATTATAAGCAGAATCCATTGTAAACAAACAATAAAATTGTATTATCTACTTACATATTAGGCTCTATTACATCAAGTACTGAAGAGCTTTCTGGAATTCCATTACCAACAGGATTATCATTCTCAATGTTATTTGTGATACTATAAAACAATACATAACAACTAATAAGTAAGTATATACAAAAATCATTATATTATGATCATATTATGTTTAAATTGTATGTCCATAACAAAAAATACTAAGGTATCTAATATAAGTACATATTATATCAAGCATCTTTACTGTATAATTCCTTTAAAAAAAAGGTAAAGTTATTAGGTCTGTTTTTAAAATGAATACTATTTATAAAATATAAAATTAAATTAAATTTATAAATACTATTAAACAAAACATTAACAGCAATATATTTTCTATTTAGTTTATTACCATAATAATATATTTATTTTTATTTTAACAAATTAGGTACCTATTAACTATCCATAAAACATAAATAATTTAAAAAGCAAAATACTCAAACTCAGAATCATGAATAAATTTATACAAATTGTTAAGAAAAAAATTTGTTTAATACTTATAATAATGTTTAAGCTAATACTAACCCACTGTGGTTATTAAGACCAAAATAATTGTCAAAATTTTCAAAATGTCGAGTTGAACTTGGGTCTTCATTAGTATCATTCAAATACTTTGTTACTGCATCAAACAATCCTTTCATATCAAACTGGTATTTATTAAACTATAAAATCAAAATAAAATAAATTAAGTTATTATATTTAATTAAATAACTATAATTGTATTATATTTATGATTAAAGTGTGCTTAACACTTTAAAGCTTAAATTTGATATTACCAAAACATGAATTGGTATTCTCATGAATTGAATTTGTTCTTTTCTAAGCATATCATTTGATGGTACATTCATTAATTTTTCCATATGTTTTGCATTATTTATTCGACACGTAGTTGCAAATCTAAAATTTACTTCAACTTGCCCATAGCATACCCTACAAATATACTTCGGTGTAGGATCATGATCAGTAATCTGTAAAAAGTAAGTATATGGATAATTCAATTTAAGTAGGTATCTATGAACTATGAAATAACAATTTGATTTTAAATATTAGCATAACATGTATTAAAATATAGTAAAAACGACTATCTTGCTGTATACAGTATGCATACAGATACCACAGATTGCAGTCTACCTGCAATTACGAGACGTTTGTTGTATGCGCTCCTACCCAATTTTACCAAATTAATAAAGGCAATAATACCTAACCCAATTTACATCTTTATTATTGTAACTTCATAGTAATAAAGATTAGCACTTTCTTTTCCTACATGCCATATTTTTTTTCTAATTATTTTTGTATTTATAATATTATTAATGAATAACAAACAATGATAATATATAATAATTTTTAATAATATATTAATTATTTATAAGAAATTTTGTTCATAATTAAAACCACTTACATCATCCATTAAATACAAAAATATATCATTTAAAATATAAATATAGTTTTTGAGTGGTAAAACACTGTTGAGTGCAATCAAATAGTAGAGCGCATACATTAAGATAGCCGTAAAAATACATTTTTGGAATAATTGTATTATGTAAGTACATTTGCATTATATACTAGTTGTTTTTGAACATTACCTATTCAATTTAAATATTTAAGTGACTAGCAAATTTGATCACTTTCATAAGTATTTCATTATGACTAATGACATATACTAAAATTATATTTCATAAAAAAAAATGTATAAATTAGTAATATTATCACTAAAAAATTATTAGTATACTTAGTAAGTAGTTCCTACTTGGTTTCTGAACATAGCAAGAAATGTAAGAAATAGTTTTATGATGTTTCTCCAATTTGGTGGCAATTATTTTGGGAAGACAGTACTCCTCTACAATATTGAAATAGTGTTAAACACTATAATATGGAAGCAATATTTAAGTAATCAGAAATAAAATATAGAAACATAGTCTTCATTAACATAATTGAAAATATATTAACAGAGAAAAATGTAGAGGAGAGGTCTGACAAGGGATACACTGTGTGCAATGGTGTGTTTTGAACATCTGTCTAAAAAGAGGATAGTAGATGATAAAAGAAAGACATCACCAAAAATGTCAACTACCTTTCCTTAGAAACAAAACAAAAAACCATATTTCTTAAGGTTTAATGAAAAATGGCAGTCTGGAAAAAGAAATATATAAAGTAAAATAGTAATAACTATGGTCTAGCATTTCTGGTGTCATTTTAAGATGGGTACAATTAGGAGAAAAAAAAATCTCCAATGATAAAGTGAAGGAAGTAAAATGGGTACCCATTTGCTTACATTTGTCCTTTTTTGCAACTTTTTTTAGCACACAAATTTTAATACATGCTTTTTAATGAACCAAACATTAAACTCGTTAGCGTAAAATAAACTACAGAAAAAGTCAACTTAAAACTCAAAAACACTTAGAAAGAGGATTGGCAACTCGTGTCTCGTTAACATCACACATTTAACTAAAATAGGCATATATTTCAAAACATAATCAAATTATCACTGACCAAAATAATAACTTAATTTTATTCAATTTAATTAACATGTGGATCTTATTAAAATGTTTAAATAAATTGAATCATTATCTTGTATATTTACTGCAAGTTACAAATTGAGAATGAGATTTAATTGTTCACATTTTTTATTGAATATAAATGAGTAGTCAGTTTACAGATAAAAAATTGTGTACAGTGAGCAAACAAGTATCACTGAATGAAACAAATGTTTAACTTCTAGTTTTTGTTAAAAATAATAAATTTGATTGTCTTAATTAAATAAAAATTAGCTAAGTAAGTATTCAACTAGTAAATAGGTTACTAACAGTTTGGTATTTTTTTATTCATAAAAATATTTTATGCTGCTAAGAAAAAAATTAGGTACTTTTCGGTTATCCTGACTACCACGAGTCTCAATTCCATTATCTCGACTACCTGCTCAAAGTCCTGGCTAACATAAATTTGTCATTTGTATAATTAATAAATATAAATATTAAATAAAACCTAAAATCGTTACCCAAATATTATAGTTAAAATTATGACAAGTTATATAATATACAGAGATAAAAATAATTTTATTAGTCTAAAATTATATTTTTAGTGCCAATTTTCTGAAATGTCTTTCAATATATTATCCAATGAATCTCCATCAACTAAGTTGTGTTTCCAAATAAATTCCGTCAGATAGGACTCCAAATTATGGCGGCTGGTTCCCTTATGCTTTTTATTTAAGCGGAGCCCCAAATACGTTCAATATGCTGAGTATGGACTCCAGCAACAACAGAAATTGACTGAAGACGTGTATACATGTCAACATGTATATGTAGTCTAGATAACGGAATTAGACCAGTGATAGTCGCGGCATCGGCCGATAGTTGGGATAAACAAAAAGTACCAAAAATAATTTAAAAAAAAAAGTAATGGATTAATAAATAGCATAAATTATTTTGAAATTAATAATTTTTATAGTTTCAAACTAAGTTGAAAGTTGTTTATTAACGTTTATTGATTTGATCATATCTAAGGCACTGAAAATAAGGTAATAAATAGGGACACAATAATATCAAAGGCAATAATAGTATTTCAATATAAAAGGCCTCCATAATTCTTTGATATACTTTACAAATTTAAATAAAAGAGTAAGTAATTTATTACAGTAAAATCACATTATGACACTTGTTGATTCATAACAATCAAACTTAAAGTAATTTTGAAAGAATATATTAAAAACTGATTAGGCTAACCGATTATTCTCAAGCAAATACAAGGGAAGGTGCTAAAAATTAATTTTGCCAAATAAATATAAAAAACATATGAATACTTAACACTTACTACTTCATATATTAACAAATTAATCACATTTATACGAGCATTAATATTTTACTACAATTATAGTCAACCAATAATATAATAAATTCCAACTAATTATTGAATATTGATGTTAGACTTGTTACAGAAATTTAAGTTAATCAAGAGGAAAGCCAAGACGGTAAGAAAACCGAGGGAAAAAAAATCTTAAGTTATTAGGAGTAGTGAATGAAGAACTGGTAACACATAGGGAAACATGAAGGAAGATTTCGGAAACAGAAATTAACCTAAATATTCTAGAATAAACTAAATAATATTATATACAACATATTATTTAAATATATAGTAGTATCAACTATAATGGGCAAAATATTATGATTAATATCCATTATAATAAATTAAAAAACTACTTTATTAGCCAAGTACTATATTATTTATGCTATTACCTATTATAAATTCTAGATTCCTTTATTATCAATAGGTACTGTTATATTATAAAATACTTCTTACTTAATGTCTATATAATAAGTATAGATGTTAATAAAAATACCATTTATATTATATGCAATAACAACAAAAATACCTTAATATTTTCTAAAAGACATCTTAATATTATTAAGTACCTACTAATTTAACTATATTGACATAGAATCAGATTTAAATATGTAATGTAACAAATTTACTTCACAAATAATTTTACGATATAAGTAGTTTAATGATTTAATAATTTTGTTTTATATAAATAAATATGCTCTTATAACTTTAATTTGAAATATATAATCACCAAAAATTAATAAATAAATTATAAAAAAAAAACTTTTTTTTTTATATTAATAAGGTTTAGGTACCTATTTCAAAATTTATTTGGTTATAACCTTATAGGTAACTACTATTGATAGTGCATATAATTGTAGTTCTTAGTGTTATAGAGTCCAAACTCAGATTATAATCATCAAGAAATTATTTAAAATTTAAGGAATATTTTCTTTTTTTTTTTAAAAAAGAAGCGCTTTTCTTTGTACAATAGTAAGTACTTAACAATTATTTTTTAATAAAATTGGTTCAAAAATATTAACATAAATTAATTAATTTTCAACTCTTTTGAAACATATTATATTATATAATTGAGGCTAGTGACAACTCGATACTAACAATAAATTAGATGATGATATCAGTTTATTATAAAAAATATTGTATTCAGTGTACCTAGCACAAATCTATTAATTTTAAAATTTAAAATTAAAAATATCAATTTCTAATAACTAATAAAACTAAATATTATATAATTAATATAATACAATGAAATCCATAATAAACAATACTGAATAGTATTGATACACATATTTTTTGAAGTGAAACTAACTTTTAACTTTTAAATTGAAAAAGAGACTAAACACAAGTGGACTTTATTTAAAAATAAATAATAAATACGCAACGGGGACATTGGTGGAACACTTTTAACAGTCGTGAACACTGAGAGACAAACGACAGTGAAGTATACGAAATGATAGATCATTATAATTATAATAATATTAATTATAAGAGCTACCAAATATGTCAGTATGTGCTCTTACTATGATTGACAGGGCGCTGAGTATTTTGGAGGTAATTTGTTCTTTCTTGGCCTCCTCCGACGATAAATCGATGACGACTTCCTTGTCATGATACATGCGATCGCATAATCGACACTTGTAAATGTCGTTGTTCATGGTGGAACAATGGCTGTGGCGGCGTTCAGGAACACAAGATCACACACGACACACACACGCTTGGAAAGCGGAAACAGAGTGGAACAACTGCAACAGCGCTATGAGAAATACGGACATTGAAACGCGAATCGCAATGAAACGCAATAATCAACAGAGCAACGGAAACACGGTGGTTTGGGTCGAATAATCCGAGACCGATAATGAGAAACTTCTTTGTACCCACCCGAGTAGAATTATTATTATCGAGACAAAACGCACTTCCCAACAAGGAAATATGAAGAATTTAAAATATCATAATTATTTGGTGGCGATACGTACACAATACCGATACAATCCAGCGTCGTTAATTTACGCGCGTTACTACGAGTCATGCAAAAGAAAATACGAAACAATCATTAAACACGATACAGTAACGGCAGATGCATATTGGCCGCTGTTATCATATATGGCGGTCGTCTTCCGTCTGATAGTAGTTACCTCCAAAGATGTTGTACATGAACCGTTGCTGCCGCCCAAAATTGCGATCTATGTACAACAACCACGTGAACAATATATCAATAAGTGTGCATTTAAGTCAGCACATGGAACCACAAAACAACAACGACGGTATTCTTTAATTTTTTATATTGCCGATGTTTTCCAGATCCGTTTTGAACTTAAAAAGTCTGCATTTGTAAGTAATATGTCCTCTTCTGGGAGATTACAACTCTGCGTTCATTGATTTGTAAACACAACATTTAATATGGTATAACAAGCGCGGTTAGGTATTGTAACCGCTGTAACCGCTTATTTACTACGACGCAAAATGTAAATCCCTTTGTTCGCTGTAATACCATACGTGGGCAGTTTGGGTTGGTCTAGAAACAAGCAAAAGTTGTTTATAAAATTAGATTAAATTTAAAAATAATAACGGTTTTTACTGTTTTTAGAAATCATACATTTACAAAAATGTACCTACAATTTAAATTATTTTAATATAAATTATGAGAAGTAGATGTTTATTGACAAAGTAGAAATTTATCAAAAATCCCGTTTTTCTTGCAACCAAGAACAAATATTATACACAGTTGTTTCTTCTAAAATAAAAAAGTAAGTAGGTAGATACTTAACTGTCCTCACTTATAATATAAACCAACCACAAACTATGTAACATTATTTTATAGTATGGTCAACAGGTTTGCGGATCTGACGACAATGCCAGCCCAGATAATGGCCATAACTGCGAATTTAAATTGCTCATTATATTTAGAATTCATATTTTTGTATAGGGAAGTCTGATTTTACAAAGGGTTTCCTAAAAATCTATTCTGTGCACATTTTGAAAAATAGTTCTAGACACATCTACGAGCATGAACTATTAAATTATACATCGCCTATTTAGCATAAACAAATATATTGTCCACTTCTTAATAACTTATTAAGATTATAAATTAGCGTAATAAACGAATTTGATTTCACATTTAAAAATTGTGAACAATTTAACTAAACAAACTATTGGTGCTATTGCCTATTTGTTCGATCAATAGATACAGATATTCTAAGTTTTAAAGCGATTAACATAATAAATTCAACCATTTGCACTCTACGTTGGACTTAGATCGTATAATATGATGACTCCTAATCATAGTTACAAAAAGCTTCATGCAATTTTATAGCATGAAAAATCCATTTACAAATATGATATGGAAATCTTTAACATCTTAAATATACTAGATAAATCACATAATATTATTCTTGTTGGATGGCTTTACTGTAGTACTTCAAAATTGAAAATTTTCTAGAAGAGAAATGGACATTTTTCACTTTATTTTAAATAAATAGGTACGTTGTATCTAACTTTAAAGGTTCAATCATGTACTTTAGATGTTGAGCAGTGGCGTAGCCAAGAGAGCGGAGGGCTAAAGGGGCTATAACCCCATCTCTCTATTGGCCGTATTTTTTTATGTTGTTTTGAAATATTTAAATTTAAATATGGATATTGACTTACAAATTGATATTATTTAAAATAGTAAAAACGTTAACGTATATAATTAACGTTAATATGTTATCAGTATTTTTGTTTTGTTGTTGTTTTTGATTTATAATAACTCAAGTTAAAAGTATTTAGCCCCCCACCATAAATAAAATCCTGGCTACGCCTATGGTGTTGATTATTTATCATTTTACTTAAAATGTTAATTTCAGTTGAAACATTTGTCAAATATTAGTAAAATTCAGCAATAGACAGTTTGTGGACCAGATCTGGCCCACGAAGGGAAATAGGTAACTGGAACGCCAAAAATATATATTTTTTTTTAAATGCTGGTTTTCCGCGCGCACATAATAGATATTTGATCTATTTTTATGATATATTTGAAGATTACGATGACGTTCATCGTTTATCGCTATTTACAATATTAATCATAATAACACAACAATTATTAAGTTTTTTTCTGGCCCTAGAAAATTGTTTTTCAAATTATCTGGACCGCCATACAATTTAATTGTCGACCCCTGGGTTAAGTTCACTTCCGCGTTCCGCTAAATATATTAGAGAATTAGTCACAAAAGTGTTTTCTTTAATAAAGTAAAAACTGACGTATCGAAAAAATCAAAATTAATGGAATTCAAGCTTTCTAGAATATTGCACTCCGATACACGTCACTGTCAGGTGATTTATATTTAACGTAATTCTTCATAATGATTGAAACTATGAAAACTATAAAAAAAAAGCACGTATAGAAAACGCGTGCTTTTATAGGTGACTTAAAAATTATCCTAATATTATCTTTTAATTTTGCCAGAAATCTTCAACAATGACTATAAAAAAAATGGTGTCATGCTTTTGTCAATTTTAATAGTATTAATGTATTAATGTAGAAAAATCAAATATTAACCAGAAAGTATAGAATTTATGTATAGGAGTGAATTACTAGAACTATATACAACTATACAAGAACGAGTATATGTTTCGAGTGAATGGAATGATGTTAACAGATTAGTACTAACCCTAATTTAGAAATGAAATTAATACAATAATACTTAAACACGATCAACTTAATTCCTATAGAGCATGATGACGTATATCATACGGTGACCGGAAAAACTAAAATTTATAATAAACATTTCTGTTGAAAGGAAGTATAATTAGACCAAATAGAAGTCCTTACAGTTGTCCAATTGTACTTGTCCAATTGTCTGAAAACAGATGATCTGAGATTATGCACAGACTATCATGAGTTAAATAAAATTACTATATAGGAAAATTTTCCCTCATCTCTTATTGATGACCAAATTGACATGCTTAGTAGTAAAAAAATATTTTCGCTTATTAACAGATTCTACCACATTCGAATGAATGAAATATCCGTCTGTTTACCTATTTTATAACGCCGTTAGGAAAGTTTAAATACTTAAAAATATCGTTTAGACTGGCAAACGCTCCTAAGTTTTGTGGAGGTTTGCACAACAAATATTTGGCATTTGCCGACTTCATTAAGAGAGAGAGGAGATAATACTGTATATGAATGATGTATTGGTCGCGACAGAAACCATATCGGAACATTTCATGTATGATATGAGATCAGTGGTGTATATAGGAATTAATGTCGGGAGCAAGGGCCCCTAGTTTATACAAAAAAAAATATATTGAATTAATAATATTATAAATTAACTCAATTTATAATATAATAACTTTAATAATAAATTATGAAAACTAGAATATTATAATTAAATTAACGTAAAAAATCCTATTTTCGAGACAAGTTTGCAAAAATATATTTAATACATTGACTAAATACATTTTTACACTGTACGTGTGCCGTACCAACAATAAATTTTATGAGATGCTGAACCCCTACCCCCTATAAACACCACTATATGACATTGAAGTCCATAATTATGTATTTACTATTTAATTGCTTAAAGTGCATTGAATATTCCTATGTAGCAGGATATTTACATAGCATTCCACAAGGTGATGGTACATTCTTAACTGTTCATATTGATCATTGGGACCGTTAGATGAGAAAACTAAATATAACAATACATTTAGTCGTTGTTGATAGTTTTACTAAATTTGTACGATGGTAATTACTCGAAAGTAAGATAACAAAAACCGATGAAGTACTTCTACATTTAAAAATTATTTCCATTCCTATTCAAAATTGAAACGTCTTGTCTCGGGTAGAGGAACTGCCTTCACCTTAAAATTTAAATGGTTTTAAAACCTTTTTATTGTCTGAATTAGGTAGCTGAATACGAGTAAATAGGAACTGGGGCACCTATAGCGGCTATAGCAAACGGACAGGTTAAGGTCGTTAACCGCTCAATAGTGCCAATGTTAAAATAAATTCGCTGAACCTAATAATGAGTAGGACAAAATTATATGGATATGCGTCAATTGTTCGCCTGAAAATTGTTCGTGCATTCATTATTAGTATAAATAAAAATAAATAAATAATAATATACTAATTAATAATAATACATATAAGATAAAATACAATGTTAAGTATATTTCCATGTTTGTGGATGTCAATAATATGAAGATACATAGTTTTTATATTTGCAATTTAAAATTGTATGCAACACCGCGAAGATAATCAACTGTTGTACGGTTATTATAATCTGCACATATTTTTTTTAAATTTTCACTTTTATTTTTATACATTTTTTTTGATGGTGATTGATCCGCGACATACTGCTGAATTTTTAAAGTATTAATACTTTATTTTTTTTTGGAGTGCATGTATATAAATTTCCAAATTGACGGATGTTTGGATGAATTAAGTGTAGACGAAAAATAATTGTGCCATCCTTCAACTGAATTATTAGTTCGTGAAAGGTCTGCCGCTACTAAATCATAACAATTCCATACACTAATGGGGATGATCGGATCTTTTCTTTGGCCTTTACGATGCAAACGGCCAATCCAGGTGCCCTCGAAATAGTCTATAATTGGCATTAAAAGTTCTTCATTTTCAGAAAATTATTCAGAATCTAATAGTTTTTCATAGTCTTTTATAACTTTGTTTTGTGGCACATAAGCAAGAGCAGGTAACATACGAATATGTAAGGCAAATTCAGAATCTTGTATGTAATTTTTTTGACCCTACTTCTTGTAAGTGGCGCCAAATACATTATGAAAGGTGAAAAAAACATCCATTTATTGAGGTATTTGGAAATTCAGATTTAACAGCATTCATCGATGCTTTTTCAAAATCCATCATAATAGACTCGGGATTTAAATTTTGGTTTAATGATTTAAGAGCCTTAAACATTTGTATATATGTATCTTCTTTTTTGTCGGGTAGAAGAGCGTAAGCAGAAAGAATAACATTTGAATAATGTACAGCGTGAATGGTATATAACTGTTTAAACGGAATAGGTGAACAATTAAAAGTGCCATCGCAAAACCAATTAAGACAATTATTCATTAACTCCAAACTATTTTTTGTTGAAAACAATAATATTCTTTTTGTATACAATTTGTTATCAAAAAGAAGAAAATCGTCGCCGTTTGTCGTCTTTGTAAATTCTTCAGGAATATCAAAACTAAAGTTTATAAGGTTTACAGGAGCATTTAGTTTAGTTCGACGAGTACGTTGTATTGTTCTTTTCAAACTAGCTACGCTGGGTAACTGACCTGCAACCGATAAGGGAACCTAAGAAAAATATACACATTAACGTATTGCTTTATATTTCAAATAAATGATAAATTTTTTATTGTAAGCCAAACTTATGGAAAATCTTGTATTAAATTTTCATTTTTATAAATATTTATAAAACAAAACCAAATATTTCAAATGCCTATAAATAGCATTAAAATAAGCGAAATATTTTGAAAATTATATTATGTTTAAAGAAAATGCCAATCTAAATAACTAGTGAAATTTTGAAGTATATTTATTCTAGAAACAAAATTGAACGAGTTCTACTCAGTCTGCGTAAACGCGTTTTGTTTATGACGTACTTGTATAAGACGGAGAGAACACATGCGGTATGACGTACAAGGTTTTAAAAAACAAAAAATAAACAAAATACAAAACCAAATAAAATGCAAAAAATTTAAGTTTCTTTGAAATAGTTTTAGCATGACATGTATATTATTCCTATAAACATTCAGTCTAAAATTTAAGTTCTTAACCCAAGTTTCGAGCACTTTTTCATAATTTTAATTTAAGATTCAAAATATTTAGATAATTCAATTTACCTGACTTGCTAAATTTCTTATGACTCCATGATTTGTAGCAGCGGAGGTTCGTGCATCGTATTTAATGTTATAGATTAATTCCTTTGTCTTCACTTGAGCATTTTCTGATACATGATTATGTTCATAACTTTTGACAACTTTATCATTTTCCATATGAACACAACCACTACACTTATATTTTTTATACAATGATAATTTCCAATAAGTTTTTATTTCCGTTTGTTTTTCGCGGTAGAACATGTAACTTTTATGCACGAGTATATCTATACCGCGATCACTTTTTACGTATTTTAAAACCATAGTAATTAAATACTTATTGCGGTAAAATAAAATTGGATGGTCAAAATTACTGGTTGAACTGTTGTATGACTTTAGTGACAGGTATGTCGTATGTGTTAGTATTAGTATTGTTATTAGTAGATACCTACTACTCCAGAACACATTGGGATTTTTGTGCCCATTATATTATAATGTTCGATAACGAGATACGTTATCTTTTAAAACTTCATACATTTCACACTAAATCAAATAGTATGTTATTTATTAACTGCCGTATAGATTACAAAATATATTACAAGATAATTATTATTATTGATAATGATTATTATTTTTTTTTACCAACAATTTATGCGCGAACAATTGTCTTATTCGAATAATTTTCCTGCGAATAATTGCCACGCGAGCAACTGTCGCGCGAACTATTTTCGGCGAACAATTTACGTGATACCAAATTATATTAAGGTAGAATTTGCAATGAATAACACGGTACACAAATCGATCGGGCAGATCTAAGTTTCGGGTGGTGTACTGGTGTCTACGAGATTTCTGGGCTCTTTTCTTAATTAATTTGAGTCCTGTTTTAACAAGACACAGTACTGCATTTAGACATTTTGTGTCCCAGTGCAAAAAAAAAATTGGCGCCCCGGGGCCTACCCACGAGAAATAGATCTTCACTAACCTTTAAGATGTTGAACAAAAAAAAGAATGAGTACTTATTTTAAAAATATTGTTGAATAATTGCAGATCCCCTCTCTTTCTGCAAAGATACATTGGATCAATTCATTTGAATGTATGTAACTTGAACCCTGCTTATTATTAGGGGCGCCAATTCAGTTTTAAAATAGGGCTGCCAAATTATTAAGCAGTCCAAATTTGTCCACCACATCAGAAGAATAATTAGAAAAATTAATAATGTAAGATTGATTTTTACAAATTTTTAATAATTTATATTTATCTCACAATCTTAAGAAGCTAATAAGACAGATAAATATATTTTTTAATTTTGATCCATTGATTATAATCTTACAACCTTCAAGAAATGTTAACAATAAAGATTAAAACAATATATTATTTATAAAATATTTTTCAAAAACTATTATTATATTGTATTTTTGTAAGAAAAAGGCATGCCGCGCGCGATAACAAAATATGCTGTTTTATTATAAATAACCCATGTCTATTGACATAATCACAACAAATTTGGGATATTAATAACTCTCGATCGCTGGTAGCTATATTGCTATAAATACATTAGTTGTTTAAACTTCAAATACCATAATACACTAATAATTAACATTATAAATATTATGTATTATATAATATTGTTATTAAAATAATTTCAATTGTAAAAGTTTTAGTTTTTATAAATAAACAAATTTTTGACCAAAAAATTTTGGCGCCCGGGGCAGTCGTAGCCAGTGCCCTCCTCCTAAATACGGCCCTGATAAGACATGTATATATTTTAATAAATTGTAATATACGAATAAACATTACTTACAAGTCACAATGTGTTAAAAGCATTTGTAATGATATTTGATGTTTTTCTACACACTAAAAATACTAGTAGAAGTCAAAATAGAATCTCAATACAGGCGATTTTAGTTTATTCCTGCTGTTTTTAATTTTTACTGTGTCGTAGTCGTAGACCGTAGTGTAGTTCGATCATTATTTAAAAGTGCTTATTAATATTATTCTAATGGTTGGTTACAAATTAAATCAGAAAAATATTACTATTTGTTAGTGATAAATATTATGTTATAGAACTATGTTCATCGAATTGATAGAACACGGTTTAAAAACAAATACTTTAAATGTATACATAATAGCATTTTCTATATAGTTAGTTTAGTTAGTTAATGCATTTTATACATGACTCTAAATCATTTTTTAATCAATGTTAATGAATTTCTTAAATAAATAATAATATAATATATATAAATAGTTATTATATCTTTACAAATATATAATATTTAATATAATCAATTTAATCTTTAAACTGACTTGTTATATTGGGAGTATCTGAAATAATCAGCGAATTAGGATTTGGAAAATTGGGTTTCGGTGAGATTGGAAGACATCAGCAAACTTATTCATGTAAATATAATATAAACAACCGTAGGGTAACTGATTCAATGAGTCCAAAGTCCAATGAATAAAAGAACTCGTTCTTGAAAAAATTTAGGAATCAAAATTCAACCTAACCAATTTATCACAATTTTTATAGCAGAAACTTATATAGTAATATATATATTATATTTGTTATTTTATTCATTCATTAGTAATAATTTGTCACCTACTATAAACGATTAATGTGAATTTAATAAATTCACTATTTTATGATAGTAATGTATTTGATGAATTTGTGTGCTACAATAAAATTGTATTTTATATAAAAAAAAATACTATAAATATAGTAAATATAGGTAATATAGTCTTTAAAAATGTATGTAATGGCTGTAAAATTGGCCATAATCGAACGCAGTGAAAGATACATCTTTTGAATATACAAAAAAGATTTTTGGGCCAGCCCGAGCCGGAATACTCCCAATCCGCCACTACTATAATATGTTGAGAATTATCATTAGATGAATGTGCTTTTATTTTCATTTTTTAAACGATTTGTCTAAATTAAATTATATTAATGTCCGGTATATGATCTGAGGAACCTTTTTCAATTAACTCACCTCTAATAGTATTCCGACATTCACAGTTTTTAATTATACATCTCCAATATACTGTTTCGTCTGTCTTTCGATCCACTCTAAATATGTAACGTTCTATGTAATGTACTAATAATAAATAAATCCTTATTTTTATTAACTACTTTTTATGTATTGCATTTTAAGTGGCGGTCAAATGATTTTGTTATGGGGAGGGATATGGCTGATTTTTTAATATGCACTACTATTAATCATTAAAATATAATTTATGGTTATGTCTAATATCAATTTTTTTTAATTAAGGTAAATTGGTACTTTATTTATAACAATCTAATATTAACAATATTTGTATTCAGTACTTTATTGAAGGTTATATTTATAATCTCACGATAAACATCCATAGTGGACAAACCATTGAGACGAAATAAATAAAACATTTTACACCAATTAGTTAAGCAAATATTATCGGAAAATCCACAACTTCATTTTCTGTAATGATCTTATGGATCAAACTATTTTTTTCATCCTAGTCCGAGCGTTTAGTGGTAGAACAAGTAAAAATAGTAAAATAGGTG
The DNA here is from genome assembly GCF_003676215.2 of Rhopalosiphum maidis. NCBI lineage: Eukaryota > Metazoa > Arthropoda > Insecta > Hemiptera > Aphididae > Rhopalosiphum > Rhopalosiphum maidis. The sequence goes on along the minus strand of NC_040878.1, from coordinate 58,505,707 downwards.
GTAATTTTTCTTTTATTAGACATTATAAATTTATAAAATAGACTATAGACAATATATATTACAATTTACAGCAGGCAGTTTAAATATGTATAATGCGCGACATAGTATGACTGTACGAGACACGAGTGACGCCAAAACACTGTTATATATATTATATATGTATACATTTTGTACATTTTAATTTATAAATTTAACATTTGTTGGATTATAGTGGATGACTCTTTTAAATATTATACTACTTCAGACACATCTATTTCATTCAACAACTCTTTTACTACATACATTAAAAGTAGAGATTCCAAATTGTCCCATGTTAAATTAGATCTTAATCTAGTTATTAGTTTCAGCTAACTAAATGTTCGTTTGCAATTAACTTCTGTAACTGATAAAGTTAAAAAAATTCATATATTTGTAGTTTAAGCAGAATCATACAAATTTAAGTTGTATATCAAACTATAAACAAAATGCAAGCTGCAAAATTTTGTTTACTGTGATTTCTGTTAACTGTTTTATCTGAAACCATAAATTGAATAACAATTATTAATCATGATAAAATAAAACAAATATCTACACTATAAATCTTACAAGGAAACAGTTTCATTGATCCCATCAAATTCTTTGTTTTCCAATTCCAATTCTATGTCAATTTCCTCATCAGTTCCGGGCTCCGAGTATATGAGATTTGTTCTCTTCTCTACAGAATTCAATAAGTTTAGGTTTACTTTTAAAAATTTTGAAGTTCCAGTTTTAATTGATCAAGATCTATATTTGTTAGATCTACTAATTCTTTTAAAGCATCTTTTGGCATATTTTGTAAAGTAAAATTCTTAGGTATCATGAATTGAATATCAGCTAATAATTTCTTATGAACTGAAAAACACCTAACTTTTTTTAATCTGATCCAATACAACTTGAAAAGTATTTATTCTGAATTTGTCTATTAGCAACTGAGGTATTTCATTTTTACACATGTCATAATACATTTTCTTTTCCGTATATTTTTTGTTAAAAGTAGTTTATATTTTACAACTAAATCATCTGGCAAATTCATATCATTTAGTTGATCATTTATTTTTTATAGAAATTTTCAGAATTTTTAAATGAATTCAAAATTGATATTACTAATTTCTTGTTTCACCGTATCAATCATGTTCTAAGCAGTTAACATATCTATTCCCTTTCTCTGAAAGTACTGTGAATGTGGGTCCAGTAATTTTAAATACATATAAAAAATATGTGTAGTAAGAATTATTTTGAAATTATTCAATTTTTCTATTAATGAAGTTACTTCTAAACATGTTTTATTATCAAAATTTTTAGAAATTGATATTTTGTACAATGCATCAATAACAATTGGAAATAGAGCATTATCACCTTCAAATATCCAAAATAAAGCTTTTTCACAGCACTACCACCTTGTATTATTTTCACCAATTTTTTGTAATTTTTTTAATTTATTTGAACCAATACTTGAATCATTTTGTTGTATCTATATATAAACATACATTTATATAATGCTTCAAAAAAATGTTGCAAGTCTATTTAATAAACCAAATAATTTTGTATATAATTATATATTTATATTATATATATAAATATATATATATATTTAATATTACAATTAATATGAAACTCAATAGATTTATCATTGGAAGCACTAATATAACTTTTCATAGAATATTTGTGTGTTATATTATCTTTATGTTTTTTAATACATTCATGAATATGTTTTAAATTAGTTTGTTTTGATGTAAATGGACTTATCAAAGAACTAAACGCTATACAAATAGGACAGAAGAAAAATTTTAGTTCATAGACATTACATAACACAGATAACCAATTTCTTGCAATTTCTTTTCCTTTTGAATTGTTTTTAAAATACAATGCATGTCTAAATTAATGTTCGAGAAATAGGTTGGTTGAATAGGATGCTGTTTAATAAAATTCAATTTTTATGCTAGATTAAGATTTTGAGTTAGTTTAAACAATTGTTTTTGTCAATTTAAAGATAAGTTTCTTAATTTAGAAACTTCAGTAACAGTCAATTTTCCTGAAAATAGAAAAATATTTATTAATTTATGTAAATTTTACAAAGATTTAACTTAACTTTATTAGAATATGTAAGCGGATTTCTTCATTGTGATTTGCACCTACTTTCTGTTTCTATGACAATTTAATTATTTGTGTATTAGTTAAAAATATATCATTAATTAAAAAAAAAGAATGTGTAACATACCGTTTCACTTGTTTCATTATCTTATCCTTTATTTTGTATATCATTATTCAGTATTAACTAAAATGTAATTTTGTACATTACCAATATCTGAATTATCGTCTGCTTTCTTTTTCTGAAATAGAAAGGTATTAAATGAACATGATTGTTTCTAGATATGTGTTGTTAAATTATAAGTCTTAGGTACCTACTTTCATCACATCTGTTATTTTTAAAAATTTTTCAGAATTTCAGATTCTTTTAATAACATCCTTTGATTCTTTACTCTTTTTTTCTGCAGCTCCAGAATATTTTATATTCATACTTTTTTTTCCATTTTTATAACTAAATAATTATTTTCTAATTAATAAATAAAAGATAAATCATTTACAATTTTACTTTAAAGAAAAACTAGATATAATTGTCTATTTGTCTATATTACTTTTAAATGTTAAATACATTTTTAACATATTAAAGATTTAGAAGAAATAATTACCTCCGATAATACATATACAATTATCAGTGTGTGTTTGACAATTTCCTAATAAAAAAGAATGTGTACTGTTCTTTGTTCCTTTTAAAAAAAAAAGAATTTGTTCTTTTAGAAAATTAATTTCTTTTTTAGTAAATAAAATGTTTATTCATATTTAATCATCAATGTTTTTTTATATAATATATACAATTATACTTTATAAAAATAGCAATACTAGTTAAATGACTTAACTGAAAAAAATATTTATACATATTAATTAATTAATTAGCATTGTAAGTTACTTATTTTTGAGTTTACTTTTCAATTATAATATATACCTACAGGTATATTATTTTATAATTTACTATTTAGTTATTTTAGTAAAAGGATATATAATATTGATTATAGTTTTATTTTTTATGTATTATTTTTAAACAATATTAATTAATATTATATAATAATAGACTATAAAGTAATTTTGTTATGTTTTAGAAGAACTAATTTCTCAAATAGTTCATCCTATGAATTTATGACTAGTACCTAGTCTGTAACGTTTAACGGTCATTACATTAAGAATTATTGAATTCAGTAGAAACAAATCTCTCGACAAGAACACTTTAAGGAATTGGTGTATTATTGTACACTAAAATACTTTTATAACTTCTAAATGAATTTTTAAAAATATTTTTTAATTTTAATTATTTAAATATCTGCGTAAATTGAAACACAAAAGAGACTAAAAATTTTGTTCTTTTTCCTTGAAAAAAAGAATTTGTTCCAAGAATCTATTCCTTTTGGAACTTGTTCCTTCCAAACACTGACAAAATTGGTTGGACAAATGTAATAACTTATATCCAATTCAATATTTTTTAAATAAAATTATAGTACCTAGGTACTGTGCCAATTATTAATATGTGACTAAAATATCAACGTTGTTCATATTTCATTTATTTATTGTTTAGTATAAATTAAAATTGTTTAGATACCTAATTAATTAAGCTTCAAGTAATTCAAACTATGGTTAAAATTTCAATAGTCAATATTGTAATATTTAAGAAAAATAGTTATCCTAGATATCTAGTTACCTAGGTACTTTGAAATATGTTGATTTGTATTTATTAATAATTACTTTTTTAAAGCTACTATTCAGTTTCTACTTTCTGTATTTGTTATTTATTTTAAAATAAATGTTGAAATGGAGATTTACAAATATAGTAATTTATAACTAAAAAGTTTTTATTAATTTTGTAAATAATTATTTATATACTTAACAAAGTTTAGTTGACAAATAACAAATACTACTACAATAAATATTTAGTATTCTCTGAACGGTCTTCGGTAGTTTGGTAAACAAATTTATATACGCAATTTTGTTGAATGTCCACTGTTTAGTGGTACAATGTTTATAGTGTTTACAATTAAATATTTAAATAACGAATGACCAATGACGATTGACGATAAAGACAACACAGCACAAATTATACAAAACAAAAATATTAAAATATTAGTCTGTTGACTATAATGTAGAGTATAGACTATATAATTACTAATTTTGTTATTTCTAATTTTAGCTCATGTCGCCGGTCAGGGAAAATTATTTTTCCTAAAAATAAGCTGGGTTGGTGACATCCACGGTTATAGATATATAGCAGGGATGGGAAATCCATGGCACAGTAAATTTCTCTCACTGTCCATGCGGGCCAGTTCGCCACTGAATTATAACCAGTTCTTAAATTATGTCAGGTGTAGCAATAAGCAAGAAATATTAAAACGTAGGTACTTTACAAAAATCATCTAATCTATCAGATAAAATTAGTTTTTTCGAAAAGGTAATGAACATTGAAAGAAGAATTTATTTTTATTGTACAAATTATACAATTTCATTTTCCTTTATATAAATATATAACAAAAATAAGAATTCAGTATACAAATATAATATAATTTATTTTTGTTAAGTTCTTAATTACATTATTTAATATTAGATTATTAGAATATTTTAAATACATGAGCACATTGTGCTGAGCAAATCATTTTAGTGATTAATGATTATTGAAATATAATCACGTTCCATGGTGTTGTTACTTTGTGAGTGTGCTTTTACCGTTGGTCAATGTAATAATATTATATTATATGATATTGTCGAAATAGGTATATAGAGCGCCCTCTATTGGTTTATATTTGTTCGTAGTCACTGATATTTGTATTCTATAGGTAATTTGTATACGTATGAGTCATACGGTATGACTAAGCATAATCATTTATTATTTTTTTGAATATTGTTTTTATTTAGTAATAATATACCTGTACTCATCTGTCTTACTCTATATAAATAATTTTTATTCATAATTATTTTGTATATTGGTATTTCTTTATATTTTAATAAATTTTGATTACTTGTTACATTATACCTACATTAGGGTACTAACAACTACCTAAAACTAACACCACGGTAGTATCAAAATAAAACATTTGTATATATTCAGTAAGATACCTTCCAGTCTACAAACGTTTGGTATACCGCATTAGCTTGAAAACTTCTAGCAAGCACGGCACTAGACTTTTTTCCGGAGCGGTGGGGGGGCAGAGTGGGGCAAATATTTTTTTTTACACGGACTAAGGTTTTTCCATCAATCAATGAGGTTATTTAAATAAAATACAAATATTTTCGTATCATATAATGTAACATAATATAGCTATTAGCTATACATAATACATATAGTACAAACTTTTGAATAGTTAAAAATGTTTTAAGAATAATGTAAAATATTTTTTATGTACCTTATGTAAGAAAATTTTTAATCACAGACCTTAAACAACTATAATAATAATGATGATGTACAAAAATGACAATTTCTATATTACTTTAATATTACATACCTTGTGAATGAATGATCATGTTTTTTTACTTATACATTTAATAAATATAAATTATGGTGAGGGGGCTGAACTGTTTTCTGGAGGGGGGCTAGAGCTTATCCCTTGTCATTGTGTACGGGTCACTATGTTGGATTGGATGTGCTTAAGTTAAATCTGGTGCTTACCGAGTGTTTTTTGTATGCGAAAAGTGTAAGGACGAAATCCGTATTTGAGTGTCTACTGTCTAATTATCAGTCATTTCCAATGAACATCGATGCCTGGTTACGCATTCTACCTGCTGCGGATTGTATTCAGTGCCAGTGGTTGGTACCTAATTGGTTCCCGAGCTCCAGCTCCACGTGCTGAATTGGTTCCCGTTTGAAAAAGGTAATTTATTAAGGTAAGCCGAATTGGTTCCCGTTTAAAAAAGATATTTTATTAAGTTGAGCTGAATTGGTTCCCGTTTAATTACGCACATTTTCCTTCTCAATTTTACAGGCTTAGAACTGTCAACTTAAAAGTAGGCTTGGTTAAAAATATGTGTTATAAAAAAATGATATAGGTAATATATACAATTTTAAATCGTTGATTTGGAAGTCAACTAGTTATCACATAGATTAGGTGTACAAAATACAAATAATAATATATAGTAATACAATTATTTAAAATCGTTGATTTGCGAATTTGAAGTAAACCTACTTTCTTTAAGTATTCAATTCGTGTAAGCTTCTCATTAATGTACTCAGTCAAACAATTTTCCAAGTATTTGTTATTTCTTTTCTGTTTGCTAGTAAGTTTTCTAGTATTAGTAGTATTATTATTTCAAAATGTAATATAATCATATGTGCAAATGATGTTTAAAGTCTCCATAAAATAAAATATAGTAGGATGGGCATACATAAATTTTTTATTCAGCTTTGAATGGAACGATTCGCAACAATTTGTAGTCCTATCAATAATTTTGTCAAATCTAGCCCAAACACAAACGGGAACCAATTCGGCTCAACCTAAAAAAATACCTTTTTAAAACGGGAACTAATTCGGTTATTCCCGTACCATTGTGTTTCAGTTTAAGTGTAATTCAGTTTGTGTTGAAGTGGGACGTCAGGTAGACAATCCGCCACATGCGGTCAGTTTTCTGGTAATTATAACCAGGTGATTTTGTACGTGTAAAACAAAATAATTTATTAGATCAATACTCAATAGTATATATTATTATATATTCTGATTGCATTATATGTTAATAATTTCAATAATAAAATGATATAATTTGTAAACAATCTATATCAGGTCTTTGAAATAATTCATCTAGAAAAGACATATATATTACATATGTATTTTACATTTAGTACATTACTTTTAATCGTACAATTTAGTTAATAATTATATTACGTGGGTTTATGTTTATCTAGTTTGCTCAATAGGTATATCTATTTATGGGAAAGAAGTTAATAATTAAAATGTAATATATTTTTTGTGTTTATCAATATCGTAAGCAATTATAAGTAATTGTTCTCCGTTTATTTAAATGTTCACGTCTTTTTAATTTTACATTTTTTCCACTTACGATAAAGTTAAAATGTGTAATATTTTGTCTAAGGCATAAGATCAGTATCAATTTTTAATTTTAATTTTTTTTTTTTTAGAAGGTCGTGTTATTTTTTCATAAACACACATTGGCTATTACTTATTTAATATTTTAGGCAAAATTGGATATTTTAATATTTCTAATAATGATTTAATTTTGGACTTTTGGTTTACTATCTTCCATTGAAAATAATAAACTAAACGTTTTGTATAATAACTAATATAATAACCTGGCATAAATTATCATATGTTATTAAGTATACAAGAAAAATCGATCAATTATTTATTCTTGTAAAAACAAGAACTATTTTATGCGTCTGTTGACAATTAGCTCAAACCGAACTTAGGTAAAAGGAGTCGCTAATGAATTAGGGTTGATTTTAATAACTAATAAGCAAGTTCAACCACATTTAATTGAGTAAAATTGATTTTAAGTCGATCTAACTACATTACTATAGTTAAGGTGATGCATACATTATTATCTTCAAACCTTTATACATATGATATTATTATTGTAAATGCTTGCATGTTACATTGAGAATTCTTTCTGTCAACTCCCGTCCTTCTGTAACTGATAATATTAACATAGGGTGTAATAATAATTCAACAATAATATGTATAGCATCATTTTGTTGTTGATATAAATACATTTTTATCTTTTAAAAATTATTATAAAAAAATGGAAGAATTTTGTTAAGTTAAGTTTTATTTATCAAAAGTGTTAAAAATATAATGCATTCAAACTTCAAACAATAAATAATTGAACAATTTTTAGTTTTAATTTATTTTTCGTTCTGTATTTTATTATTTTAATATAATAGTATAAAGTATTTTTATAATAAGAACAAATCTTATTTAAAAAAAAATAATAACCTAATAGGCTAGTAGGTATTTAAATACATTACATTTGACAAGTTCTTAGCATATTTATTTATATCGAATAGTAAATAACAACACTTATTTTTCATTTTAAAACTGAAAAAGGAGTTTTAAATATTTTATAATATACTTTATGAAAATATGTATTTCTTAAGTAGGGAAGAGAAGACTGAGACTAACATTGTTAGTATATAGTTAAATTATGTTTAGATAACTATATAACTATATGGTATTTAATATTTTTGTTCATTGTATTATATTGTACTGATTTACTGTACATTATCACAGTAGAAATAAAAATGAAAATGGTAAAATTAATCATTTTGTTATGGAGTATGGGCCGATTTGTAGTATGAAAAAATGTTCAGAAAAAAAACTTAATTTTAAGACTGCAAGTGATTTTCTTTTTTTTTGTAAATATTTGATAATTTGACCCCGGACAATGCCTTGTCCTACTGTTACATTATACTTTATTTTTTTCCTAACTATGTATTGTTTTGTACTTGTTTTCCGAATAGTACTATTATTATTATTATTATAAATACATTTAATTCACGTCAAACATTTTAAAAATGTTTTAAAATTTGAAAACTTTTTTAATAATCTTTACAACATGATAGATATTTATATTAAAAAAATTAAATAATAGTTACAGACGTTAAATATTCTGTTGTGTGGTTGCTTTTCTCAGTATGTGATCGAATTAAATAGTTACCTAAATAAAATGCGGGTGTTTTGAATCAAAATGTCTGATGTGCATCGAGAACCTTACTAGTTACAAGCGTTAGCTGCAACACGTCACTGACCACTAGTGTTTATTTTTAGGCCGGATCACTACGATGGTTATCTTAAGATAGTATGGCGTCGATTTTTGTATTATAAAACAATGATATATTATAATGTATAATAGTGAAATCAAATATCGATCAGATAATTTTAACCTGCGGGTTCATAGCTACATCTGTCGTATTGGATTCATTGTACGTAATATGTATTACAATTGATCATTATTATAATCATTAATTATTGTATTATTCACTAACCATGATCTGATCTATGAAATTTCTTGAGTTGAGGACCACAAGCTCAACTTCTGGATAATGCACGACCAACAACATAGCTGTGCATCTGGTTTTATATATATATCCACAAATAGTATGTAAATTTATTATATGTAGTATTTGAGTATACCTCTCAACCTATACATACAATGTCACTTTTGTGCCAACCAAACATACATAAAATATAAATAAAACGTTTTCTGGTCTCGCACGGGACAAATTGTCTCGCTCGCTGCTCCCTGGATGCCGATACTGCACACCTACTGTTATTGTTATTTTCTTTACTATGTTTTAAAATACCGAAATTCCATTTTTCTACAGTATTACAATGAAACAATGATTTACCGTCGATAACTTGTATACATATCGTACAAGACAATATACGATAGTATTCGTCTTGACGATACAAATTTGTGAGTTTTGAAAAATTTCAAATATACTTATTATTGTTGTTCTAAACAGGATAAAAAAAAATTGATTATTTATACTTCAAAATTATCTATAAAACGATCAAGGGAGTATTAAAAGTTTAACCTGCAGAACAATATTGTCGCATTACCTTGCTGATATGGTATTGAATATTTTCGGTATTATAGAAGGCGTAAGCTCAGTGATTCCCTTTATTTAGTTTATTGTAATATTAGGTATACGTACTTAACCCAAACTTCAGAATTCGACTACTTGAGGTCTTATTTGATAATATGTAATTTACAATATGATATACTATATAATGAGGATAATAATATGTATTATTATATTAAATGACTGCATATTTTAGATATTTACCATAGCGTAGTATATCATCGAATAGCTCAGATAAATAACAACGTGATTTATTATTATAAAAATATAAAATATATTATTATTAATATGCATGCGTTCATAATTTATTATGTATATTAGGTATGTAGGTATGTACTATGTATAGTTATAGTTATAGTTATAGTTATAGTTTCAAGAAATTTAGATAATATGACTACTACAGGTAGGGCTTGAAGTCAAAATGAAAATTTTCGATTTTAATTCCAATTTTGCTTATCTGTATTAGTAATTAATTTATTCTGATTTTAATTTAAAATAATATACCTACTTATTTATAATTTTAATAATTTTTTTATAGTCGCATAATATTGATATAATTGTTTTCTGATTTTTAATTTTTATTATGTTTCTTAACTTTAGTTTATCATAAGTTTAGAACACCTAATAATATTACTGTTATGTCCGTTTGTTAGTACCTATTCAAACAAAAGCAACAACAATTAACATAATCTTATTAGTTATTAATATAAATACTCTAACACTACAGTTGAATAAATAAATAATTTTATAGTGGTCCTATCAAAGTAAATACTAATGAGTATTCAATGTCAATTCATACTAGTTAATATTAAAAATAAGAGTTAACAATTTTTTTTAAATTGTATAATACTGAATTTTACTATAATTTATTGCGTTGTATTAAAATGCGTTTAGAATATGAGAGTTTAGGACAATTGCATTGAGCTTTCCTAACTTGTTTAAAGTTAAAACATAATTTTTTATTTATTTTTGATTCATTTAAATATTTACGAATTTATTTTTGATTTATATCAATGATAAATCTGTCATTGTTTGCGCGTTCCATGCATGGCATTACGCGCGACTGTTCGAAATGGGTTCAAAAATACGAAATATTAGGTACTTTCTACTTATTACTAATAATAAGGTATTAGTTGTTACCTACCATAGGCGCAACTAGACCTCTAAAACTGTTGACAGTTTACCAATTGATGGTATTTCATTAAAATAATAATAGTTAGGTTTAAAAAACAAAGAGTGCTAAATTTTAACTTGGGGGTGCAAAGACCTTTTTGCACCCCTCTGGTTGCGCCACTGCCTACCAATGAAAAATAAAATTATATTCTAGTTAGTTTATTGTTTACAACTATTATACATCGAAGATTATTATTTTGATTTAATTTATCGATTTAATTTTTTTTCAATTTCAAAATAAAGTATGAACATCATTTAAAAAAATTCGATTTTGATAATATTACTTTTCAACTTTTTTTTTTTATTATTGATGTTTAAATTTGATTTAAATTGCTGATTACAAGGTGGTTGCTGTCCTCAACACGTATACTATATTGTAGAACACCACTAATCCTGAAATTCAAATATAAATTATATATATTACAATATATTGTGTGTTAGAAGTACGCCTACGTCTTAAAACTATAGTGCCAACCGCAGTCATTGAGATGCGACAGGGGGTGTGGCGCCACGCGGACGATATCTATATACGATATCCTAAATATAATGGAAAAAAATCGCGCCACAAATACGCTTGATGTATAATATAATAAATTATAAGTGTTATTAAAACTTATAGTTAGCGCTGCGGCTAACGTTGGGTGGCTTGTATTGAATACGACTCTAAAACGGTCTTTTAATTTTTTCAAAAATCCGAAAACCTCTTAAGACGACGATTGTCGTTTGGAAAACGAAAAATCACAAACAATCGTATCCTGCAATCATAGGTATAAAAACTGTCAAACATCGTACAATAATTATTATTTTATTACGTATTATATTGGTGTGGTGGTGCGTTGGTATAGTGTCTTCACCACCCCAATGAAATAACGTATATTATCGTTATTATTATTATTATTATTATTATTATTATTATTATATAATAATATTATAAAAGTTCTCGATGACGACGTGGCGTTAAGCTGAGTGCGCTCGAGGTTTCCGCCGCCGCCACCCGTCGTGCGGTGGCAATATTGTTGACCGATTCGGGCGTGGGCCACCGCCGCCACCGAATTCGATCCGCCAGGGCCGCGCACGCCCGGTCGCCCCGGCGCGGCCCCTCTCCGAGTCGTGCGCGTGTTCGCCGCCGCCGCAGGATCCGTCGAGCGCGCGTCCGTTCCGAGCTGCCGGTCCCTGCGCGCGCGCGCCCGATCGTTACCACTACTCGCCCGCGGATCGAGACCGAAAACCGCCGCCGCCACCGCCACTTACCTCGCATCAGACCCGCGTACGACGCGCAACGCAACAACAACATTCGTCGCGCGCGCTGCAGTGCTTTTGCGCTATTACAGCGTATAGGCGTATTATTATTATATTATATCGTATCGCTGTTGTACGGACGACGTGGTTTTTCGTTCGCACCGGCTGACAACGATCGACAATACGACGACGACCAAAGACGCATCGCCGCCGGAATTGACCTAGTTATTTTTTCGCGTTTGTTTTTACTCTCGGCTTTTTCGGGGTTTTTCCGTTTTCGTTTTGAGCCCCGCACGCTCCCTCGCCACCGCCTCTCGGCATCGTCCGCCCCCCCTCGATAACCGATAAATTGCTCAACGACCGCCGTCGTCGTATCCTACCCGTGTATACGACACGGCCATCGCGTGCCGAACCGGACAACGGGGCGCGTGTTCTTCCAGTGGCGTTGTCGCATATACACACACACACGCGCGCGCGCGCGCACGCACACCACAGTTTACTGGATAGGATAGTAGCCGCTCACCTGCACGTAAACCGCGGTGCACGCACTTCGAACTGGGCGCGTGCTGCGCTAGATCGACCGATCACCGGGACACGCGTAAGTATATAAATATGTATTTGCATCATATCGTCAATAAATCATAATAAGTATTGTCGTCTCGGCACTGCAACAGTGGCGTTTCGAAGTGATACGCAACCATTCTAATCATACGCTCATGTCAACACACACTCGTGTATACAAATCGTTTACCCGTATTTATATGCATTTGTCGCATAAGCCGTCATGACAATATTATACTATTATGACGTGTGACATTTCGTCATAATATTTATATTGACTATGTTTTTACTATATAAGGAGATACCTGCGCAATCACATACATATCATAATATATGCCATTTCGGTTTCACGCGTTCGACAACCTGGCGACGTTCCCAATCCATAAAAAATAATCAACCAACCAACCAACCTCCCCTAAGTAACACGGCCGATCCACTACTGATCTCTTCTGCAGAAAAATGTCGATACGACGAAAATATTATTACATGATGGTATTAGACGTAGCTTCGGCTTTAGTTTAATTCAATGCGATTATAATAATATACCGTCGGGGTCGTTTGATTTTGTACGTTCTATATTGAGATGCATATAGTGCGAGTTAGTCTCGATTGTAGTCAGCGTAATATTATTGCAGACTATAATAATATAAATTTAGTACTTTCCTAACACCATATCGTACGTGTTTTGTTATGTGTTTAGGTTAGCTCTTTAGATGTAACTTTCCAGATGACGATTTGACATTGCGATTGAAACCATACTGCCTTGCCGCTATGGTAAGTGATTTTGTGATGGTTAAGTCCAATTGGTTTTTTTTTTTTATTATTTCGTTGACCACGGTAACGGAATTTTTGTTTTTGAAGGACATAACATGGCCGAAGACTATTGGCATGCCGGTAGCAGATTTATGGTGTCCTTGTCGTCGTTGTTGTTGTTGCTGTTATCGGTATGCGCCAGTGCTCAGAGAACGCTATCTTCGTCCGGTAAGCACCGTTAGCGGCTTAATTACTACTGCACGCACGTCTCGGGCGCACAACAGTCAGTGTTGGATTTAGTAGGGAATAGGGGGTGCAATTCGCTGAGGCCTTAAAGTTGAGGTTGTTTCAGAACCTTAGGTTGATGCTCGAGATTAAATCATAGTTACAATTTCTAACTTTATAAGAATAAGGAAATCAATTATTTATTAAGAAATTACCTGTACCCGTATATTCGAGATGGTTATGGACTTAGTTTTATATCTATTAAATGTGATTCGATCTAAATGAATACATAAGTCATGAGATACCTAATTGAAATGTTTTATTTTTTAAGTTTTGTCAAACACAGAATAATATATAATTAATGTATCATAATACATATATTATATATTTAAAATAGGCCTCCAATATTAGTAACTGAACCCCGGCCTACCTGGACTTAGATCCAGTGGCGTGTCCAGAACTTTTTTGTGGATGGGCCACAAAAGTTAAGTTCAGAATGGTTTTATTCCCTCCTCATATTCTAATTTGATCTATTTAAGTTTTAGTATTTTTATTCTAAATGACTAATTTTAATATTTTTATAATAAATGGTAGCTTACCTTTTATTAAAACATACTTTTTAAATATTCAAATCTTTCATTTTTATTGAAATACCTAATCTAATCAAAACTATTTTATTTTCTTACTATAAATCATATTTTTATTTTTCATTGCACATCGAACTTATACTAGTCTAGTACTTATATAAAAATATGGGTGGGCACTTGCTTACCAGGCCCACTCCCTAAACATGCCACTGCTTAGATCCTGCACTGACAACTGTCTATATTAGTTTCTTCGGGTTTAACGGTTACTGGATTCGTATTTAGGATGTGACAAGACGTTTGTGAGCAACGACGGTCCGCAGAATGGCACGTTTCGGGCCCCGGAGTTCACCAACATCTACGGCGAGTCCAAAGTGTGCGTTTATACGTTCGTGGCTGCTTCGCATCAGAAGGTCTTCGTATCGTTCACTGCATTCAAGCTCCGAAGCACACCTCCAGAGTAAGATGCTCCTTTTATGTTTCAAACAAGAACACCAGTAATGCAAATTGTTGTTAACGTAGAACAAACCTAAAACAATATTAGCCAGTACTCACCCACCATTATTAATCATTGTTAATTATGAGTTGTATGAGTTAATCGCACAATATTACATTTATAAGTATATATAAGTATATAACCTATACCAACTACTAGGATCTACCATATATACACACATACCTATAACCAATTTTTTTTTTGTGGGATAGGGAGTGGAAAGTGTACTTCCACTTTATTGGATTACGTCTGAACATATATGTTCAATTCACTTTTGGGGCTTAATTTTGTCGAGAACTTCTATTTTTACACAACTATCTTTATGATGACGAGACATCGCTGCTGCATTTACCAAACATTAAGCATAGTTAATAAATTATGTACTAAATACAATTTAACACACATCATTCCATCACATTTGAATATAAGTACCATAATAATAATAGACAATTAATTTAATATTTATTACGTTTCTAATAATTTAAAATGTAATATAAACATTTCAACACTATTTTGTATGACTACCTACCCAAATTAACAATAACTACCATTACAGTGAATATATTTCTTTAAAATGAAGAAAATAATTCCTATTATATATATATATATATATATATTATTGCCATGAATTGTTGCTACATCCTAACCTAACCATACGAGTCCTTAAAATTACAAGTTGAAGCCTTATAATTTATATTATTGAACAAAAAGTGCACGTCATACTAATCAATTTTTCTTGAGTCGACACACGGGAAATATATTGTAGTATTATACGTTATTATATTATAAACTTACAAGTGCACATTATCGTACACAGATGCGTGCACGAGTACGTGGACGTATACTCGGAGGTTCAACAAGTCGATACGGAGGACTTGATAAACTCACCGTTTGGAGGTAGATACTGCGGTCTTATACCACCAAGAGACCGAACGTCGTTGTATAGAACTGTAGCGTTTAGCTTCTACACGGACAAGAACACGACCACGTCATCTTTGTTCGAAGGCTATTATATGTTCAGCAATGACTGTAAGTATTTATCATAGTAATCTCTTTAATACCGTTGAAAAATCGGCTTCTTGATTTACGCATAGCCTTTTTTTTCACATAAAACGAAAAAGGTACGATTCCCATTTCCACCAACTATTATTTAGGAACTATTTAACAAATGTAACAACCAACTACCAAGTGTGTACACTAAATAAAAAAATGTTATAATCATTATGTGAAAATACTTAATATAATCCTGTTATCCAATATATTTAAATGTTTTATTTTATTTTTTGTCATAAAAAATGTAATACAATCAATAATAATATTAATAATATCTAACAAAAAATAATATAATTAAATTATAGTTTTTAAAAAAATACAGAAATGATCATAGTTTCATAAGTTGACTTTAAACAATTTGGACTATATAGGTACTATAAAATTTTAATATTTGAATCCCTCTTAATATTTTTTTTATGTCATGACAAAAAATATATTGATGGCTGTGATGCAATTTATTATGTCTGTTATCGACGATTATCACTGTTTATACATAGTGAATACTATTGTACCGTCTTTATGATAATTTATACATTTTAAAGCACTATTCCGTGTATGTGATATTAGGTAAATAATTGTGGTTTTAGGTAAATTAACTAAAATATAATATAATCGGTGAACAATTTTTTTTGGCGAAAATGCCTTTTGGTGAAATTAGAAATTATACCTTTTTAGTATTTGACGGAAAAGGGTTGTGATGGAATGCAAAAATGTTCAATATTAGAAATGAGTAGCATCCATTTATCGAATAGTGTAGGTACCTGGTACACATCTGTTATAGATTAAAGTTCAGTCCAAATTTAAGTCTTGATCATTTAATATGATCATATTTATAATATATGTATGTATGTGTTCTTAGCTGCATTCCAATTGGGAACACCGTCGCCGATCAGCCCGTGTTCATTTGTCGTGAACTCAAATGTGAAAAAAGTAGGCACTATACTCACACCAACGTACCCGGGTATATATCCCAAAGGAATGAAATGTACATACTTATTTCACGGACAAGCCAACCAGAGAGTGCGGTTAGAATTCCGAGACTTTGACCTATTTTACGGAGGTCCACAGTAAGTATTTTTAAAATTTTGTTAGCCAAACATGAATATTGAATACATATATAATCATATTTTGCAACATTAAGTTTATGGAATTTACTATACATTGTTTTTGTTCCTCCGCAGTTGTCCTTTTGACATCGTAAGCATTTATGATGGATCAAATGCTACTAGCCCTTTGATCGGCCAGTATTGCGGTCAACAACGAAATTTAGTAGTCTACTCGACTAAAAATTATTTATACGTAACTTTCGACACACTTCATAGGGCAGCGAACACGCAGAACCGTGGTTTCAAAGGCATGTTTGAATTTAGCGAAAGTTTTGTCAAACTAGGTAAGTTTATCACACATTGGTCACATACCTATCTATTTAATTGCATAGCAAAAGCTTACATTATCATAATATTAAACGGGTTTAATTTTCGTATTTATCTAGATTTTATTGGGATAAACGACGGAGAACACGTTCGAGGCACTGAATGCGATCAAAAAGTGTTAAGTAAACGAACCTCGACGGGATATATATATAGTCCTAATTATCCGTTTCCGTACATCCCGAAAATCGTATGTCGGTATTTTGTTTATGGTCTTGAAGGTGCACAAGATTTGGAAAGAGTTAAGTTGGAATTCCAAAAATTCAACATACCTAAAGCACATATTAACGAACAGGAGTGAGTGTTTACCACACGATTATAAACAGCTCGAACGGTTTTTAATTGTTATTGTTTAAATTTAAGATGCACGGACGGTTACTTAAAGCTATACTTGAGAGGTCAAGAAGCTATGGACCTGTATGACAAGTTTGACTACGAAATGTGCGGTGATGAGGCTGATGAAAAGGTAGTGACGAGTGAAGGCGCTAGACTAGCAATGGTTTTCAGCAGTGGCGAATTACATGGTCGAGGATTTAAAGCCAAATATACGTTTGAAACAGGTAAGCGCACAGTAGTATAGGAACATTTTTTTAAAAATGTATTTGTTTTATTCTCTGCTATTCATTAGAATATCTTATACCTGGAACGGCTGCACCGAACGGTACGTGTCATTTTACTTACCGTAGTGAGTCTAAGAAACGAGGAGATTTCAACTCGCCCAGACATCCGGCAAACTATCCCAACGGTCTAAACTGTACGTTTCTATTCCTGGCTACGCCCAACGAACAGGTCACCGTGATATTCGATCAGTTCAAAATCAAAGTTGACGTAGCCAATATTTCATTAGTTCAATTTGGGTACGGAAAAAATTCTATTATTTTTTACAACGTGTGTTACTTGTATGTATTCCGCAAGAAATAAAAAAAAAATATATTTATTTTTACATACATACGTAGTATATTATTAAAAAAATATTAATTAGGGCTGAAATTTAAACATATTTGCATTTTTATTTTTTATTAATGTAATATTTTTATTTAGGGTGTTTGTTTGCAAGGAGGACTGGCTCGAAATATATAACATTTACAAAGATGGCACAGAGAAAATCGTCGGTAGATATTGCGGTATGACAGCTCCTGGACCGTTGGAATCTAATCGTGGTGCGATTGGCCTAAAGGTGCTTCTGCACACAAACTCGGAAGGTGTTTCTAGTGGCTTCAAGGCTAGGTATTTTTTCGACGAAGCC
Source organism: Rhopalosiphum maidis (assembly GCF_003676215.2). Taxonomy (NCBI): domain Eukaryota; kingdom Metazoa; phylum Arthropoda; class Insecta; order Hemiptera; family Aphididae; genus Rhopalosiphum; species Rhopalosiphum maidis. Next base: position 58,487,298 of record NC_040878.1, on the reverse strand, counting down.
AAGGCGATATTTGGCGGTAAGTCTTACAGTTCATTAATGTTGTGTCTACACACCGTCGAATCGTTTTCAAACCCGAAAACATAAACACTTAATATGTAACAAGTCATATTGTTATGCGTAATAATAACGATCGATTTTTTTTTTCATTTTCTATTCAAGACTGCGGTAGTAATATCAGTAATGCAGATTCTGGAAAGGTGCAGAGTCCGAATTTCCCGCTCAAATATACTGCACCGGAAAAAGGAATGCCGAGCAGAACGTGCAATTGGTTTATAAACGTCAGGCCCAATTACAAAATACTGCTCAACTTCGTCTCATTCTCGGTGGAAGGAGAGCTGGCAAGTAAGTATAAAGAGTTCTTCTAGAACGCACGTATTATAATATTAATATTACAAACTACACTGTAGATTATATAGTATTACTAGATAACATATATCGTATATACTATTATATTATATACCTACTCACTATCAGTACCACGATATTAATATATATATCTAATAATTTATTATTTCTACAGCTAGAGGCTGCGCGACGGCTGTTGTTAGACTTTGGCCATCTGTAGAAGAACCACCGTTGGAGTTATGTGGTGAAAAGCCCATTGAGTCATGGCAATTTCTGTCCGAATCCAATCAGTTCAGGATAAGGTATAAAAAAAGTCACTTAATTTTTAAACTTTTTTTAAACTATTGATATATATATATATATATATATATAAATGAAAAAATAAAACGATTCTGAGAAAAATTCAATAAGAAATTTAATATTTTGTATTAAGTGAAAAAATGTAATTTAATTTTAAATCGGTGAAAGTTGTAAGTATCTAGTATTTATATTCATCAAATTATAACAGAAAAAGCATTATCGATTTGCGGAAAAACGCATGTGTCGTAAATTGGAACGTTTTTCACCTCACGCACTATACGAAAACGTGAGAAAATCAAATAAATGATTTTTTCAATAGAAACCATTTATATAACCAAGTACATTTTACCATTAATTTTTCAATGGATGAGCACGAGATGATCGAAGGAGTTAGGTTAATTAGAAGAAAATCCAAAACTACAAAATTACATGTACCCACTTATATCGATCAGAATAATATATATATATATATATACAGGGTGTGTAAAGACTATTTAACAAATATAGTAACATTTATAATGGAAGTTTATCAAATAGTCTTGTTACACTTTATACGTTTATACATAATAACATTTTGTGACGTAGATGGACATAAAAATATGTAGGTAATATCATTATGTTTTTTGATATAGTTTTGTTGTGGCCGACAAATCGGGCAACGGCACTGGTTTCGCTGCAACTTGGACTGAAGTATTGGATAATTCTGACTCGTGTCCGGGGTTTCAATGCGAAAATTCGAGTTACTGCATATCCAATCAGTTAAGGTGCAACAACGTGATGAATTGTGGGTCCAACGACGTGTCGGACGAGACCAACTGTGAGTATTATTTACTAGATCCTTTTTAATGGTATAATGTCATTGACGCTCAACCACGATGCACACTGAAAATGGGAAAAATAGGGCCGCGTAATGGCATCGCATTTACTCAAGTCAGATAAAATCATATGAATATAACATTATTATAATATTGTTGATGGTCGTTTAGATTTATCCATACGGGGAAAATCGCCAAGATCATTAGGCAACCTAATGTACATTTAACGATATTTTCCTCGTACGTTTCAGGGGATATACTTTCAGTGGTCGATTTGTTTGATAATGTTCTCTTTATATTGACTGTTAAATGAATCATAATTTACTATATTATAATAGTATTACATTAGTTTATTATTATATTACATTATATCATTTATGCGACATAGATCTAAAATTTGGATTTTTATTTTAATAGTAAATGCAGCTATTATAAATAATATTATGTAATATTATTATGTTATTGATGTAAATAATGTTAAACAAGATTAAAATATTACTTGTTTGTTAACAATATAGTTTTAGTAGTATGTGTACAGATGTTCTTATCCTATAAATAACAGAACAATTATTACTTAATCAATAATGTATAATATTATATTAATATGAATATGAAATAAATGAATAAATGAAATAAAATTACTGCTGGTTAGTTTTCAAACACGAACACTAAAAAAATGACAAAGACATGTTCAGAATGACTACGTGTTCTAGAACAATTTATTATTAAATATTATATTTAAAAAAAATAAATATTAATCGTAAACAACAGACGGCAAATTTGATGCGAAGTGTGATGCCGGTCGCCGACACGTATTTTTTGTATTGCATACAACACATGCGTAGGTATACAGTAGTCATTAGTTATATATGATATATAAAGCGGAAAGTTCACAATTCATGTTTTCGAGAAAATAGAGATTTGCCTCGAAGACGTACGATTATTTATTTCGCGTTTACTCGATAACTCATTAATTCGATGGTTTCACGTTCACCAAAAACTGCAATAATAATAATAATAATAATAATAATATAATACAACACAAGTACGTACACACAACGTATTACATATATATTTATGTGTCGGTGGCGGTGAACTAGTGCTGGTGTATTATGGCAGTGGCGGCGGAACTATCTAAAAATCATAAATCATTTAAGCGCGGTTTTACGGCAGACCCTCCGCGCGCTCGTCTCGACTCGCTGCCGTGTATAATATATATAACTATAAATAAATACGCTCACGTCGAAGTCTCGTCGTATAATAATCGTAGTAATGAACCGAATACAAATTGCCCGTATGTGCTGTATATGTATTGTATACTCACCTCGTAATATTCCGCGTAGGTACCGGTGAAATCAGCCGTGTGTGTTGTTCGGCGCGTGATCGTAAAACAATATTGACGCCGCCCCCACGCGTATCTGTACGTATATGCATACGTGATGGAAATAAAACGGCCAAAACTATATCGATCGACGGCGAATATTTTATTTCGAAAATAATGTAATACATATAATATATACATTATATACATCACATATACACACGTACTTTATTATATACTTTACGGGGCGGATTTAATCGATATTCGACGGCGTGCAGCTGGGTATATATAATAACAATATTATATTATAAAAATCGAGTACCAAAGGAAAAGAACGTTTCGCCGAGCAGTTTCTTCTCGCCGTTTACATAACGTCATATCCGACTAATTATTATTTCACGATTCTGGTCATAATAACAAAACAATAGGTACAACAATATTATATCAATATAGAAATCCTTTTCTATGCGTTATCAAAAAATCTAGAAATAAAAATATAGTTTTATCGTATACGAAAATGCTGTGGTAAATCAATTATACATTATACTAGTAATGATACTGTATTGTGGTGTATTGTGAAAATAAACGATAAAAAATATCTTTCGAAATAAATAGCAATTTCATTGACCATCGCTCCGCCTCTTTTGTCTACGGACGTCGGACACACCTAGTTACTTTAAAACGATATTTTGAGAGAATTTACTGACTGAAATAAAAATGTGTGATTCGTTTTTATTTGAGATGTGAAAAATCATAAAAAATGGATTGCATTACGCGTGAGATGTAAGATTTTCAGCAATTTTGTGGCGTACACAGAATATGAAATCGATGTAATTCTAGTGTGGTCAACGTAGTGAGAGTGAACTACGATATAGATGTCGTATTACTAGTTTTTCATTTCAGCCATATATATAATTAAATCCTCTGTATGGTTTTCTTTAAAAGTACCTACCCCATAAAATCGATTACTTTTATACACAATATCTACTATTGGTACTAAGGTAGGTACACTTGTATAAAATGTACAATGTATGGTATTGTTTTTGACTTTTCACGTGAACATATTTTGTTTAATAAATTTAATAACGGAATGAATCAACTACATTGAGATTTTTACCGCGTATTTATGAATATCAGGCACCCACAATATTAAGGTGTACAAAGTTTTTAATAGATATCCTCTCTCTTCTTGTCAGAAAAAAATAACAAATAATTTCTATAATAAAACTTGTAATATTAATTACAATATTTATTGATTTTATTTTATTTCATAAACATATGAATATAATATTATGTATAACCATGCTAGACCCTTACTCAATGGACTGACTAGAAGCATAAATTTGATTAAAAATCTATTTATATAGCTGATAGTGGCAGCATCAGTAATCGTAGTAGTTGTTAATAGAATAATAGATACTATAGTATACGACTTCGGCTGATATCAACTATCGATTCCAAGAACAGAAGTATAACTTGATTGTGCGTGATTACGAAATAAAAAAAAAATACGACATGTAAGGATTAAGGACTAGGATCTTAAAATTTCCTATTCTTAGTAAAACTGTAAAAACCCTACTTTTTATATATATCCAAGGGAGTGCAGTCCTCCTATAATGGTATAGCCTATAACCACCAACAGTGGTGTAGTCAGATTTTTTAAAGAGGGAGGAGGGTGGAAATAAAAACGGTATACAATTTAAAAAGTTTTTATCGCTATTCGCCAGAAATTAATTATATATTACTCCATAGTCTATATTCGTAATTCCGTGTGTTTATAAAGCATAATAATGTTAATTACATATTATAATATTGTCATAGGTATTGACAAGGCTGGAAAGTTTATTAATATTTTTAACTCATAATGTTAACACATGAAAATGTAGCTAAAATTTAAAATTAAAAGTAACTTTTTTTTTTTTTACTAATTATATATATAAAAAAAAATAGCAAGTAATATATATAGGTTTTATAATAAAAAATAAACAATTTCTTTACCCAATTGCTTCAGGTACGAGGCACGTCCATACTTAAGTACTTTAATTAATAATGAAATCTAACAAAATATCATGAATTAAATATATCAGTAAATTATTTTACGTAATAGTCAACAAATTTCTCCAAAGTAATGAAAAAACTTAACTTTAACGTTTTAACACATTAATGTCCAGCTTTGGGTTCTGGCATACTGCGTTAAAAGTAAAAAAAAATGTATAAATGGCAGCGTTGCCCCCTCCCCGTCAGGCTAAGCCACTGTTCTCCGCCACCGTCACTACACACTCAAAATAACACTCCAATGCTAAACGACCCTGTTAATTTCGCGGCCTACTATAGGACTGCTTAACTACATCTACTACACCGTGTGCGTGCGTGTGCTATTTGGCAGGTGCAATGGAACCGGAAGCCATGGACAACGTGGTGCTGTCGGCGGTGCTGACCATGTGCACAGTGCTAGCGCTGATGCTGGCCGGATGCCTGTGCTGCCGGCGGCGGTCGGGCTCCGGGCGCCGCGATCGGTTCCGACGGGGCGTCGGGGGTGGCGTGGGAGTCGCGGGCGGTGGATACAACCGGCACCGGCGGCACCACCAACACCACCATCAACACCATCACGAGCCCCGGCCACCGTCGCTCCGGTCGCTCAGCCCTACGCCGTCGTCCGGCCAACACGTGTGCGACGAACTGGGCGAGCGGTTCGCCAGCGTGGACAGCGTGTGACGTCCACTGGAGCACCACCGCCATCACCGCCGCCGCCGCCGCCGCCGCCGCAACCTCTATCAACAACAACACCACCGCCGCCGTCGCCGCCGCTGCCGCCGAGACCGCGACGATGACCACCGCCAGAGTCCTTCTCAGCAGCAGCAGCCGCATCAGCAGCAGTAGTAGTAGTAGAGCCCGTTTCGTCCCGGCCACGCTCCCCGTCGCGACTTCTGCGCAGCAGTTGCGGTGGTCGATCGCGCCACTGCGACCGCCCCCTCATCGCTCAACAGTCACCGCCGCAATATTATAGGTACCCCCCTGTATTATGTTATATATAAATTATAATATTATAATATGGTTTACGCGTGGTGCGCTAAAATTAGTCGTGTCAATCCTATGCTCGTCGAACGGTGTTTAGAAAATAATAATAATAATAATAATTAATAATATAATTGTATAATATAATATTATATGTATTGTACGAATTTTTTGTCATTTCGTTTATCGTGTTCGTGATCACTTACGTACCTATATAATATTATTATATATTATTATACGCTCGCCGCGTATTGAGATCGATTTCCCTCGGAAGCGGCGGATTTCGTTATCTTTCGTTTTTTTTACTATAACTTTATTTTTCGTTTTGACTTAAACAAACCACCGATAATCACAGATGACAGGTCTGAAGACTTTCACACCCCGCAAGAGACGACCGTTACGGTAACAGCTACACTTCACCCTCTACGACCCTACGACTAGCAAAGTAATTTCCGTTTAAATTTTTCACAGTCTTCCCAACCATCTATCACCTCTCATCGCGTCCACTCGACATAATATATCATAATAGTTATATATGTATTGTTGTACATGAGAGTTACGTTGCTCTTCGAAATATTTCGATATCATCACGTCGAATATTATAGTATTATTTTTCTTTGATTTTGTTTTTCGTAATATAATTCGATCAGTCAGTAACGACGTTCGCCACAAAATCATCATCTTCAGCACGTAGCTGTAGTTGTACACTTTCAGTATAGTTCCAATTATCGGAGGGGAATGGGAGCTAGGATCCCTAACTGTAGTCTGTAAACAACTGAAAATTTCACACATTTGCAACATCTTTTTAGGTGTTTTATAACAATAGAAAAGTCACATTAGAGTCCGGCGTGGACTTAAGCTTCAGCTCCCCTCCCTCTTCCAAATCTCAAACTTTATTTTCACTACTTCAGTATTTTATATATAACAGTAATAATAAATCGGATCAGCGACTCGTTATGATATACATATATAATTTTACGTAATATCAAAATGAATGAGTGTATGTGAACGTGTGCATGTATGCGTGTGTGTGAAACTTGCAAAGTTTTTTGCTTCTTTTTTTGGGATATATAACATAATACGACGATGATGATGTTATGTATTTATACATTATGTAGTATAATCGACACTAACCCCGCGCCGTACCGTATACTTACGAGAGTGTTTTCTACCGAATATCGATCAGCGTGTCGTTTTAGGAGGGAGCGTTCTAACTTATAGCTCCATCTAGTGCACTCGGCAATCATCAAGGACAGCTGAGCGCATCGTGAAATACAAAATAAATCGTTCGCATCCCGTATTCGGCTGTCGGCGATGCGTGTTGGAATCCCTTTCAATTTAAATATAATATACAAATATATATATATATATATATATACAATCCAATACACTTAATTGAGACACTTCGGGCGGTGATCTATCTGTCTCCATTATCCGACTGTCCCGATAAACCGATTTTTAATGTAACGAATACATTTGTTCGGGACTCTGTTTGTCCCTATTATGCGGTGTCCCCATTAAGTGGATTCTACTGTATATTTAATAACATTTCAATAACGTCGTCGACGCGCGCACGGCTAGTTTTCAGTGTGTGCTATACTATACATTGGGGAGTGAGGGTCAAAAATGGAATCAATTGCTCAATCATATTAAGCCAAAAATAATAATAATAATATAATAGAAGAATTCCCGGTTTTTGTGTTCGCTGCCACTATTTTTGGAGGGAGGCAAAACGGGAACGATTGCGTTTTTCAAAATGTTCGTTGCTGAAAGACTAGTCGTGGCGATTTGTTTTTTTTTTTTTTTTACCTCACAGTTCGGTATAAGTATAACATATAATATTATGAAATGCCTATGTATTGTAACAATATGTACTTAAATATAATATTATATTAACGATTTTTCGAAATTTCAAAAGGCTGGAGTTTAGACAAATACATATTTTGTTATCTATTTATAATTTTAGGTTTTGTTTTTAGTTAAAACATCATATAACCGCTTTGGACCTCTTGTTATTACATTATAATATACAATAACAGCGCTTATTTATACCAAATATATAAATATATAATATTACAAATACCCGAACGGTCTCGATAATGTATTACGACATCTGTTTCGTAGACATATATATGTATAATATAGTTTTTTTTTTTTGTACATTTTCGTTATTATCTGATTGAGATTTCATCGACAGCGTGTCATGATTATAATTACCTTGTGTGTGTAGGTAATCTATTCGTAAGACACTTACACGGAATATTCGTTTCGTTACCAAACATCTTAAGCAAACATTACAAAATATTATTAAATTGTTTTTGTTACGGTTTCCTGCACAATATTGTTGTATATTAATCTAAATAATACGCACTTGTAATATCTCTAACTATTCTTTCGCCAAATCAAGCTCAAGGGGTGGACAATTCAAATAAATGTGAGTCACGCGTAAATTGAATTGAACTGCTCAACTCGATGACCTCCATCCACTAAACAGTTTTACGCCTCAAAAGTCTACAAATAGACGAAAGTCTTTCACTTCCGGCCATTACATACACACACATATTATAATACACCCTATAGGAAATACGTATATTTTGTATAGATTAGGTACATTAGGATAAATTACTATCGAAATTCCGGAGTGAAAACAGTATTATTGTAATGAATTTCTTCCAATTTTAATAAAAATGTTACGATATTTAACATATTAAATAATAATAATAAATTTATACATACTATATAATATTTGTATCGGCAATCTACTTCCGACAATGTGTATATATTATTATATAACATAATAATTATAATTATACGTTAGCGTAAGTGTATCGAACTTTTGTTATGAATTTTCGTTAAGTTTTTAACTATCGTATTAATTATACTCGTACGTTGAACGTTTTGCTTGTAATATTGTTAGTAAAAAAATTGTGTTTTTTTATGGCAAATATTTGTTTTCTATTGTTACACGATATTTGAGTATACCTCGTTAATGTTTACATAATAAAATAATACTACGCATAGTCCCATAGAGGCCTAGTGTATAATAACATTGTTTAAGCTCTAAAACGTGCTGTGTAACATTATTTTGGTGCATATTATTACTTATAAAAGAGTAATAATATTAATTTAGTCTATTTATATTTATATCTAGTCGATTGTGACGTATAAACAACTAAATAGTCTCTAGTCGTTATTACAAGTATATATTATTATTATTATTAATATGATTAATATATAATATTGTACTAATACACTTTTTTGTAGTAATATGTGTTTCCGTTCACGAAATAATGTGCGCGGTTAGGTTGTTAAACCAATCAAGTCAAAACAATCCAATTAATATTTAATATAACAAATAAAAACAAATCTTTTCAATCAATCAATTAAAAAAAAAATCGTTGAAAAACATAATATTATTATACAGGACCAAAATTCATTAATTTTGTTTAGCTTTCTCTTCTCGCCACTCGATGCTTACACTTTATTCAGACCAAAATATATTATTATATTATTCGTTTCATCTATATAATATTATATATGTTTCGTTCATCTGAAAAACGAACGTGTTTCAGTCCAGTAAGCTAATATTTAGCACACGGTAAATTTTTATTTATTTACCAACAAAACACTGCTCAATGTTTTTGTTTAATTTATTATTTGTTTTTGTTGTTGTGAATTGGACGGACTGCAACGAAATCAGCAATTAATAATTATGAATAAAAACAATAAAACTGCGTCTGTGCGTGTAGTACGGATTGCATGGGTCTGTGCAGGTACAATCCTATTATGCCTGTAGATACCGAGTTGTAACAGTTTAACGCGCAAGTTTTTCCGCAGTCCGTCCAATTTTTAATTGTATGTCATAGTTTAGTGAAAACAAATTTAAACATATGGTTAAGTGAAATTGGTATTAAATATTATTAGTCTATAATATATATATATTATATATATTATATATTATATAAAACAATAATATCATAAAACTTTTAAAATTAATAAAAGAAATCAAACATAATTTAACTATTAAATATACCTTATATAAATAATATGATTTATGTAACTTAGGCGTATATATATATATATATATATATATATGTAAACAAATATTATGTTATAAGGACAAAAATCAACATTTGTATTGTATTAATACAGTAAGTAAAACTAAATGTCCTAATGTAAAATCATTGTTGACAAATTTTCCTTTTTAGATTGGTGAAAATCATAAAAACATTAAATTACCCAATTAAATTATTTTTACGTTTATTTATGGCCAAAGCGTGTTTTTAGTTTTGTTTTTTACAGTCAATGTTAGGTACATAATATTATTATTATGTTGGTTAATTAATTAATATTAATATTATTATGTATTATCATTATGAAAATATACTTAATAGGAATTATAGAAATGTGTTTTTTTTTATCTTCCATTCCCATATTGTCTTACTACATTATACACACCCGAATACATATAAAATATGAAGTCATACTCCCGCGCAGTATACATTTGAATCAAATTTCAAAGAAGTAGCTGGTGAACAATAAATCTAATACTAGAAAAATCTATAAATGTGTATAAATTGTGTAAGTATAAATAAGTACTCAATAATATATATATATATATAGGTATAACACGTTAATAACAATAATTTGTTGCTAGAATTACTATTGTAGTATTGTAATGCTAGAGTGTAGCGATTATACGGTACCGGGTATTTGATTTCTATTTATTTCAATTATATCAATCAATGAATTTTAGCTGTACAATTTTGTTTACGTTTTGTTCACTGGATCGGTTCAGAAGCACATTTACTTTTAAATTTTTGTTACATAATGTCTTGCGTGTAATATAACGATGTACTTACATGCACTGTATGTTATACAGCGTGAAAATAATATTTCTGTCGTATTCGTATAGTATAATTTATGTTTATACGACAGTAGCACACAGAGAGTTTATGTTTACTAGTTACAACCCTTAAAAGATGTTTGTCTAGATATGCTAAAAAAAAAAGAAATTAGTAAAGTGTGTAGTAGCAAAATTTACAAAAAAAAAGGAACTTTCGTATACTATAGACTATTATAAACATAAAAATGTAACATATATTTTACATAGAAACACAATATTTTAATTTTATTATTAATTTTAATTATGTTTTAGTTTGTAAATTATTAACAAAAGTAGTGCACGAGAAGCAAATTGTGCAGGTGACGGACGTGCATCAAGAATGGCCACCGTGTACGATCAACAGATTATATATTTTACGAACGCATACTAATATACCGATTTCAAAAGATTTAGAATCTCTTGCAGTCATATTGTACTTATGAGCTATATGGTATCTATATTTTATAATTTACTTTACGGGTTTTGTCTAAATTATTATGGTATTTTTTGAAAGGTTTTGGGTGTTTGTAATAATACTTTAAAGACGAATAAATATTGTTAGTCAATATAGGCATCGACCATCGTACATGATTACGATTTCTGGTCACTGAATCGAACACTGATCATTTTTCAAATTATTTTCATTAAAAAAATGTGGTCATAGAGTTAAATTGAAATAAATAAAAGGCAATCTAAAAATATAAAACAACTATAGAATATAAACAATAATACAAATCAAAATACGAATCTCTCATTAAAATATAATTTATTCTACTTACCGTACGCACTACGTGCGTAAAAAAAAAAAGATGAAAAAGACGTTAAATCTTAATGCTGGCCGATAAGAATGAATGATAAACGTACACTAGCTGGATACTGGCTAGTAATAAACATCGTTGAACTCGTCGTCTGGGAAACACGGCTTCGGACGAAACTCAAATTTAGTGAATTTGCAATTCAAGGTTTAGACGTCAAACACTATACGTGAAGAATGTATTATAAAATATCTGCAGACTAGGAATTAGCAAACATCAGTGAAATCGAATTCACTGTCTCACCGTTGGTGTTAATAAAGTCATCGATAATATCTGCAATACGACGATTTTCGTGTATTGGAAATACGGTAGTTGACAAACCGACGACGTACGTAAAATTGTGGTTCTTAGCTGAAGCCGTCGGGATAGAATGACAGCTATGCAAATCGGGCGGTACGAGAAAGAGGAGGCGCAGAGAATAGCGACAAGTCACCGACTCGCGCTCTCCGACACCCCGTGGCGTGACGAGTTCACGGGTGTCGCGCGCTCGGTTATAGACGCGTTAGACCCCCCCCCCTCACCACCCGAACGGTATCCGCCTTTTACGATCACGCGGCCGGACGGCGACGGCGACACGGTGGCTAGCGGCACCGGAGTGGACAACGGATGCTGCACTAACGGCACCAATTGCGCAGTTATGGCAATCGTTATTAACTAATTTACGAGAGTTCGACAATTAATATCCGTTACGTAACATAATGCGACCGACTGCTTGATGGACACGAAACGTCACAGACAACGGTATAGTTAGTGCGAGACTGCACTGCACTGCACGAACAGAAATGACGACAAATGTCAAACGGTAGAAAAGTTGGCGGGCGACGACGGGACAGCCGGCATGGAAACCGGACAACAATTATAAGAAAAACATTAAAAACGTACTAAAGCGTTTGACGTCGGGTAGGTGGCCATAAGATGGTGGTACACTCGGACGCACGTCGAAATAAAAGAACGGTCGCACTGTACGACGTTTACGAGTCGCACACGGCCGAACGCAATCGGGGACGCATAAAAATAATACGCCGACCGATGAAGCAGCCGATCCAAACCGCAAATGGTATTTTGCGATCGTAATAAAATACGATGTCGGTGTCGGTGACGTCTTAACAGTCCAAGAGAAAAAAGATAAAAAAAAAAACAAATATCGCCTGACATGGGATTACGAGATCACGTAAACAATAATCAGCACGACGTCTATAGTTGCGGTGGCACGACGGCAGTGAACGAGATCCGTGTATGTTATGTATAGGTATAGTGACTGTGTGATACTCGTGCATATTTATTGTATAATATCAAAATGATGTGGTGACATCACTGAGTCATCGTGTCACGTGCTAAACGGACCACAATAATTTGCATCGGCATGGTCACGGGATGCTGTGGATATATATATATATATATATATATATATAAACATATCGATCGGGCGCTTGCCCCGTCAGCCGGTAAATCGACTGTGCGGATTGCCGCTGACCACCACACCGTTTATCTGTGAAAAATATCCGCCACCGTCGTAACGTGTCGCTATATTATATCACCGTAATATTTTGCTAATGTGGTCGGAGCGGTGTCGTTAACCGCGCTTTTACAGCTAATCTCACCGAGCCGCTGCCAGCTGCTACGGGTGGCCGAATAACGCGATGCCCAGTTGAGTAGTGCCGACATAAGTAGTTACTACTTAACGTAGCATTTTCCCCGTGTATCGCAGTCGTCCCGTTCAAATGACTTCGATTAATTGCCAAAGGTTTCCGGCACAGTGTACGATATTTTCATAAGCCCAATGCTGCGGAACAGCGTGATAACGAGTTTGACGCCAATTAACTAAGCGGAAAATTCTGGCCGGTTAAGTGGGACACGTGGTCTGAAAGTTGCTGCGGATCCCGAACATCCACAATAGTTCCCATAACAGTAATAAGTTAAAACTTATTATGGTATAGAATCGCCTCTTCGTCTATACACGCACGACATTGTGGTCGGCCCTGTCCACAATAATCGGTGCAAAGATTTTTCATGGTTCACCATTCATGAGTACATAAGTTTAGTTTCATCAATTAGATGTTAATAAATATAATAATGTATCATCCATGATCGCATTATCATAACAATGAATTCAAATTCATTGATGATTGCCTAAACAGTTTGCGCGCAAAAAAACACGAAATTATCGATAATTTTATTTTATAGTATGATAGCCCCCGGCCCCTGATCGTTTTTTGCCGTTTTTCACCAAAAAAACTAAATACACGTATTTTTAAGATGGAAGTTTACACGCGATGGCTCTGAAAACGTTATAGCGTGCTGAAGCGACCTACGTACTGTATTTTTATATCAAAAAAATGTCGAAAATCCAAATATTACCCACCCAAGTACCGCTAAAACCACTTTTTTGAAAAAAACTTGTTGGTAAGTTTTCGGGGTGAAGGATTTATTTTTTTGCTCTGAAATTGCATACTCATCGTTGGACGGGTAGCTTTAACAGTTTGCCCGCAAAAAAACACGAAATTATCGATAATTTTATTTTATAGTATGATGGCCCACGGCCCCTGATCGTTTTTTGCCGTTTTTCACCAAAAAAACTAAATACACGTATTTTTAAGATGGAAGTTTACACGCGATGGCTCTGAAAACGTTATAGCGTGCTGAAGCGACCTACGTACTGTATTTTTATATCAAAAAAATGTCGAAAATCCAAATATTACCCACCCAAGTACCGCTAAAACCACTTTTTTGAAAAAAACTTGTTGGTAAGTTTTCGGGGTGAAGGATTTATTTTTTTGCTCTGAAATTGCATACTCATCGTTGGACGGGTAGCTTTAACAGTTTGCCCGCAAAAAAACACGAAATTATCGATAATTTTATTTTATAGTATGATGGCCCACGGCCCCTGATCGTTTTTTGCCGTTTTTCACCAAAAAAACTAAATACACGTATTTTTAAGATGGAAGTTTACACGCGATGGCTCTGAAAACGTTATAGCGTGCTGAAGCGTCCTACGTACTGTATTTTTATATCAAAAAAATGTCGAAAATCCAAATATTACCCACCCAAGTACCGCTAAAACCACTTTTTTGAAAAAAACTTGTTGGTAAGTTTTCGGGGTGAAGGATTTATTTTTTTGCTCTGAAATTGCATACTCATCGTAGGACGGGTAGCCTTAACAGTTTGCCCGCAAACAAACACGAAATTATCAATAATTTTATTTTATAGTATGATAGCCCACGGCCCCTGATCGTTTTTTTGCCGTTTTTCACCAAAAAAACTAAATACACGTATTTTTAAGATGGAAGTTTACACGCGATGGCTCTGAAAACGTTATAGCGTGCTGAAGCGACCTACGTACTGTATTTTTATATCAAAAAAATGTCGAATATCCAAATATTAACCACCCAAGTACCGCTAAAACCACTTTTTTGAAAAAAACTTGTTGGTAAGTTTTCGGGGTGAAGGATTTATTTTTTTGCTCTGAAATTGCATACTCATCGTAGGACGAGTAGCCTTAACAGTTTGCGCGCAAAAAAACACGAAATTATCGATAATTTTATTTTATAGTATGATGGCCCACGGCCCCTGATCGTTTTTTGCCGTTTTTCACCAAAAAAACTAAATACACGTATTTTTAAGATGGAAGTTTACACGCCATGGCTCTGAAAACGTTATAGCGTGCTGAAGCGACCTACGTACTGTATTTTTATATCAAAAAAATGTCGAATATCCAAATATTAACCACCCAAGTACCGCTAAAACAACTTTTTTGAAAAAAACTTGTTGGTAAGTTTTCGGGGTGAAGGATTTATTTTTTTGCTCTGAAATTGCATACACATCGTAGGACGGGTAGCCTTAACAGTTTGCGTGCAAAAAAACACGAAATTATCGATAATTTTATTTTATAGTATGATGGCCCACGGCCCCTGATCGTTTTATCCCGTTTTTCACCAAAAAAACTAAATACACGTATTTTTAAGATGGAAGTTTACAAGCGATAGCTCTGAAAACGTTATAGCGTGCTGAAGCGACCTACGTACTGTATTTTTATATCAAAAAAATGTCGAAAATCCAAATATTAACCACCCAAGTACCGCTAAAACCACTTTTTTGAAAAAAACTTCTTGGTAAGTTTTCGGGGTGAAGGATTTATTTTTTTGCTCTGAAATTGCATACTCATCGTGGGACGGGTAGCCTTAACAGTTTGCGCGTAAAAAAACACGAAATTTTCGATAATTTTATTTTATAGTATGATGGCCCACGGCCCCTGATCGTTTTTTGCCGTTTTTCACCAAAAAAACTAAATACACGTATTTTTAAGATGGAAGTTTACACGCGATGGCTCTGAAAACGTTATAGCGTGCTGAAGCGACCTACGCACTGTATTTTTATATCAAAAAAATGTCGAAAATCCAAATATTACCCACCCAAGTACCGCTAAAACCACTTTTTTGAAAAAAACTTCTTGGTAAGTTTTCGGGGTGAAGGATTTATTTTTTTGCTCTGAAATTGCATACTCATCGTTGGACGGGTAGCTTTAACAGTTTGCCCGCAAAAAAACACGAAATTATCGATAATTTTATTTTATAGTATGATGGCCCACGGCCCCTGATCGTTTTTTGCCGTTTTTCACCAAAAAAACTAAATACACGTATTTTTAAGATGGAAGTTTACACGCGATGGCTCTGAAAACGTTATAGCGTGCTGAAGCGACCTACGTACTGTATTTTTATATCAAAAAAATGTCGAAAATCCAAATATTAACCACCCAAGTACCGCTAAAACCACTTTTTTGAAAAAAACTTGTTGGTAAGTTTTCGGGGTGAAGGATTTATTTTTTTGCTCTGAAATTGCATACTCATCGTTGGACGGGTAGCTTTAACAGTTTGCCCGCAAAAAAACACGAAATTATCGATAATTTTATTTTATAGTATGATGGCCCACGGCCCCTGATCGTTTTTTGCCGTTTTTCACCAAAAAAACTAAATACACGTATTTTTAAGATGGAAGTTTACACGCGATGGCTCTGAAAACGTTATAGCGTGCTGAAGCGTCCTACGTACTGTATTTTTATATCAAAAAAATGTCGAAAATCCAAATATTACCCACCCAAGTACCGCTAAAACCACTTTTTTGAAAAAAACTTGTTGGTAAGTTTTCGGGGTGAAGGATTTATTTTTTTGCTCTGAAATTGCATACTCATCGTAGGACGGGTAGCCTTAACAGTTTGCCCGCAAACAAACACGAAATTATCAATAATTTTATTTTATAGTATGATAGCCCACGGCCCCTGATCGTTTTTTTGCCGTTTTTTCACCAAAAAAACTAAATACACGTATTTTTAAGATGGAAGTTTACACGCGATGGCTCTGAAAACGTTATAGCGTGCTGAAGCGACCTACGTACTGTATTTTTATATCAAAAAAATGTCGAATATCCAAATATTAACCACCCAAGTACCGCTAAAACCACTTTTTTGAAAAAAACTTGTTGGTAAGTTTTCGGGGTGAAGGATTTATTTTTTTGCTCTGAAATTGCATACTCATCGTAGGACGAGTAGCCTTAACAGTTTGCGCGCAAAAAAACACGAAATTATCGATAATTTTATTTTATAGTATGATGGCCCACGGCCCCTGATCGTTTTTTGCCGTTTTTCACCAAAAAAACTAAATACACGTATTTTTAAGATGGAAGTTTACACGCCATGGCTCTGAAAACGTTATAGCGTGCTGAAGCGACCTACGTACTGTATTTTTATATCAAAAAAATGTCGAATATCCAAATATTAACCACCCAAGTACCGCTAAAACAACTTTTTTGAAAAAAACTTGTTGGTAAGTTTTCGGGGTGAAGGATTTATTTTTTTGCTCTGAAATTGCATACACATCGTAGGACGGGTAGCCTTAACAGTTTGCGTGCAAAAAAACACGAAATTATCGATAATTTTATTTTATAGTATGATGGCCCACGGCCCCTGATCGTTTTATCCCGTTTTTCACCAAAAAAACTAAATACACGTATTTTTAAGATGGAAGTTTACAAGCGATAGCTCTGAAAACGTTATAGCGTGCTGAAGCGACCTACGTACTGTATTTTTATATCAAAAAAATGTCGAAAATCCAAATATTAACCACCCAAGTACCGCTAAAACCACTTTTTTGAAAAAAACTTCTTGGTAAGTTTTCGGGGTGAAGGATTTATTTTTTTGCTCTGAAATTGCATACTCATCGTGGGACGGGTAGCCTTAACAGTTTGCGCGTAAAAAAACACGAAATTTTCGATAATTTTATTTTATAGTATGATGGCCCACGGCCCCTGATCGTTTTTTGCCGTTTTTCACCAAAAAAACTAAATACACGTATTTTTAAGATGGAAGTTTACACGCGATGGCTCTGAAAACGTTATAGCGTGCTGAAGCGACCTACGCACTGTATTTTTATATCAAAAAAATGTCGAAAATCCAAATATTACCCACCCAAGTACCGCTAAAACCACTTTTTTGAAAAAAACTTCTTGGTAAGTTTTCGGGGTGAAGGATTTATTTTTTTGCTCTGAAATTGCATACTCATCGTTGGACGGGTAGCTTTAACAGTTTGCCCGCAAAAAAACACGAAATTATCGATAATTTTATTTTATAGTATGATGGCCCACGGCCCCTGATCGTTTTTTGCCGTTTTTCACCAAAAAAACTAAATACACGTATTTTTAAGATGGAAGTTTACACGCGATGGCTCTGAAAACGTTATAGCGTGCTGAAGCGACCTACGTACTGTATTTTTATATCAAAAAAATGTCGAAAATCCAAATATTAACCACCCAAGTACCGCTAAAACCACTTTTTTGAAAAAAACTTGTTGGTAAGTTTTCGGGGTGAAGGATTTATTTTTTTGCTCTGAAATTGCATACTCATCGTAGGACGGGTAGCCTTAACAGTTTGCGCGCAAAAAAACACGAAATTTTCGATAATTTTATTTTATAGTATGATAGCCCACGGCCCCTGATTGTTTTTTGCCGTTTTTCACCAAAAAAACTAAATATACGTATTTTTAAGATGGAAGTTTACACGCGATGGCTCTGAAAACGTTATAGCGTGCTGAAACGACCTACGCACTGTATTTTTATATCAAAAAAATGTAGAAAATCCAAATATTACCCACCCAAGTACCGCTAAAACCACTTTTTTGAAAAAAACTTCTTGGTAAGTTTTCGGGGTGAAGGATTTATTTTTTTGCTCTGAAATTGCATACTCATCGTAGGACGGGTAGCCTTAACAGTTTGCGCGCAAAAAAACACGAAATTTTCGATAATTTTATTTTATAGTATGATAGCCCACGGCCCCTGATCGTTTTTTGCCGTTTTTCACCAAAAAAACTAAATATACGTATTTTTAAGATGGAAGTTTACACGCGATGGCTCTGAAAACGTTATAGCGTGCTGAAGCGACCTACGCACTGTATTTTTATATCAAAAAAATGTCGAAAATCCAAATATTACTCACCCAAGTACCGCTAAAACCACTTTTTTGAAAAAAACTTGTTGGTAAGTTTTTGGGGTGAAGGATTTATTTTTTTGCTCTGAAATTGCATACTCATCGTAGGACGGGTAGCTTTAACAGTTTGCTCGCAAAAAAACACGAAATTATCGATAATTTTATTTTATAGTATGATGGCCCACGGCCCCTGATCGTTTTATCCCGTTTTTCACCAAAAAAACTAAATACACGTATTTTTAAGATGGAAGTTTACAAGCGATAGCTCTGAAAACGTTATAGCGTGCTGAAGCGACCTACGTACTGTATTTTTATATCAAAAAAATGTCGAAAATCCAAATATTAACCACCCAAGTACCGCTAAAACCACTTTTTTGAAAAAAACTTGTTATAAGTTTTCGGGGTGAAGGATTTATTTTTTTGCTCTGAAATTGCATACTCATCGTAGGACGGGTAGCCTTAACAGTTTGCCCGCAAAAAAACACGAAATTATCGATAATTTTATTTTATAGTATGATGGCCCACGGCCCCTGATCGTTTTTTGCCGTTTTTCACCAAAAAAACTAAATACACGTATTTTTAAGATGGAAGTTTACACGCGATGGCTCTGAAAACGTTATAGCGTGCTGAAGCGACCTACGTACTGTATTTTTATATCAAAAAAATGTCGAAAATCCAAATATTACCCACCCAAGTACCGCTAAAACCACTTTTTTGAAAAAAACTTGTTGGTAAGTTTTCGGGGTGAAGGATTTATTTTTTTGCTCTGAAATTGCATACTCATCGTAGGACGGGTAGCCTTAACAGTTTGCGCGTAAAAAAACACGAAATTTTCGATAATTTTATTTTATAGTATGATAGCCCACGGCCCCTGATCGTTTTTTGCCGTTTTTCACCAAAAAAACTAAATATACGTATTTTTAAGATGGAAGTTTACACGCGATGGCTCTGAAAACGTTATAGCGTGCTGAAGCGACCTACGCACTGTATTTTTATATCAAAAAAATGTCGAAAATCCAAATATTACCCACCCAAGTACCGCTAAAACCACTTTTTTGAAAAAAACTTGTTGGTAAGTTTTCGGGGTGAAGGATTTATTTTTTTGCTCTGAAATTGCATACTCATCGTGGGACGGGTAGCCTTAACAGTTTGCGCGTAAAAAAACACGAAATTTTCGATAATTTTATTTTATAGTATGATAGCCCACGGCCCCTGATCGTTTTTTGCCGTTTTTCACCAAAAAAACTAAATATACGTATTTTTAAGATGGAAGTTTACACGCGATGGCTCTGAAAACGTTATAGCGTGCTGAAGCGACCTACGCACTGTATTTTTATATCAAAAAAATGTCGAAAATCCAAATATTACCCACCCAAGTACCGCTAAAACCACTTTTTTGAAAAAAACTTGTTGGTAAGTTTTCGGGGTGAAGGATTTATTTTTTTGCTCTGAAATTGCATACTCATCGTGGGACGGGTAGCCTTAACAGTTTGCGCGCAAAAAAACACGAAATTTTCGATAATTTTATTTTATAGTATGATAGCCCACGGCCCCTGATCGTTTTTTGCCGTTTTTCACCAAAAAAACTAAATATACGTATTTTTAAGATGGAAGTTTACACGCGATGGCTCTGAAAACGTTATAGCGTGCTGAAGCGACCTACGTACTGTATTTTTATATCAAAAAAATGTCGAAAATCCAAATATTACCCACCCAAGTACCGCTAAAACCACTTTTTTGAAAAAAACTTGTTGGTAAGTTTTCGGGGTGAAGGATTTATTTTTTTGCTCTGAAATTGCATACTCATCGTAGGACGGGTAGCTTTAACAGTTTGCTCTCAAAAAAACACGAAATTATCGATAATTTTATTTTATAGTATGATGGCCCACGGCCCCTGATCGTTTTATCCCGTTTTTCACCAAAAAAACTAAATACACGTATTTTTAAGATGGAAGTTTACAAGCGATGGCTCTGAAAACGTTATAGCGTGCTGAAGCGACCTACGTACTGTATTTTTATATCAAAAAAATGTCGAAAATCCAAATATTACCCACCCAAGTACCGCTAAAACCACTTTTTTGAAAAAAACTTGTTGGTAAGTTTTCGGGGTGAAGGATTTATTTTTTTGCTCTGAAATTGCATACTCATCGTAGGACGGGTAGCCTTAACAGTTTGCGTGCAAAAAAACACGAAATTATCGATAATTTTATTTTATAGTATGATGGCCCACGGCCCCTGATCGTTTTATCCCGTTTTTCACCAAAAAAACTAAATACACGTATTTTTAAGATGGAAGTTTACAAGCGATGGCTCTGAAAACGTTATAGCGTGCTGAAGCGACCTACGTACTGTATTTTTATATCAAAAAAATGTCGAAAATCCAAATATTAACCACCCAAGTACCGCTAAAACCACTTTTTTGAAAAAAACTTGTTGGTAAGTTTTCGGGGTGAAGGATTTATTTTTTTGCTCTGAAATTGCATACTCATCGTAGGACGGGTAGCCTTAACAGTTTGCGTGCAAAAAAACACGAAATTATCGATAATTTTATTTTATAGTATGATAGCCCACGGCCCCTGATCGTTTTTTGCCGTTTTTCACCAAAAAAACTAAATATACGTATTTTTAAGATGGAAGTTTACACGCGATGGCTCTGAAAACGTTATAGCGTGCTGAAGCGACCTACGTACTGTATTTTTATATCAAAAAAATGTCGAAAATCCAAATATTAACCACCCAAGTACCGCTAAAACCACTTTTTTGAAAAAAACTTGTTAGTAAGTTTTCGGGGTGAAGGATTTATTTTTTTGCTCTGAAATTGCATACTCATCGTAGGACGGGTAGCCTTAACAGTTTGCCCGCAAAAAAACACGAAATTATCGATAATTTTATTTTATAGTATGATGGCCCACGGCCCCTGATCGTTTTTTGCCGTTTTTCACCAAAAAAACTAAATACACGTATTTTTAAGATGGAAGTTTACACGCGATGGCTCTGAAAACGTTATAGCGTGCTGAAGCGACCTACGTACTGTATTTTTATATCAAAAAAATGTCGAAAATCCAAATATTACCCACCCAAGTACCGCTAAAACCACTTTTTTGAAAAAAACTTGTTGGTAAGTTTTCGGGGTGAAGGATTTATTTTTTTGCTCTGAAATTGCATACTCATCGTAGGACGGGTAGCCTTAACAGTTTGCGCGTAAAAAAACACGAAATTTTCGATAATTTTATTTTATAGTATGATAGCCCACGGCCCCTGATCGTTTTTTGCCGTTTTTCACCAAAAAAACTAAATATACGTATTTTTAAGATGGAAGTTTACACGCGATGGCTCTGAAAACGTTATAGCGTGCTGAAGCGACCTACGCACTGTATTTTTATATCAAAAAAATGTCGAAAATCCAAATATTACCCACCCAAGTACCGCTAAAACCACTTTTTTGAAAAAAACTTGTTGGTAAGTTTTCGGGGTGAAGGATTTATTTTTTTGCTCTGAAATTGCATACTCATCGTGGGACGGGTAGCCTTAACAGTTTGCGCGTAAAAAAACACGAAATTTTCGATAATTTTATTTTATAGTATGATAGCCCACGGCCCCTGATCGTTTTTTGCCGTTTTTCACCAAAAAAACTAAATATACGTATTTTTAAGATGGAAGTTTACACGCGATGGCTCTGAAAACGTTATAGCGTGCTGAAGCGACCTACGCACTGTATTTTTATATCAAAAAAATGTCGAAAATCCAAATATTACCCACCCAAGTACCGCTAAAACCACTTTTTTGAAAAAAACTTGTTGGTAAGTTTTCGGGGTGAAGGATTTATTTTTTTGCTCTGAAATTGCATACTCATCGTGGGACGGGTAGCCTTAACAGTTTGCGCGTAAAAAAACACGAAATTTTCGATAATTTTATTTTATAGTATGATAGCCCACGGCCCCTGATCGTTTTTTGCCGTTTTTCACCAAAAAAACTAAATATACGTATTTTTAAGATGGAAGTTTACACGCGATGGCTCTGAAAACGTTATAGCGTGCTGAAGCGACCTACGCACTGTATTTTTATATCAAAAAAATGTCGAAAATCCAAATATTACCCACCCAAGTACCGCTAAAACCACTTTTTTGAAAAAAACTTGTTGGTAAGTTTTCGGGGTGAAGGATTTATTTTTTTGCTCTGAAATTGCATACTCATCGTGGGACGGGTAGCCTTAACAGTTTGCGCGCAAAAAAACACGAAATTTTCGATAATTTTATTTTATAGTATGATAGCCCACGGCCCCTGATCGTTTTTTGCCGTTTTTCACCAAAAAAACTAAATATACGTATTTTTAAGATGGAAGTTTACACGCGATGGCTCTGAAAACGTTATAGCGTGCTGAAGCGACCTACGTACTGTATTTTTATATCAAAAAAATGTCGAAAATCCAAATATTACCCACCCAAGTACCGCTAAAACCACTTTTTTGAAAAAAACTTGTTGGTAAGTTTTCGGGGTGAAGGATTTATTTTTTTGCTCTGAAATTGCATACTCATCGTAGGACGGGTAGCTTTAACAGTTTGCTCTCAAAAAAACACGAAATTATCGATAATTTTATTTTATAGTATGATGGCCCACGGCCCCTGATCGTTTTTATCCCGTTTTTCACCAAAAAAACTAAATACACGTATTTTTAAGATGGAAGTTTACAAGCGATGGCTCTGAAAACGTTATAGCGTGCTGAAGCGACCTACGTACTGTATTTTTATATCAAAAAAATGTCGAAAATCCAAATATTACCCACCCAAGTACCGCTAAAACCACTTTTTTGAAAAAAACTTGTTGGTAAGTTTTCGGGGTGAAGGATTTATTTTTTTGCTCTGAAATTGCATACTCATCGTAGGACGGGTAGCCTTAACAGTTTGCGTGCAAAAAAACACGAAATTATCGATAATTTTATTTTATAGTATGATGGCCCACGGCCCCTGATCGTTTTATCCCGTTTTTCACCAAAAAAACTAAATACACGTATTTTTAAGATGGAAGTTTACAAGCGATGGCTCTGAAAACGTTATAGCGTGCTGAAGCGACCTACGTACTGTATTTTTATATCAAAAAAATGTCGAAAATCCAAATATTAACCACCCAAGTACCGCTAATACCACTTTTTTGAAAAAAACTTGTTGGTAAGTTTTCGGGGTGAAGGATTTATTTTTTTGCTCTGAAATTGCATACTCATCGTAGGACGGGTAGCCTTAACAGTTTGCGTGCAAAAAAACACGAAATTATCGATAATTTTATTTTATAGTATGATAGCCCACGGCCCCTGATCGTTTTTTGCCGTTTTTCACCAAAAAAACTAAATATACGTATTTTTAAGATGGAAGTTTACACGCGATGGCTCTGAAAACGTTATAGCGTGCTGAAGCGACCTACGTACTGTATTTTTATATCAAAAAAATGTCGAATATCCAAATATAAACCACCCAAGTACCGCTAAAACCACTTTTTTGAAAAAAACTTGTTGGTAAGTTTTCGGGGTGAAGGATTTATTTTTTTGCTCTGAAATTGCATACTCATCGTTGGACGGGTAGCTTTAACAGTTTGCCCGCAAAAAAACACGAAATTATCGATAATTTTATTTTATAGTATGATGGCCCACGGCCCCTGATCGTTTTTTGCCGTTTTTCACCAAAAAAACTAAATACACGTATTTTTAAGATGGAAGTTTACACGCGATGGCTCTGAAAACGTTATAGCGTGCTGAAGCGACCTACGTACTGTATTTTTATATCAAAAAAATGTCGAAAATCCAAATATTACCCACCCAAGTACCGCTAAAACCACTTTTTTGAAAAAAACTTGTTGGTAAGTTTTCGGGGTGAAGGATTTATTTTTTTGCTCTGAAATTGCATACTCATCGTAGGACGGGTAGCCTTAACAGTTTGCGCGTAAAAAAACACGAAATTTTCGATAATTTTATTTTATAGTATGATAGCCCACGGCCCCTGATCGTTTTTTGCCGTTTTTCACCAAAAAAACTAAATATACGTATTTTTAAGATGGAAGTTTACACGCGATGGCTCTGAAAACGTTATAGCGTGCTGAAGCGACCTACGCACTGTATTTTTATATCAAAAAAATGTCGAAAATCCAAATATTACCCACCCAAGTACCGCTAAAACCACTTTTTTGAAAAAAACTTGTTGGTAAGTTTTCGGGGTGAAGGATTTATTTTTTTGCTCTGAAATTGCATACTCATCGTTGGACGGGTAGCTTAACAGTTTGCGCGCAAAAAAACACGAAATTATCGATAATTTTATTTTATAGTATGATGGCCCACGGCCCCTGATCGTTTTTTGCCGTTTTTCACCAAAAAAACTAAATATACGTATTTTTAAGATGGAAGTTTACAAGCGATGGCTCTGAAAACGTTATAGCGTGCTGAAGCGACCTACGTACTGTATTTTTATATCAAAAAAATGTCGAAAATCCAAATATTAACCACCCAAGTACCGCTAAAACCACTTTTTTGAAAAAAACTTGTTGGTAAGTTTTCGGGGTGAAGGATTTATTTTTTTGCTCTGAAATTGCATACTCATCGTTGGACGGGTAGCCTTAACAGTTTGCGCGCAAAAAAACACGAAATTCTCGATAATTTTATTTTATAGTATGATAGCCCACGGCCCCTGATCGTTTTTTGCCGTTTTTCACCAAAAAAACTAAATACACGTATTTTTAAGATGGAAGTTTACACGCGATGGCTCTGAAAACGTTATAGCGTGCTGAAGCGACCTACGTACTGTATTTTTATATCAAAAAAATGTCGAAAATCCAAATATTACCCACCCAAGTACCGCTAAAACCACTTTTTTGAAAAAAACTTGTTGGTAAGTTTTCGGGGTGAAGGATTTATTTTTTTGCTCTGAAATTGCATACTCATCGTAGGACGGGTAGCCTTAACAGTTTGCGCGTAAAAAAACACGAAATTTTCGATAATTTTATTTTATAGTATGATAGCCCACGGCCCCTGATCGTTTTTTGCCGTTTTTCACCAAAAAAACTAAATACACGTATTTTTAAGATGGAAGTTTACAAGCGATGGCTCTGAAAACATTATAGCGTGCTGAAGCGACCTACGTACTGTATTTTTATATCAAAAAAATGTCGAAAATCCAAATATTAACCACCCAAGTACCGCTAAAACCACTTTTTTGAAAAAAACTTGTTGGTAAGTTTTCGGGGTGAAGGATTTATTTTTTTGCTCTGAAATTGCATACTCATCGTAGGACGGGTAGCCTTAACAGTTTGCGTGCAAAAAAACACGAAATTATCGATAATTTTATTTTATAGTATGATAGCCCACGGCCCCTGATCGTTTTTTGCCGTTTTTCACCAAAAAAACTAAATATACGTATTTTTAAGATGGAAGTTTACAAGCGATGGCTCTGAAAACGTTATAGCGTGCTGAAGCGACCTACGTACTGTATTTTTATATCAAAAAAATGTCGAAAATCCAAATATTAACTACCCAAGTACCGCTAAAACCACTTTTTTGAAAAAAACTTGTTGGTAAGTTTTCGGGGTGAAGGATTTATTTTTTTGCTCTGAAATTGCATACTCATCGTAGGACGGGTAGCCTTAACAGTTTGCGCGTAAAAAAACACGAAATTTTCGATAATTTTATTTTATAGTATGATAGCCCACGGCCCCTGATCGTTTTTTGCCGTTTTTCACCAAAAAAACTAAATATACGTATTTTTAAGATGGAAGTTTACACGCGATGGCTCTGAAAACGTTATAGCGTGCTGAAGCGACCTACGCACTGTATTTTTATATCAAAAAAATGTCGAAAATCCAAATATTACCCACCCAAGTACCGCTAAAACCACTTTTTTGAAAAAAACTTGTTGGTAAGTTTTCGGGGTGAAGGATTTATTTTTTTGCTCTGAAATTGCATACTCATCGTGGGACGGGTAGCCTTAACAGTTTGCGCGCAAAAAAACACGAAATTTTCGATAATTTTATTTTATAGTATGATAGCCCACGGCCCCTGATCGTTTTTTGCCGTTTTTCACCAAAAAAACTAAATATACGTATTTTTAAGATGGAAGTTTACACGCGATGGCTCTGAAAACGTTATAGCGTGCTGAAGCGACCTACATACTGTATTTTTATATCAAAAAAATGTCGAAAATCCAAATATTACCCACCCAAGTACCGCTAAAACCACTTTTTTGAAAAAACTTGTTGGTAAGTTTTCGGGGTGAAGGATTTATTTTTTTGCTCTGAAATTGCATACTCATCGTAGGACGGGTAGCCTTAACAGTTTGCTCGCAAAAAAACACGAAATTATCGATAATTTTATTTTATAGTATGATAGCCCACGGCCCCTGATCGTTTTTATCCGTTTTTCACCAAAAAAACTAAATATACGTATTTTTAAGATGGAAGTTTACACGCGATGGCTCTGAAAACGTTATAGCGTGCTGAAGCGACCTACGTACTGTATTTTTATATCAAAAAAATGTCGAAAATCCAAATATTACCTACCCAAGTACCGCTAAAACCACTTTTTTGAAAAAAACTTGTTGGTAAGTTTTCGGGGTGAAGGATTTATTTTTTTGCTCTGAAATTGCATACTCATCGTAGGACGGGTAGCCTTAACAGTTTGCGCGTAAAAAAACACGAAATTTTCGATAATTTTATTTTATAGTATGATAGCCCACGGCCCCTGATCGTTTTTTGCCGTTTTTCACCAAAAAAACTAAATATACGTATTTTTAAGATGGAAGTTTACACGCGATGGCTCTGAAAACGTTATAGCGTGCTGAAGCGACCTACGCACTGTATTTTTATATCAAAAAAATGTCGAAAATCCAAATATTACCCACCCAAGTACCGCTAAAACCACTTTTTTGAAAAAAACTTGTTGGTAAGTTTTCGGGGTGAAGGATTTATTTTTTTGCTCTGAAATTGCATACTCATCGTGGGACGGGTAGCCTTAACAGTTTGCGCGCAAAAAAACACGAAATTTTCGATAATTTTATTTTATAGTATGATAGCCCACGGCCCCTGATCGTTTTTTGCCGTTTTTCACCAAAAAAACTAAATATACGTATTTTTAAGATGGAAGTTTACACGCGATGGCTCTGAAAACGTTATAGCGTGCTGAAGCGACCTACATACTGTATTTTTATATCAAAAAAATGTCGAAAATCCAAATATTACCCACCCAAGTACCGCTAAAACCACTTTTTTGAAAAAAACTTGTTGGTAAGTTTTCGGGGTGAAGGATTTATTTTTTTGCTCTGAAATTGCATACTCATCGTAGGACGGGTAGCTTTAACAGTTTGCTCGCAATAAAACACGAAATTATCGATAATTTTATTTTATAGTATGATGGCCCACGGCCCCTGATCGTTTTATCCCGTTTTTCACCAAAAAAACTAAATATACGTATTTTTAAGATGGAAGTTTACACGCGATGGCTCTGAAAACGTTATAGCGTGCTGAAGCGACCTACGTACTGTATTTTTATATCAAAAAAATGTCGAAAATCCAAATATTAACTACCCAAGTACCGCTAAAACCACTTTTTTGAAAAAAACTTGTTGGTAAGTTTTCGGGGTGAAGGATTTATTTTTTTGCTCTGAAATTGCATACTCATCGTAGGACGGGTAGCCTTAACAGTTTGCGCGTAAAAAAACACGAAATTTTCGATAATTTTATTTTATAGTATGATAGCCCACGGCCCCTGATCGTTTTTTGCCGTTTTTCACCAAAAAAACTAAATATACGTATTTTTAAGATGGAAGTTTACACGCGATGGCTCTGAAAACGTTATAGCGTGCTGAAGCGACCTACGCACTGTATTTTTATATCAAAAAAATGTCGAAAATCCAAATATTACCCACCCAAGTACCGCTAAAACCACTTTTTTGAAAAAAACTTGTTGGTAAGTTTTCGGGGTGAAGGATTTATTTTTTTGCTCTGAAATTGCATACTCATCGTTGGACGGGTAGCTTTAACAGTTTGCCCGCAAAAAAACACGAAATTATCGATAATTTTATTTTATAGTATGATGGCCCACGGCCCCTGATCGTTTTTTGCCGTTTTTCACCAAAAAAACTAAATACACGTATTTTTAAGATGGAAGTTTACACGCGATGGCTCTGAAAACGTTATAGCGTGCTGAAGCGACCTACGTACTGTATTTTTATATCAAAAAAATGTCGAAAATCCAAATATTACCCACCCAAGTACCGCTAAAACCACTTTTTTGAAAAAAACTTGTTGTTAAGTTTTCGGGGTGAAGGATTTATTTTTTTGCTCTGAAATTGCATACTCATCATAGGACGTGTAGCCTTAACAGTTTGCGCGCAAAAAAACACGAAATTTTCGATAATTTTATTTTATAGTATGATAGCCCACGGCCCCTGATCGTTTTTTGCCGTTTTTCACCAAAAAAACTAAATATACGTATTTTTAAGATGGAAGTTTACACGCGATGGCTCTGAAAACGTTATAGCGTGCTGAAGCGACCTACGTACTGTATTTTTATATCAAAAAAATGTCGAAAATCCAAATATTACCCACCCAAGTACCGCTAAAACCACTTTTTTGAAAAAAACTTGTTGGTAAGTTTTCGGGGTGAAGGATTTATTTTTTTGCTCTGAAATTGCATACTCATCGTAGGACGGGTAGCCTTAACAGTTTGCGCGCAAAAAAACACGAAATTTTCGATAATTTTATTTTATAGTATGATGGCCCACGGCCCCTGATCGTTTTTTGCCGTTTTTCACCAAAAAAACTAAATACACGTATTTTTAAGATGGAAGTTTACACGCGATGGCTCTGAAAACGTTATAGCGTGCTGAAGCGACCTACGTACTGTATTTTTATATCAAAAAAATGTCGAAAATCCAAATATTACCCACCCAAGTACCGCTAAAACCACTTTTTTGAAAAAAACTTGTTGGTAAGTTTTCGGGGTGAAGGATTTATTTTTTTGCTCTGAAATTGCATACTCATCATAGGACGGGTAGCCTTAACAGTTTGCGCGCAAAAAAACACGAAATTTTCGATAATTTTATTTTATAGTATGATAGCCCACGGCCCCTGATCGTTTTTTGCCGTTTTTCACCAAAAAAACTAAATATACGTATTTTTAAGATGGAAGTTTACACGCGATGGCTCTGAAAACGTTATAGCGTGCTGAAGCGACCTACGCACTGTATTTTTATATCAAAAAAATGTCGAAAATCCAAATATTACCCACCCAAGTACCGCTAAAACCACTTTTTTGAAAAAAACTTCTTGGTAAGTTTTCGGGGTGAAGGATTTATTTTTTTGCTCTGAAATTGCATACTCATCGTAGGACGGGTAGCCTTAACAGTTTGCGCGCAAAAAAACACGAAATTTTCGATAATTTTATTTTATAGTATGATAGCCCACGGCCCCTGATCGTTTTTTGCCGATTTTCACCAAAAAAACTAAATACACGTATTTTTAAGATGGAAGTTTACACGCGATGGCTGTGAAAACGTTATAGCGTGCTGAAGCGACCTACGTACTATATTTTTATATCAAAAAAATGTCGAATATCCAAATATTAACCACCCAAGTACCGCTAAAACCTTTTTTTTGAAAAAAACTTGTTGGTAAGTTTTCGGGGTGAAGGATTTATTTTTTTGCTCTGAAATTGCATACTCATCGTTGGACGGGTAGCTTTAACAGTTTGCCCGCAAAAAAACACGAAATTATCGATAATTTTATTTTATAGTATGATGGCCCACGGCCCCTGATCGTTTTTTGCCGTTTTTCACCAAAAAAACTAAATACACGTATTTTTAAGATGGAAGTTTACACGCGATGGCTCTGAAAACGTTATAGCGTGCTGAAGCGACCTACGTACTGTATTTTTATATCAAAAAAATGTCGAAAATCCAAATATTACCCACCCAAGTACTGCTAAAACCACTTTTTTGCAAAAAACTTGTTGTTAAGTTTTCGGGGTGAAGGATTTATTTTTTTGCTCTGAAATTGCATACTCATCATAGGACGGGTAGCCTTAACAGTTTGCGCGCAAAAAAACACGAAATTTTCGATAATTTTATTTTATAGTATGATAGCCCACGGCCCCTGATCGTTTTTTGCCGTTTTTCACCAAAAAAACTAAATATACGTATTTTTAAGATGGAAGTTTACACGCGATGGCTCTGAAAACGTTATAGCGTGCTGAAGCGACCTACCTACTGTATTTTTATATCAAAAAAATGTCGAAAATCCAAATATTACCCACCCAAGTACCGCTAAAACCACTTTTTTGAAAAAAACTTGTTGGTAAGTTTTCGGGGTGAAGGATTTATTTTTTTGCTCTGAAATTGCATACTCATCGTAGGACGGGTAGCCTTAACAGTTTGCGCGCAAAAAAACACGAAATTTTCGATAATTTTATTTTATAGTATGATAGCCCACGGCCCCTGATCGTTTTTTGCCGATTTTCACCAAAAAAACTAAATACACGTATTTTTAAGATGGAAGTTTACACGCGATGGCTGTGAAAACGTTATAGCGTGCTGAAGCGACCTACGTACTATATTTTTATATCAAAAAAATGTCGAATATCCAAATATTAACCACCCAAGTACCGCTAAAACCTTTTTTTGAAAAAAACTTGTTGGTAAGTTTTCGGGGTGAAGGATTTATTTTTTTGCTCTGAAATTGCATACTCATCGTTGGACGGGTAGCTTTAACAGTTTGCCCGCAAAAAAACACGAAATTATCGATAATTTTATTTTATAGTATGATGGCCCACGGCCCCTGATCGTTTTTTGCCGTTTTTCACCAAAAAAACTAAATACACGTACTTTTAAGATGGAAGTTTACACGCGATGGCTCTGAAAACGTTATAGCGTGCTGAAGCGACCTACGTACTGTATTTTTATATCAAAAAAATGTCGAAAATCCAAATATTACCCACCCAAGTACCGCTAAAACCACTTTTTTGAAAAAACTTGTTGTTAAGTTTTCGGGGTGAAGGATTTATTTTTTTGCTCTGAAATTGCATACTCATCATAGGACGGGTAGCCTTAACAGTTTGCGCGCAAAAAAACACGAAATTTTCGATAATTTTATTTTATAGTATGATAGCCCACGGCCCCTGATCGTTTTTTGCCGTTTTTCACCAAAAAAACTAAATATACGTATTTTTAAGATGGAAGTTTACACGCGATGGCTCTGAAAACGTTATAGCGTGCTGAAGCGACCTACGCACTGTATTTTTATATCAAAAAAATGTCGAAAATCCAAATATTACCCACCCAAGTACCGCTAAAACCACTTTTTTGAAAAAAACTTCTTGGTAAGTTTTCGGGGTGAAGGATTTATTTTTTTGCTCTGAAATTGCATACTCATCGTAGGACGGGTAGCCTTAACAGTTTGCGCGCAAAAAAACACGAAATTTTCGATAATTTTATTTTATAGTATGATAGCCCACGGCCCCTGATCGTTTTTTGCCGATTTTCACCAAAAAAACTAAATACACGTATTTTTAAGATGGAAGTTTACACGCGATGGCTGTGAAAACGTTATAGCGTGCTGAAGCGACCTACGTACTATATTTTTATATCAAAAAAATGTCGAATATCCAAATATTAACCACCCAAGTACCGCTAAAACCTTTTTTTGAAAAAAACTTGTTGGTAAGTTTTCGGGGTGAAGGATTTATTTTTTTGCTCTGAAATTGCATACTCATCGTTGGACGGGTAGCTTTAACAGTTTGCCCGCAAAAAAACACGAAATTATCGATAATTTTATTTTATAGTATGATGGCCCACGGCCCCTGATCGTTTTTTGCCGTTTTTCACCAAAAAAACTAAATACACGTATTTTTAAGATGGAAGTTTACACGCGATGGCTCTGAAAACGTTATAGCGTGCTGAAGCGACCTACGTACTGTATTTTTATATCAAAAAAATGTCGAAAATCCAAATATTACCCACCCAAGTACCGCTAAAACCACTTTTTTGCAAAAAACTTGTTGTTAAGTTTTCGGGGTGAAGGATTTATTTTTTTGCTCTGAAATTGCATACTCATCATAGGACGTGTAGCCTTAACAGTTTGCGCGCAAAAAAACACGAAATTTTCGATAATTTTATTTTATTGTATGATAGCCCACGGCCCCTGATCGTTTTTTGCCGTTTTTCACCAAAAAAACTAAATATACGTATTTTTAAGATGGAAGTTTACACGCGATGGCTCTGAAAACGTTATAGCGTGCTGAAGCGACCTACGTACTGTATTTTTATATCAAAAAAATGTCGAAAATCCAAATATTACCCACCCAAGTACCGCTAAAACCACTTTTTTGAAAAAAACTTGTTGGTAAGTTTTCGGGGTGAAGGATTTATTTTTTTGCTCTGAAATTGCATACTCATCGTAGGACGGGTAGCCTTAACAGTTTGCGCGCAAAAAAACACGAAATTTTCGATAATTTTATTTTATAGTATGATGGCCCACGGCCCCTGATCGTTTTTTGCCGTTTTTCACCAAAAAAAACTAAATACACGTATTTTTAAGATGGAAGTTTACACGCGATGGCTCTGAAAACGTTATAGCGTGCTGAAACGACCTACGTACTGTATTTTTATATCAAAAAAATGTCGAAAATCCAAATATTACCCACCCAAGTACCGCTAAAACCACTTTTTTGAAAAAAACTTGTTGGTAAGTTTTCGGGGTGAAGGATTTATTTTTTTGCTCTGAAATTGCATACTCATCATAGGACGGGTAGCCTTAACAGTTTGCGCGCAAAAAAACACGAAATTTTCGATAATTTTATTTTATAGTATGATAGCCCACGGCCCCTGATCGTTTTTTGCCGTTTTTCACCAAAAAAACTAAATATACGTATTTTTAAGATGGAAGTTTACACGCGATGGCTCTGAAAACGTTATAGCGTGCTGAAGCGACCTACGC
The DNA here is from genome assembly GCF_003676215.2 of Rhopalosiphum maidis. NCBI lineage: Eukaryota > Metazoa > Arthropoda > Insecta > Hemiptera > Aphididae > Rhopalosiphum > Rhopalosiphum maidis. The sequence goes on along the minus strand of NC_040878.1, from coordinate 58,453,370 downwards.
ACTGTATTTTTATATCAAAAAAATGTCGAAAATCCAAATATTACCCACCCAAGTACCGCTAAAACCACTTTTTTGAAAAAAACTTCTTGGTAAGTTTTCGGGGTGAAGGATTTATTTTTTTGCTCTGAAATTGCATACTCATCGTAGGACGGGTAGCCTTAACAGTTTGCGCGCAAAAAAACACGAAATTTTCGATAATTTTATTTTATAGTATGATAGCCCACGGCCCCTGATCGTTTTTTGCCGATTTTCACCAAAAAAACTAAATACACGTATTTTTAAGATGGAAGTTTACACGCGATGGCTGTGAAAACGTTATAGCGTGCTGAAGCGACCTACGTACTATATTTTTATATCAAAAAAATGTCGAATATCCAAATATTAACCACCCAAGTACCGCTAAAACCTTTTTTTTGAAAAAAACTTGTTGGTAAGTTTTCGGGGTGAAGGATTTATTTTTTTGCTCTGAAATTGCATACTCATCGTTGGACGGGTAGCTTTAACAGTTTGCCCGCAAAAAAACACGAAATTATCGATAATTTTATTTTATAGTATGATGGCCCACGGCCCCTGATCGTTTTTTGCCGTTTTTCACCAAAAAAACTAAATACACGTATTTTTAAGATGGAAGTTTACACGCGATGGCTCTGAAAACGTTATAGCGTGCTGAAGCGACCTACGTACTGTATTTTTATATCAAAAAAATGTCGAAAATCCAAATATTACCCACCCAAGTACCGCTAAAACCACTTTTTTGCAAAAAACTTGTTGTTAAGTTTTCGGGGTGAAGGATTTATTTTTTTGCTCTGAAATTGCATACTCATCATAGGACGGGTAGCCTTAACAGTTTGCGCGCAAAAAAACACGAAATTTTCGATAATTTTATTTTATAGTATGATAGCCCACGGCCCCTGATCGTTTTTTGCCGTTTTTCACCAAAAAAACTAAATATACGTATTTTTAAGATGGAAGTTTACACGCGATGGCTCTGAAAACGTTATAGCGTGCTGAAGCGACCTACCTACTGTATTTTTATATCAAAAAAATGTCGAAAATCCAAATATTACCTACCCAAGTACCGCTAAAACCACTTTTTTGAAAAAAACTTGTTGGTAAGTTTTCGGGGTGAAGGATTTATTTTTTTGCTCTGAAATTGCATACTCATCGTAGGACGGGTAGCCTTAACAGTTTGCGCGCAAAAAAACACGAAATTTTCGATAATTTTATTTTATAGTATGATAGCCCACGGCCCCTGATCGTTTTTTGCCGATTTTCACCAAAAAAACTAAATACACGTATTTTTAAGATGGAAGTTTACACGCGATGGCTGTGAAAACGTTATAGCGTGCTGAAGCGACCTACGTACTATATTTTTATATCAAAAAAATGTCGAATATCCAAATATTAACCACCCAAGTACCGCTAAAACCTTTTTTTTGAAAAAAACTTGTTGGTAAGTTTTCGGGGTGAAGGATTTATTTTTTTGCTCTGAAATTGCATACTCATCGTTGGACGGGTAGCTTTAACAGTTTGCCCGCAAAAAAACACGAAATTATCGATAATTTTATTTTATAGTATGATGGCCCACGGCCCCTGATCGTTTTTTGCCGTTTTTCACCAAAAAAACTAAATACACGTACTTTTAAGATGGAAGTTTACACGCGATGGCTCTGAAAACGTTATAGCGTGCTGAAGCGACCTACGTACTGTATTTTTATATCAAAAAAATGTCGAAAATCCAAATATTACCCACCCAAGTACCGCTAAAACCACTTTTTTGCAAAAAACTTGTTGTTAAGTTTTCGGGGTGAAGGATTTATTTTTTTGCTCTGAAATTGCATACTCATCATAGGACGGGTAGCCTTAACAGTTTGCGCGCAAAAAAACACGAAATTTTCGATAATTTTATTTTATAGTATGATAGCCCACGGCCCCTGATCGTTTTTTGCCGTTTTTCACCAAAAAAACTAAATATACGTATTTTTAAGATGGAAGTTTACACGCGATGGCTCTGAAAACGTTATAGCGTGCTGAAGCGACCTACCTACTGTATTTTTATATCAAAAAAATGTCGATAATCCAAATATTACCCACCCAAGTACCGCTAAAACCACTTTTTTGAAAAAAACTTCTTGGTAAGTTTTCGGGGTGAAGAATTTATTTTTTTGCTCTGAAATTGCATACTCATCGTAGGACGGGTAGCCTTAACAGTTTGCGCGCAAAAAAACACGAAATTTTCGATAATTTTATATTATAGTATGATAGCCCACGGCCCCTGATCGTTTTTTGCCGTTTTTCACCAAAAAAACTAAATATACGTATTTTTAAGATGGAAGTTTACACGCGATGGCTCTGAAAACGTTATAGCGTGCTGAAGCGACCTACGCACTGTATTTTTATATCAAAAAAATGTCGAAAATCCAAATATTACCCACCCAAGTACCGCTAAAACCACTTTTTGAAAAAAACTTCTTGGTAAGTTTTCGGGGTGAAGGATTTATTTTTTTGCTCTGAAATTGCATACTCATCGTAGGACGGGTAGCCTTAACAGTTTGCGCGCAAAAAAAACACGAAATTTTCGATAATTTTATTTTATAGTATGATAGCCCACGGCCCCTGATCGTTTTTTGCCGATTTTCACCAAAAAAACTAAATACACGTATTTTTAAGATGGAAGTTTACACGCGATGGCTGTGAAAACGTTATAGCGTGCTGAAGCGACCTACGTACTATATTTTTATATCAAAAAAATGTCGAATATCCAAATATTAACCACCCAAGTACCGCTAAAACCTTTTTTTTGAAAAAAACTTGTTGGTAAGTTTTCGGGGTGAAGGATTTATTTTTTTGCTCTGAAATTGCATACTCATCGTTGGACGGGTAGCTTTAACAGTTTGCCCGCAAAAAAACACGAAATTATCGATAATTTTATTTTATAGTATGATGGCCCACGGCCCCTGATCGTTTTTTGCCGTTTTTCACCAAAAAAACTAAATACACGTATTTTTAAGATGGAAGTTTACACGCGATGGCTCTGAAAACGTTATAGCGTGCTGAAGCGACCTACGTACTGTATTTTTATATCAAAAAAATGTCGAAAATCCAAATATTACCCACCCAAGTACCGCTAAAACCACTTTTTTGCAAAAAACTTGTTGTTAAGTTTTCGGGGTGAAGGATTTATTTTTTTGCTCTGAAATTGCATACTCATCATAGGACGTGTAGCCTTAACAGTTTGCGCGCAAAAAAACACGAAATTTTCGATAATTTTATTTTATTGTATGATAGCCCACGGCCCCTGATCGTTTTTTGCCGTTTTTCACCAAAAAAACTAAATATACGTATTTTTAAGATGGAAGTTTACACGCGATGGCTCTGAAAACGTTATAGCGTGCTGAAGCGACCTACGTACTGTATTTTTATATCAAAAAAATGTCGAAAATCCAAATATTACCCACCCAAGTACCGCTAAAACCACTTTTTTGAAAAAAACTTGTTGGTAAGTTTTCGGGGTGAAGGATTTATTTTTTTGCTCTGAAATTGCATACTCATCATAGGACGGGTAGCCTTAACAGTTTGCGCGCAAAAAAACACGAAATTTTCGATAATTTTATTTTATAGTATGATAGCCCACGGCCCCTGATCGTTTTTTGCCGTTTTTCACCAAAAAAACTAAATACACGTATTTTTAAGATGGAAGTTTACTCGCGATGGCTCTGAAAACGTTATAGCGTGCTGAAGCGACCTACGTACTGTATTTTTATATCAAAAAAATGTCGAAAATCCAAATATTACCCACCCAAGTACCGCTAAAACCACTTTTTTGAAAAAAAATTGTTGGTAAGTTTTCGGGGTGAAGGATTTATTTTTTTGCTCTGAAATTGCATACTCATCGTAGGACGGGTAGCCTTAACAGTTTGCCCGCAAACAAACACGAAATTATCGATAATTTTATTTTATAGTATTATAGCCCACGGCCCCTGATCGTTTTTTGCCGTTTTTCACCAAAAAAACTAAATACACGTATTTTTAAGATGGAAGTTTACTCGCGATGGCTCTGAAAACGTTATAGCGTGCTGAAGCGACCTACGTACTGTATTTTTATATCAAAAAAATGTCGAAAATCCAAATATTACCCACCCAAGTACCGCTAAAACCACTTTTTTGAAAAAAACTTGTTGGTAAGTTTTCGGGGTGAAGGATTTATTTTTTTGCTCTGAAATTGCATACTCATCGTTGGACGGGTAGCTTTAACAGTTTGCGCGCAAAAAAACACGAAATTTTCGATAATTTTATTTTATAGTATGATGGCCCACGGCCCTTGATCGTTTTTTGCCGTTTTTGACCAAAAAAACTAAATATACGTATTTTTAAGATGGAAGTTTACTCGCTATACCTCTAAAAACGTTTTGAGATTTTTATTTTATAGTACAGTTGGGCACGTTCCCAGAATGGTTTTTTGGAACCACAAGGATCCGTTGTTCCTTCTTTTTATATCAATTAATCACGTAATTCCAAATATTTTATACCCAATTGTACTATTACGATCTATTGTTTAATATGGGAATTTTAGTCTTATGGCATATATTTCTGAAGAGTGACTTTAAACTGTCTATTTTTTTTTTTATTATCGTATAAACAAAAAATTTAAATCACAATTGTTAGCTAAATAATATTGTCTATCAATAATATACTGATATGTTATTGTTTATACCTAGTTAATACTGATTAATCAATTATTTAGACTACATTAATTCCACATTTTAATTACATACTGTTTTGTTTATGATAAATAAATAAGTCATACGTTAAATATGATAATCGACACTTTTGTTCAATTGAAAGTTTTTGTTAATAATCCTTGGCACCGATGCAGTTATTATCAAGAAATAGTTATGAAATAAAAAATCGCAAAGTACTTCTTCTCCCCAAAAAAACATACTTACCGACATATACTTTTAATATAAAAATGCGAAACAATTTATTTTTTTGTACAACGCCAATTTGTTTTATTTTTGTAAAATTAATACATTGCTCAAATAGAATATTTTTACTATTTTTAAAACGGCGGACTTCTATGAGTAGTGGCTTAAACACAATATCCCGGATGTCTGGACACATCTTATTTATTTATTCACAACAACGAGTCAAACAAATGCACTTATTATCTATGGTACACGTACTATAACAAGGCTTATGTTTACGCGTATGTGTCGCTACCGTTAAATCGCAAAGACGTCGATACGCGTTCGGCGGTCGTCGTTTATATCACGGACGTACGAATGGGTTTCCACGACGTACAGGGGCGAGTGCAGACCAACACCGGACTGCATCCGTAGCGATATTATGATAAAGCCCACTTGTCGGCACGAGGCATCTCGCGCATCGTGAACACTACACGGCTTACAGCGACCGCGTATGCCTGCGCTCGGCAGCATATTAACGAATCGTAAACGTCGCAATGACCATCGAAAACGATACCGCCGACAGTCCGCAACGATGGCCCGCGCTGTTAACGCAGACGAGTCACGACAATATCATTATATCGATATACCGGCCGGCCACCGTTTGACAATAATAATAATACACTATACTATGTATGATGTTACGCCGTAGTGTCGAAACGAAGCACATTCGTACTAATTATGATAATTCACGACGGACGTATCTGATACGACACGATTTCACGAGGTGACCGGCCGGCGTTTGCACCGGTGAGGACGCGCGATTTCGGCGTGGTGACGCGTTGGCCCAGAAATAGTGAATTAAACGGTCCGTAGGTATTCACGACGAAACTGATGAGCCACCGACGATACACGAGGTCGACACACGAACTACCGGTACGATGTGATGCAAATTACACACCAAGGCGAATTGCTGAATCGTCGGGCGGCTATACATTTTATGCACCAAAACGATATAATACGGTTTTGAGCGTACCAATACACACTCGTCACTCAATAATTATTATTAACTGATTTTATTTCGCGTACTAATATGGTACATTATATTATATACATTTACAGTGGATTCCGCTTGATGTGCGCACATCGGGACTAGCCCTGTTTGCCCACATTAAGCGGTTGCCCTTAAAAACCGAAATTGGTTGTATTAATCATTTTTCGTATTGAGACCAGACCATCATTATGTCAATGTGGAGCGAATGCCCACATATTGACCGGTGCCCACATTATAGGTGAAATCCACCGTATACGACAAATTACAAATTTGCAACATATTATACCTGTTACGCTGTTACGTTTTACAGGATTACCTATACATATTATTATACTTATCTGGCTGATGGTCATTGCTGCCCGCAATAACGCGAGTTGCAAATTAGTTGTAATTTCCTAAAATACGGTACACACGTTACACAATAATAGTTAATTTTTCAATACTTAGAAGACTTCTGAACGATTTAAATGTTCAAACAAAACATTATATCGTATAACATTCTTCTTTAAAAGACTTTCAACTAGAAATATCCATTCGGCTAGCCATATATTAATATTATTATGTTCTCGGTTAATGGTACATACTTACACCGAGTGTCCTGCACTTATATAGCACGTTTAAACGCTTCGATTAGACATTATAATATTATGATATTATCATTGATGTGTTGCTCTACGCATAAATGTAGTCAATCTGTACGATGCGCCGGACAAGCCGAGTAATCACATAATGTATTATTATTATTATATTTACTTTATATTCGTTTTATTATCGCGGTCGTTATCGCAACGACCGCGACTGCTTATCTAAGTTTGCGAGAGCGCGACTCGCGACCGGTCAAGTCGCGGGTTAAGACAATCAGTCTTGAAAGATCCACGGTCGCCGTATATACTACTATCGTACTGTTGTTATAATATATAATTTATAATAATATAATATACTAATTGTTCCTAACGTTTATACGCGACGTGAGTTTGTTATTCCGAACCAGCCACCTACATTATCTTTTTATCTTTAGAGTCGGTACACTCGGCCGATTGTTTATCGGACGGCTTTTTTATCGTATTAACATATTATCGTACGACAAGGTGCAACTATACAATATAAATTATTTTATTAATCATTCATTATCTATCATAATGATATTATTAACCACGTAATAATTGTTTTTCCTTTATCTTACAAAATAATTATTTTTATACTAGATTAAATTTTATTTTTTAAATGTACTCACTATTTTAAAATGAAAGATTAATTTAGTTTATAGTATAAATATAGGCTATCCGGAACATTCATTCGTTCGTTTTTTATTCATAATTTTTTATTTTAAATATTATACTTAGTAATTAACATCATACTAAATAATTAGGGTTTAAATAGCCAATTTACAATGAGATTTTGATACAACACATATAATTTTAACAAACATAATAATTAAAATCATGAGTATTCATTCTATAAGACGTGTATTTGTATTCTGATGTATAAGTCTACATCCGGTGTCGTTGAACGTTTTCGTGGGTTCAGAGCTGTTGACGTCCGTACTCATAGATTTACCATTCAGTGTAAATTCACACGTAGTGTACTAGTGTCTATTAATAAACAAAATCATTTACATTTCAAGATGTATAATGAAAAAATTTCGTTTTGAAGACGGAATAAAAATACTACTTTTGTAGGCACATCTCGCCATACCCTTGCCACGCTGCTGGCTACACCTTTTTAATACTTATAGTACTTAAGTAGTGAGTATTATTTCTTATTATCATATGTTGGCTATAGTCTATAGTTAATAGTTATAATATAAAACGTAAGCTATTTATTCGTATTTTATTTTATAATTTATAATAAATACTAATAAAACAGTATGCAGACTAAATGCTAGTTATATTATTAATTTTCTTTTAATAAATATAAGGAACTAATAAACTATACATATACCTTACTTATTAAACTGTTCATTTCTTATTAGTTTTTTTTTTTTAATTTCGTTAAAAAAATATTTAAATAATAAAAAACAGTTTCCATTTTCATGAGCAATCTTAATGTTTTTTCAATTCCTGTTTTTATTTGTAATTTCTAAAAATTTTCTGAAATTATTTTTAATTTTCCTTGTTTCTTTTTGTTCAAGACTCAAGTAGAATTTGTTTTTTTTTCTAAATATAAATCATTAAATCTATAATAGTTTTATGTACCTAATTCAATGGGCTGAGACAATTTTAGCCATTCGAGTTACGAGGAGCCGCTGGCCGAAAGTATGTTAAGGTGTTAAAGTTGAAGAAATGGAGACTAAATGTTGGACTTGCAGAGACTATAGTACATGGTTGTAAGTTGTTGATATTAAAACTCGGTGAGCTAAAATTTTTCAATCCGGCCCTGAGCGTTGGTCAGTACAGCTAAATTAAACTAGGTACCTAATTCAAGTAAGATAATTGTATGTATTTTGTAAATATATGTATAGGTATATAGATTATAGACTTATTGAATTATTTTTAGTATTTATTGTAGTTGTAATGTAGTATATAATATAACGAATAAGTATTTTAATTGCTTTAATTTATTTAATATATATAAATATATAATATACAGATAGAGGATCATATGTGATTGGGACAAATGATAGTTCAATGACTAGAGGATTTCGGCTAAATTGGAAGTTTCTTAGATAGCGTAAATCGTATTTTTATTTCTATGTTTATTTATTGAACTAAATTTTATTGTATTATTAATACATAGTTTAATTGTATATGTTTTGAATTATTTTAAATTTTAATGCATGATGAATTGATGTGTGCAAAACGCTACGGAATTTATTGTTTTTTTTATAAAGTGGACGGTGTATCTAATTATTACCTACATATTTGTAAAATGTCTGTTTTATTGTGCATGAGTTTTTTTTTTAAATACTATATATAGCTAATTAGGATCGGGCTGATTAGCTGACCAGTCTGCGATCCACAAGACATGTATACATCATTTTGTGAGTAATATTTATTTATTTCAGTTGTTGTACTATTATATACTGAAAACCTTAGAGTATTATAATCTTAATAGTTCAGCTGCAATAGCTATTTGTCTAATCTAAATATTTACAATAAAATATTACTATATCTTAGACAGTTATACTTATTTTTGATTTATATATTATATTGTATCCCTAATATTATATAATAACAAGTAAAGTTTTAGAAAGTGTTGAATTTAAATAATAATAACAAGAGGAAGCGCATTATCTTTTGTATAACGTAATTACTTTTTTTTTCAAATAACAATTTTTTTTTCTATAAATATTGTACTTCACAAACAAAAAAACTTGCGATGTATGCAGTTAATTATATGCTAATTTATAATTGAAAATTTATTTAATTTTAAAATTATTATGCCTATGTACTCAGTTCTATGTGCCTTAAAATTGTATGTAGCTACAAAGTGTGCGTTCTTATTTTTTACACACACACACACATATATATATATATATATATATATATATACGTATATATGTACCTATCATATATATTGTAAAATATATCAGCCGTTCAAAATTCGATCAAAAAATGATTAAAAATAAGGCAATGATGTATGTTTTTATACTATTGCCTCAGACATACAAGTATAATATATAACCTATATTTGTTGTATGGTAGGTACTAGGTATACCTATAACATAGGTGGTGTAGTGACCACACGTGTTGTGTTTGAAAATTAAATCAACATCAATTCATAGGTACCCACTTATACTACCTTGTACTACCCACTTAGCTATTAATGTATAATATGCATTATATACGAAATGTAGCCGTTTGTTTCAATATTTGACCGAGGGATAATTTGAGCCGTGAAGTCATTGTCGGGTGACGCTGGAAGATTGATTTTCGGCGGCCTTTTTGTGCTGTACAGCACCCGCGTGGACCCGGCGCTTCCGAATTCTTTTGAGCTAAACCGCTAATGATGCGAATACTGAGCGGCAACCGAGGTGTTGGTCAGCGTTTTGACCGTGGTTTCGGACCACCCGTCTGAGCACGCCGACAAACACGAATTTATCGAAGCCTAGTGTTGATTATCTGTTGGCAAGTACAAAAGATGATTGTAAAAAAAAAATAATGACGTTCTCAATGGTGGTTTAAACAAATGCCGACGAGTCTGCGCGTATTAATAAATCAGTTAGCACGTGAACAACGCCAAATTAAATAATATACGAGTGAGCGGACTGTAATAATCACGATCGATCATGCAAAGAATATCATAACAACACGCAGTTATATATTATCTATCGGTATATACTACATAAATATCACATATTCACACCAATTATATTGAGTGGGTTTGCTGTATGAGCGATTTAATAACAGAATGTGCTCATTTTATACTGTTAATTATTTTTTTAGATTCCAAGCGAAACAATAATTGTATTAATTTTATTATGATGTCGATTTTTTTCTGCCCGTCATCACCTTATGCAGCAATACAAATGCTTCGATTTTCCACTTTGGGAATGGTTTCTAATAGCGAATTTGATCCAGATGGTACTTACTTGGGATTTCAAAATAAAAAGAGAAAAACAAAAAAAAAGGTAAGGAAGAACTAGAACTTTTACAATAAACCAGTTTTTCGACAAAGTTAATTTCTTTATTTTGTTATAATATTTAGAAACGATAACTAATACGAATTTCCATCAAATGTTTATATTGTCATTTTTTACATATGGTATAATTTTCTAAATATTTAAATTTTTTTTTTTGAGCTATTTGATGAAATATAACATTTTAATTTTAATTTTTCTATAAATATACCATGAAACTTTGCCTTTGTTAAGGTCTTCCTGCGTTAAGTATGTTGGTCGTTGATCAACATCTATTGCGATGATATACACCAAATTTGTTAAAATTTCTATTAATTAAATGTATCAAATCGATTAATTTACTAATATTTAAAAAATAAGTTTATTTTCGTAATATCTAAAAACAGTATTCATAATGATGACTTGCTCTAATGAATATAATCTTCCTTAATGTTCTTAGGTCCGTTTTTATAAGTATTTATATTGTAGTAATTTGTATAATCATTCAAAATATTCTTAAAATAAAATTAAGTACCCAAATAGGCATTTTTTTACTTTTATTTAAAAATTACCTTAAAATATGCGTCTAGTGAAACAAAATAAAAAGGTGATATAACAAAAATTGCATGGCATTTATTAAAATTATTGAAGCTGGGCAACCAAATATTACTTTGATCAATTCGTAAAGTAATAATCATATTACTTCATATCATTTATTTTTAAACTAAACACTAGTGTTTGTGCTATGAAAAACATTTGAAGAATAACGATGTGTTGGCATATGACGCAACAAAAAACAATCTAATCTTGCAAAACGCATGCCCCTTATGTGGATGGTATAGGCCGCTTTATATGCGAGCCTGAAATATTTTGTCTAAGCCTTGTTGCACGGCAGTCCGAGCTCAGAAACGATAAAACTGAGCTATCAAGACCGTACTCAGAAAAAATTTTCAATTGGGGAGGGGGGTGGAACTCCAAGTGTTGTCTAAGAAAGCATGTTAAAAAGAGATGGTGGATACATTAGGGATATAATATAATATATATATCATTTTGTTTTGTAGTGGTAAGTATTAACTAATTATTATATTTATTCGGTTTGATTAATAATTTAACTATGATAAATAATTATTTATAATATAAATATTAAAACATTAATATTTATATAGTATAGTCAATATTTTGATTAATAAGCAATTAATTGAATTATCGTTATAAATTCTATACATTCAGAAATTAAACTGTCAGATTAACTGACAACTACTTTACACTTTGTATGACAATACACACAATAATCTAAGGTATCTATATAATTCCATTGCGCATATATTTTAATTATTTACTTATCAATTTGATTTTAATTAAAATAATAAATATGTAGAGAACGCAATACAAAGATCTGAAGTATAAAATTATTTTTCAAATAATAAATTTAAAAAATAAAAACTAATAAATACAATCACATATGGTATGTAAAATATTACAACTTTAAAATGATAATATCAATAAAAGCATACAATATTTCCTAGATACTATTCTTAGCTTTAAATTTTCTATTCGGTAAATTTACTCTAATATTAAAAGTAACATCACAAAATGTGTTCTGCTGAACGTAAGTTTGCTATGATGTATGTTAGTCAGACAGAGGAAACATATTATGTGGCTATAACGTCCTCTTAAGGAAATAATTTAATATTTTTAGAGAAATATCTTAGATTTATAACAGTTATTTGAAAAAAACATAATTTAATACTTACTAAATGGAATAGTAAATATAGCATTATTATTACTGATAATATACACATAACACATTATTATATACGAAAAATGATACTGAGCAGAAGAAAATTATTCAGATAATTATAAGTACATTTTATAATATTCCAATTAAAGTAATTTTCTGTTAATAGCACATAGTATGTTGAATAAGGTTTTGCCAAAAACATTACATTAGAAAATATTATTGTGTGTATAAAATATAATAATATATACATAATATGTTCAAGTTCCCACGAATAATATTTTTGAATTAGTACAAGTTACTAAAATCATTATTCTTCGTTTAAATATCCAGTTTCTTACGAATTTCAACTTCAGTTATATCTATAAAAAAAAAATTTGCTTATATATATTTTAAGTCATCTCAATTAAATAAAAATAAAAATAAGTAACTATCAATTTATATAATTTTCTATAAAGATTTGAAAATTTTAATTTAAATTTTGTCGTAGGAAAAGTGTAGAGACATCCGTAGAACTTGGATATACCTATACAGTTCTATAAAGGTCAAACATTCAATCACAGAAACAACAGAAGCAAATAACACAAAAGCCGTCTGTACGGATATACCCATCCATGTCTTAGCGTTTCCCTTGTACAGGGGTCAATGCGTTCCCACAGAGCAGACTTGAAAAAAACGACATTGTCGTCATCGCATTATCGGACTACAATGGGAAACGGGCTGCAACAGGTAGCTGTTGCAGCCACACGAATCGTGTTTGGTCCTCCAGAAAAACACGAAAAATAATAACACAATAGTCTAGGGTGTTTGAATTGTTATAAAATAATAATATTTTTGTGTGTCGGGTGTCGTGGGTAATAATATAATATAAAAGTCATATTTTGGCGCCCCCGGCCATCACATATTTTTTCTTGACTTTTATCATTATTTTATTTAAATCTGTGTATCGACGAATCCGCTTTTCTACTCGTACCAGTCTTACTAGTTAAAAAAATAAAAATAAAATAATAAGAAATATTAATTGTTGTGCACGGTCGAAAATCGATTATGAATCGTTTTCGCAAGGGGTTGAAGAAACAATTTAAGAGTGAGATGTTATTATTTATTGCTGTATTTTTTTCCGTACAGTATCAATATTTCTTAAACCCCTTGACAAATTGCATATTATAAAGACCGCCTGATCGTTGGTAGCTATTATATACATGTATACATACTGTAATATGCGATAGAAATATTACGACGAGTTTTTCGGTCATTAAGACCTCGCGGGAGGGTCGAAAGGATTGCGAACGGGATACGGATTGCCACCCGCTTCGCTGTAAACGTTAATCGGATTCGAGATGTATTTCGCGTGAAAATATATTGTCTACTGTAGTATAATATATAGCCATATAATATACCCGTATTATAGGTAGTGAGTTAAAACTACTTCAACAATTTAATAATTAAACGTTCTTTGCATTGAAAAGGATTCGTTCATGGTGTAAATATAATATAAAATCGTATAAACGCATTTTTCTTTTAAATTCACTGTTATTTTCATTAAGAAACAACATTAACTTTTTTAATACCAGTAGATATTCGGCTATCTGGCTATCTAGGTATAAATGAATAATTTGGTTTTTAATATTCTCATAATACTTTAAGATTCGTGTTTCTATTGAGTATTATAAAAAAAATATGTCCCGGTGCAATTTATATTTTTCAAATAAATGCCATAATAATTATAATATTATCAAATATAATATAACAATAGTTAATAAATAAGTATGAAACACTAATAATTATTTTAAGAAAAATACTACTTAAATCTTTATATTTTTGTTTAACTGTCTCCTTTAAAGATAACTAGATATAAAGGTACACTATTTTACTGAGTACATCGTATTGTTTGTCATAAGCTCATAACGATTTTTTAAGATATTTTGATGGTTTTGTCCATAAAATTGTTTATTACATAAATTATATGTATAATATAATATATAAGTAGCAGTATATATATTTTTTTACAACGAACTGGTTTGATAAAATATTGTGCTCACTAAAATATAGGTACTTAAAGGCAACAAGTATAATATTATGTTTGTATTATTATTATTATATACTCATACTTGACTAATTTTATTGGAAAATAAAACAGTGGTTTATTATTATTATTACTATTTTTTTTTTTGACATCGTAACTACAATCAAATTGTCAAATATAAAAAAGTGGGAACATTTAAATAAATAAAATATATATACATAAAATACGTTTGAATGAAATAAAAATATATTATAAAATGAATAACTTATCTGTGCAGTGATGCGTTTAGTCAAAAACAAAAGAATTAATAAATCTTAAAATTATATTTAGCATAGTTTGTTAAATAATAATACTAGTAATACTACTAATTCTTAAACCTTATTCATTGATAATATATGTATTTTTTATCTAAATAATAAGTTTTATCAAGTACAAAAAAAAATAAAAATAAAATTCACCTTTAACATGAATGCATGCAGAAATGAGAAATTTCTATCGTATACGGATTGTATGTTGTATCCCAACGAAATTTTAATTTTTCTCAATTTTAATTTATAAAAACTGTTTTAATCGAATTAAAATCGAGAAATGTGTCAATTAAAACACAATATAATATATATATATGTATATATATATTTTACACGAGAATAAAAAAATGTTGTTTTGCCAATTTTTGGAATAAAATAGTTTTATTAAATTAAAATCAATTCAATTTTATGTTTACAATATTATATTTATCTACGTATAGCTTAAACGCTTTTACTTAATAAAAGTCGATTCTACTCATTATTATCACAGAATAAATGAAATTTCTTATAGTATTAAATTGTAAATATAGGGCTGCAACGATCTTCATTTTAGTCGCATATCCTGATTATTGACCAACAACTCCTATAATACTAAGATAACCAACTTAATAAATAAATGCTATCATATAATTTCTATTACGTACAAATTTCAATATCATAATTTTAATTTTACACGCAATTTACTAAATAAATAACAAGAATCATATTTCGTAGCATTAACTGTAAAATATAAGAATCATAAGAAAAACGTTTGCCAATAGTCAGAGATCGGCATGTAAACTTTCTTGATTTTCAACTTTTAGAAATGTATTAATTGTATGCATTATGTATCTCAATAGACTATAATGTATTTTATTTTCATTTTCATTTAGTGAGATAGATCTCTGAGACCGGAGAGCAGATTTTGTTGTTTGGGATCTTGTTAAATTCACATAAGCTAGGAGAAGTGCAGTGAAGATTTTGAAGATTTTCAGAATTTTATCTTTTATAGTTAATTCACTATAGAGCTTCAAAAAAAATTAAAACACATTTTATTGGACGTTTTTTATGTTTTTCAGCTTTATAGCTTTGTAGTGAACTAACTAATATTTTATGCTAAAGCTAGCTTAATTAACCTAACCTCCTCATTACAACTGAGTTCAATTTTTATCATTTTCTTATTTAACATAAATTCTTGAAGTTTTTAAAAGTCAGACTTTTTTCATTTCAATTACCATACTTAATTGATTAAAATCAAGAAAGTAATAAGAACTTTTTTTAAATACATTTTTAGTTAGCAATTTCCTGTTCAAATGAAGTATATAAATATAATGCATTTGCATTTGGACATCTAATGTCGTTTAATGTTTTAAATAATTTTGAATTCATAAAATTTGCAATTTTATTTGGATAACTATGCCTTATTTTTTTCCTGTGTACAAGTATAAATGTATAATCTTCTAATTCAATGTTAAGCATAACTAATAGTTGTGAAGCGATTGACTCGAAATTTTATAATTTATATTCTATTCAACCTATCTCAATATTTTTCAATTTATTGAAACCAGAAAGAATTTATAATATAATAGTAACATTGAAATTAAAAGAACTGGTAAATTATCCAGGACAACATGTGAACAATTGTTATTAGTCAATAATTAAATA
Organism: Rhopalosiphum maidis; assembly: GCF_003676215.2. NCBI lineage: Eukaryota > Metazoa > Arthropoda > Insecta > Hemiptera > Aphididae > Rhopalosiphum > Rhopalosiphum maidis. The sequence continues at coordinate 58,437,138 of NC_040878.1, read as the reverse complement.
CATATAAAAATGGACTAATGTCATAGTTTGATTTTATAAAAATAGTAATTTAAATTTTTACCTGATGTGTAATATTATTTTTACTTTTAATTTATACTAATTTAACAAAGTAACATTTATTAATGTTAGATTATCCAACTTTTTTTTATTAAAAAACATTAAAAGTGTTCGGAATGACGTGTAATTAATATGTTTATTTGTTTTTATTAATTTAATAATAATATGACAAAACAATGCATGATACCTATTATTCGCATTTTTCGTTTATCATTTAATTTATATATATTTATATATATATATATATATATATAAAATGTCTTGAATTAAATTTATACAAACTGTTTTAATTAAATTTTTCCCAATGTTAAATTAGTTTTATTTTTAATTCATATTAGTTATAAATATATCAAAATAATGTTTATTCTAATAAATTAGATAATATAATATTTATTTTACATGATAATATTGTTATGGACAAATTTCTCGATTTGAATTAATTTCTTCATATCTTCCCGACACAACTCTTGTACCTGAAAAAATCGGAAGGACCCAAAATGTACTTTGTACACGACTCTTTTGTGGACAAAATTTATTAATAGCATAAACAATAATACTTTTAGCTTGGTTTACCAATATACTGTTGTAAATTGTAATGTATTGATAGGTATCAACATATTGCACACCTACATAAAATAATTTGATTTGTAATTACTCATTACAAGTTAAATTTTATTATAATGCGTCGAATTACAACTACAAACTCACTATTGCTTAGCTCAAAAGCTTTGGAAATATTTCATATTGATTTTCGTTGTAAAAACGTAAACGATTTACAAGACCTCGGTGAAGTGATACACTTGCCCTCTTCAAATCATTTCTTCGACAGTCCCCTTCATCAGTTACCGTACAGCTGTTACTGTTATTTAAGTAGATTTTTTGTATAAATATTATGCGATATAATAATGGTACTAATATTTTACACGAGCTCTATGTAAGGACCAAATAGTGTCTGAACACACAAAGCAATTCAAATTTTGATCCGGACATGAATTGATATACAAATGGTCAAATATTGTAAAATATTGAGAAAGCACTTATAATTTACACACTATAGTTTAGTATGGGTATTGCCGTAGGTATTACGAGGTTCGGCATTTCGTATGAAAATTTTGTACAGCCAGGAAAATATAATATGTATTATATAACAGTATACATGTTATAAACACGCGTTTTTTCCAAATAAAATATACAATTATTTACTATTTCATTAAATCAATTTCAAAAAACTGTATTGCAGATTCATTCAGTCTTTTGTGTATCTAAAAGTGCAATAATGGGTGGTCCGCAGTATAGCGGAAGTGGAAATAAACTAAAAAAGCGTGCAGGTACCTAGTACCTCATCCCAGTCATCCCTATGAATTGTCCTGCGGTTTCATGAAGAAAAAATAAGGAGATTAACTATTGTCGTATATGTCATTATATTATCAAATATTGCAATACCCTGCAGTGCACTATGCCCACGCTGCATTGTCTACTGCACGGCACGATAGCTACAATAATACAATTACGATGAATTACCTATACGAACAGATCACGATTTTAAAAGCATATTTGGTGATTCGTCAAATTTCGGTAAAATGCGTATAATTTTATATTGTATTCTATGCCTGTGCTATAATATTATATTACGGGTGATATAAAAAACGGTAAACTAAAAATTAAGCTACAGTTAAGTAGAAGAATATTTAGGAATTACGTTCAGGTTTTAAAAATAAATGCATTAGTTTAACTTGGGTACATTTCTTTCGTTTTTGTTTTAAATCTAAAATATAAAAATGTATAATCTGTACCTATAAGATATGTATTATACAATGCGTATAATACGTACATTTTACAAAGGAAGGAACCAGGAGGCATAAGTGAGGAAGTCACTTAATGGCGGCACGTTAGAAAAATATTATTCTGGTAAAAACAATTTTTCCATCAAATCATCGCATAAAGTACATTTATTTCACGTTTCTTCTGTTGTCAACGTCATCGCATTATCTCATTATCTGCGAGTTACGAAAATACTTAATAATAATATTTTATAAATTGTACTACATCACATTAATTTTTTTATATAATAAACTCGGTTATATGCTTAAAGTATTTAACGATATGGATAAATGCGATTCCGTTATCATGCCATGAAATTAATTTTAAAACTTGTGTAAATAATTTGAATATAATTTCGATTTTGGTGAATACATTTTTTTGCCCTCTTAGTTTTTTACCTAGTCACACCTCTGCCACATAAAATATTTTGATTTTCGTCACTGCTTTTTGCAAAAATTTGCCGCGTTTTCAATCGATCACGGCTTTGCCTAATATGTAAACCTCTAATTTTAACGGTAGGCATACACTATATTATATTATACAATCATATTATATTAAATGTTATGGTTGGCGGCGTTGTTAGACACATTTGTTGCAATAAAAATATTATACTATTACTGTCATCTTCCGTATCAGGGAAAATAGACGGGAGAGCGTGCAAAAAAAAAAGCCGCGCTCTTTCCAACTCTCGAGAGTCGGGTGCGACGTGGGCCGGGGGTTAGGTCAGAGGGGTGCAATCGTCGCGGTCCGCGTGCGCGCAACAAAGACGCGCGCGTATATTATAGAAAAATTATAGGCACAGGCGGCTGCAATATAAGTATACAATCGGAGCGGCGGCAAGTCAGCGGCGGTGGCGAACGCGTTGTTTTCGGGGCACGCGACCAACAGTTGGTTAGCGGTAAGTCGCGTACCTATACACACACACTCATATAATGCGTATACGTGTGTGTGCACTGCACATGGAAACATCACAGCTGTGTACAATGAACCATAGACACTGATGAGTAGGACCGCCGCTGTAATAATAATAATAACATGACAGCACCCCGTGCAGTGTGTGTGTGTGTGTGTATTTTTTTATTATTTTCATTTATACGTATATAGCATATACGCTGTTTTCCTCATTTACGATTTCACCGGACCGACGAATATTATATATTATTATTAATACACGCTGCCGCGTCGCGACGTAATTAAACCGGTGGAAAAAAAAGAGCGGGTTACACCTGCCCCGGACGTTGCGCACACGACCCGGCAGTGTCCGGAGTTAAGAGGTGGGGGACCAATGGGCCGTTATTCAGATATGTCGAGTACCGCCCAGAAAGACCGTGGAAAATCAAATATCGCCGCCGCAGGATTTTCACTGGAAAGAAGAGAGAGAGGGAAACTTAGTCTTTCGGATTTGTATGCAATGTATGATAATATAATATTATAAATAGTGAACTCATTGGAAACGATACAGGTAATTTATGTCAAATGAAACAGATGTGATAACTTTATTGATTTAAACCATATAAAATACTACTTACAATTTCCTTTTTGGCTAGAACAGTTTTTATTTAATATTCAATTAAAGCAACGAAACTTGACTATTTTTATATTTTAACGATTATTATATCCATAAAATAGGTAATATGATTATTATAATATATTACTGAATTGTTACATACAACTGTGTGAATAAAAAAATATGTTTTCACGGACATGTCTAAAGTTAATGTTTTCGAGTACCTAAATTAATCAAATAAAAATGAACATGGTCATTTTATAACACCAGTATAATAATAACTATGATAATAAAATATACTTTCATAAATATGTTAAAAATGAAGATAAAGTTTTATTTGTTTATAATTACCTATACGATATTTATTTAACAAATTTTTCTACTTTTCATAATCTTCAATAAACTTTCCCGATAATCGGTTTTATATCAGTAAATTAAATTGTAAACAAGAGAGTAGATAAGTATAAAGATCAATAATGGATTATAAATTTGTTGAGCTCATCATAGTACGATCATGTCTCGTCGTCTAAGCGCATGATTTTATTCGACCCAGTTGTTTTTAATAATTAATATTATTATTTATCCGTCATTATATTATGTAATTAAAATCAATAAGTCCACAGTTCTAACGTAAAACGTAAAAGTAGTTGTATTTCCGCCGAAAAAGCGTAAAAAATTAGTCCATCAAACTCAAAACGAATATTTGTATAAACACCAATTATAGGCGATTATTATCGTCAATATATAAACTGAACTAAAAATTTTATTAAAATCGGATATGTTTCTGGTAAATTAAATTTATCAATCAACATTTAATTATCTAAATAGATATGTTAGTAATTATTTATTATTTATTATTATTTATTTTATTGGCGTTATTCGTGTATATAATAATATACTCCATACACTAGACAGATATTTCAATTAGTTATTTAAAAAATATATTAACATTTAAAAACATCAACAACAAAGATAATCATACAAAGTTTTAAAATATTTAATGGTAAAGTAATTTTAAAATTACAGAATGGTTACATAGTTACAATTTAAGTAATTTTGATTAAAAATAATATTTTTATATGATGTAATAATTACTAATAGTTGATTGAATACAATTAACTAAATATAAAATGTACTCTGTACATTAGTATAATTATTAATAATTAAGTTATAGCTACATTATTTGTTAAATTAATTTATATACATAAATACGATTTTTACAAAGTAATATTTTAAATTAAAAAAAATAGACGTTGTTCCTTGTACAAATTAAGCACATGTATTATAATATTATAAATTATAATAAATTACATCGCAATTAAAATCTCGAAAATTATAATTTAAAGTTTTTACGGAATACAAAAAAGAATTTTTAACGGACTTTTTCGTGTTATTTTAAGACCGGTGAACTTTTATCAACCTACTTCTCATTTTTTTTTTACTTTTCTGTATGTGGTTTGCGATAACCGAATTTCTTCAGTTGTGCTATTCGGCTGTATTGAATTTCAAAATACTTTTGACGTATTAATTAAACTCAACAATAAACTATTTATTTTTCTTAAAGTTTACGAAAATCATGATATAGTTTTTTTTCTTTTTTATGAGATATCTTTGAAAAGATTCGAGTTCTATGTCAAATACCGTAATACTTCGAAAAGAATAAATAAGAATTGAACAACGAATTCGTGAATTACAATTATTTACAAATGTATCGTATTATATTCCTTTTATTAGGTACCTATATAACTTAAGAAATCATTTATTATTGTCACTTATGGACTATGTATTATAGGTAAAGGCATTTGTGCCAGGATCATCTCTAACGGAATCCGTCGATCCACATTATATACAAACGCTACGAGTTAAAAAAAAAAAAATATATTTGTTCAAGGATCTTGTTCAATAATAATAGAATGTCCGAATCGATATAAATCGTATTTCTCCGAGAAAATATCGTCGTATTATGTGTTCACTTAACGGCATTTGATTTCAATCTCACAACCATTAGATAACCACACATTGAAAAAAAAAGTATCTTTTGTTAACTTTATTTTATTATTATTTGACAGTTTTACTCACATCAAGAGTTTCTAGTACACAAAAAAAAAACGGAAAGTTAGTCTTGTCAACAATTCATGACCCACCCACTCAGGTATTCAGTAATCTGCAAAACTACTCATAATGGATAAGCTACTACCTACCTACCTATCGTATATATATATTTATATGTACCTATTATATTTTAACTCATAATAATATTATAGTACAACAATGTTTGAGTTCTTGGACTTCTTTTTTTCTTTTTTTTCACCTATTTTCATTGTCATCTTCGCCTTACACAACACGACTATACTAAAGGGTCTCATCTTTGACACTGGTAGTCTAATACTATTATTGTCGTCACTATGTAGCAAATTGTAATGTTATTTCGACATTTCTTGTAACTTAATAACCATCCTATATGTACATGTGAAAATATATTATTTTATAACACTATTGTAAATATTACAGGAATATTAATATATTATTAGTTACCGTCTATTAAATATTTGATTAATCGTTCAAGACGATTATAAATAATATTTATCAAGCATTTTACTCGTACATTGACGATATTTATGTTATAATGTAATTCTCTGCCAGAGAGCTTTGATCTAATTTTGAAAAAATAATTAGAGTACATACATTCATTTATTATATTAATATGCTAAGTAAAGAACTCGGGTTTAGAAAATTGATGTTTGTTACTTTGTTAGTGTATGAAGAAAGCTTGATATTCACTTATGGTACTTAGGAAGACTAATTTAACAAAACATTAGAGTAAAACAAAAATAAAAGACCAATTAAAAATAATCCAAGGAAAATGAGCCAAATACATATTTAATTTTTTATTAGAATTAAATTTATCTCTAGTTATGACCTATGTCAGTTATATTGCATGTAGAAAACCCGTAATAAAGCTTATCAATTGGTTATTATTGATTTATAATTTAAATTAGTGTGCAAAGTTTATATAAAATATAGTAATGTTTGTTTGTATTATTATTTGTTGTAATATTGTACAGTATGTGAAATGTGAACCATTTATGGTGTCTATAGTTTATGTTTATTTGATAATCCATCTTCTCTATGATTTAATACGTAACTATTAATAATTTTCATTTTTCAAATTAAATAAAGACAATAATATGTTTTTTTTATTATAAATTGGTTTTTTGGTGGGTTATTTTTAATTCAGGGTTTTTTTGGATACTCAATGGAGGAATAGATTTGATTTTTATAGTTAGGTAGCTATATTTAACAATAATACATTAAAATGTTCATTGTTCATAAAAATATTATCAACATGACACTAAAAAAAATATTCTATTATAAAATAAATTATTATTTAAAAATGTTATTTTTATACTTTGCCAATTTAGTTATACGCAGTCGTCAAATTATGGGTGAACTATAAAACGTTAATTTATAAGTAGTACGCCAATCAGTGTTGGTAATATTATATTATAATACCATTATGCCAATAATATTATTATCGGTGTACATACAATATGGTTAAGACCTATATATACGTACATATTATATTATAGCATCTATTATGTACCTGAGCTGACACGTAGTGTTGTTCGCGTGTAGACACGTCGTGTGTCTAAAAACTGTATTTATAGTGCGTGACAAAATAATTAAGTATTTGGTTACACCGACATAAAAACAACCCCAAAAACGTTCTGGTTATATCTACCGACTAATAATATTATAATATAAAACATTTTTAGTCAACACATCAGATCGCTGGAGTCACATACGATTTATGTGAATTTAATTTCTATCGGGCAAATCGAATTTCGATCCAACTCTGGTCGCGTCTCGTATAGCTTTATCTGAGTGTTTGTTTTACTCGTCACGATCTAGTAGTATACTATTATTATAGACATACCGCATATGTACATATTACACATTATACCTGTCCTATCTGTTCTCCAAGACTTTACGGAATATCCGTGTTGTGTAATCATGTATGTTCCGCGAAGAAATTGCTTTTCGTATTTATTCAAACCCGATGAACCGTATCCGGAACCATGGTACGTATACACATATATTATTATTATTATGATGTGTGTACACAAACGCACCCGATTTCGTATTATATCTTGTTTGTTTTGGCGAAAATCTTTTATGTTTTGGCACGGAAAAAATGCCGAGGCCATTGTTCGAGATCGATCGGAAATTAGTTCCGTGCCGTCCCGAAAGACGCCGCCGCCGACATCATCACCATCACCGCCGATATCGTCGTCATCGTTGAACCGCCGCCGCCGGCAGTGGCGCGGCATTGCGTGTTACAAGAATACAAATAATTACAATTATCCTTCTTTTAGGAATACACTAAAGGACGCCGCCACCCGCGCAATAAGACACACAATAGGGCGACGAGGACGAAATAAAAAAAAAATATATATATCGAGCGATTTATATTTTAACGTATATACATATGACGTAAAAATATACTTAAACATCACGAATTGTATGTTAGTGTTGTTTTTTTTCGATACTCAACATTTGAGTAACACTCTTACGCGTCGGGTTGAAATCGCCTATAAAGGCACATCATTTATAAATAATATATGTGTATTGAATAGCAATTTCAAGACATAAAATAGTTTATAATAATTTGATGTACTATTACAAATAACCTAATCGACGCATTTCACTTTCGTATACGCTGTATATACACACAAGTACCACACATTTGCCCTCGAGTATTATATCATTGCTATGTTGTGTATTTTTTAGTTGTAAATAATATCCTTACTTGTTGTATCGTAATATATGTGTATAAAACACGAATTAATACCTATTGTACCTATTGTTATTATTGTTATTATTAATATTATTGAATTGTACGATCGTGTGGTCACGCAACGTTCGATTGACAAAATTGATGTGATATTATTTAGAATCCATTAAATAATGTATTATTGTAAAAATAGTTATGTGGACGTGAGAAAGGAGAGAATTTTAGAGGGTAGATAGAGCGAAAAAAATTAATAAGACTTGCCTGTGTTATTTATCGAAAAACCTCTTGAATATCGTGAGTATGCCTTTAGGTGTGAATTGAATACATAAATCATTACTTATTTTTAGGTGGTTGATAGAAAAATAAACAAAAATTAGACATTTCAAGTTATTTTTTTTTCAAGATTTACAAATTATTTATAAAAAAAAGTCGTTTTTCCATCGTCTGTTCGGAAATTGTATATATAACTTAAACCATGTTACGTCTCAGCTCTCGAACATCGATATTTAAAACGAAATTGTGTAGGTCCAATGTGTGATCAAATAAACGGTTTTGTCGTAATAGAATAAATCATGTGTTATTGAAATGTTTAATCTGTCTCGTGGTTTTATGCTAGAAAATTTGTATGAAATGATTGTTATTTTCATAATACACTTAATATTGTCTACCAAATTATATCATAAACGAAATTTTTACGCTTGCACTTTTTTTGTGACACTTAATATTAAGCTGAAGTACCATAAACAGAATAATTATGTTATTGGATATTGTTAATCATGAATATGATTTGCATAATATATGACCTCTTAGCGGCAAACTGGTTTCCTTTTCTGTATTGTTTATTTAATATTGGTGCATGTATATTGTATAGTGTTAAAATCGTTATTCCCGAGATAACCAAAATAAAGAGTGGAAAAACGTAAATACATAATTATCTGTTACCATAACGCAAAATTTGTAAATTTTATTGTATTCGTTTCATAATATTATATTATAGCATACTATTCATATATTGTATAGACGTGTTGCAGCATGCAAGGTAATAATATTATTATCGGTACATAGCTCAATATCGTGTACGAAACAATAAACGCCCAAAAACGGACTCGGTGGCAACTTAAGCGTGTGATTTATTTTTTTAAGGAAAAAAATCGAGTTTTTTTCACTCGAATCGCGTTCGGTCCGTCCGTGTCGATTATGTTCACACGATTTGGCGTGTACCACTAATTTGTATACGGTCGCGCAGACGGGCGGTCTTTTCTTTTTTTTTCTTCTACCTTTTCGGACTGAGACTAGTTTTACCGAGCCTAAAAAACAATGGGTGGGCAGTTTATTTTTCCCTTCCCGCTTCTCACTCATTCGTTCTCTCACACTCACACTCTCACTTCCCCCCCTCTCTCTCACCCTTTCTCTCTCTCCGTCTTTCATATTTCAACATATTATTGCACCCGTTGTAGGTGGTTCTGGGATCTGGTGACATGGTGCTGCTGGAAACTGATCGGATTATGGTTAACTGCGTGTGTGAGCCACTTCGAACCAGACGAGTCGATTATGTTTCATCTTGTCGTGTTTAAATTTTGTTAAAAGATAAAAAACACAAACCATAAAATCGCAATATTAAATAAACTACACGCTGTAATCCATCTTCAAAAAAATAAGTAATGATATAGACCAGGCACAGTTTTATACGAAAATTCTCGCCGTGTTCCATGAAAATAAAAATCACTTGGATTTGACACGTACAATAAACAGGTATATAATACACGCGTATATTATGGTTGATTGTAGAAACTCGGCAATAATATGCGTTTGTACGACCGTGTTTTTTTTTTTTTGAACATTTCATAATTATAGGGATAATGAAACACCGCGAAATAAATGATATTTAATCGAGAAGGTTACGTTAGGTTACACGTTTTTTAACTAAACATTATGTTAAAGTCTACTTTTATTTATGAGTATATGAGAACCACCATAGATCAGACTTGTATGTAGCTAAAGGCTATAATAGGTACGTAATTTCTACGGTATATATTATATTTATGGGTGTAAACGGAATGCGTCGGTTTTTGCGTATGATTTCGCAACTGTAACGATCGAATGTATACAAATATTTAATCTTATGTTGTTAAGATGTAAATAGAAGTTTTAGGCACAATGACCGTGTCACATAGGCATAACGGGTAAGCCGTCGTAATATTTTCCCGTTTTTTCCGTGTAGTTAATACAAACAAATAACAGTCATACATAATCATGCAGCTTTGCGTTAATAATACGTATTATAATATTATACTAAATATTTAATAGTAATATATATATATATTTACAAGAATACGTGTACATGATATTATATAATAAAGTGTGTTTTTTTAAAGGCAACATAAAACATTGAGTTGAAATAGGGAGGAGGTTACACTTATTTTTGAACTATTTTTAAATTTCTGTGTAGCGACTTTGTGTATTTTTAATTTAATTTTGATTCGTTTTAATTCAGTCAATTAATGTTTTTCAGAGCCCATGACTAAAAGGCTAAAATGACTTAAACAAATTTAGTCTGCTAAACATAAAATACTTGTTTTCATTTGAAAATATGCAAGTTCCATTGCGCACACATACAATTATAGAAATAAACATTTTAAAGTATTCAAAAAAATTTATATCTCAGTTTGACTATAACTCCTCTTTTAAATCGTTTTTTAATTCAAGGTTATTGGTCAGAAAATATAAGTCACATTAAAATAAAATGTATAAAATAAATAATTTTTCAATCGTATATTCGTGTATAATTCGCAAAAATGTAATTAAAACAATAATACAATCAAAGCCACAATGGTTGTCGCTAAAGCTTATTTAAATAAAAACAAAAGTGCTTTTTAACCACAACAAAACGTCAACTGTTTGATCAAAGCTGTATTATATTGTAATATCATCGATCAGTTATACCAAACATTTTCTTGAACGCTGCCGTCGAAGGGCATCTCCGTTATTCAGCAGTTTGTGGCAGGAGGAGGGGACTGAGGCTAAAAATGAAAAGTACGTCTAAAATGTCAAATATTAATTCGATCCAGCGGAGTATAATTGCTTTACGTAAATAGACTGTCGGCGCCGTTCAATAGGCCCAGGTAAATATATTTTTAATAATACATATAAAATATCGTTCGGATAATAATAATTACGGGTTATATAACTTATACCTAATATAGGTATAGTCGCCCGGGCGCCGCCCAGATTTGTGACAATTCGCGTTGGAACGGTTGTTCTCTCTCGCAATCTCCACTCTCTCACACACACTCTTGCCTCCCCGTTTACCCGCTCACCACCGGCCACAGCCGCGTTCGCGTTTATACCGTCAAATAAAAAGTCAAATTCTTTTATTTCACTACAATATAATGTAGTGTCCGGACAGGGCTCGCATATAGTTATTATCCGCTAATTAGCGTTTTGGAAACGAGGCATATATGCGCATTATACAATACAGTATACCTATACACACGTGCTGTAGATGGATATACGCATTCCGCTCTTGCAAATTATACACACTCAAAAAAGGTAAGAACCCGTTAGGGTAAAGAAAAAACACAAAATTTCGTACACACACTCGCACACGTCCGTGTTTAATATATATTATAACGACGATAATTAAACGTGTCTGCGAGAACGCGCGACTGTAATTGCCCATTTAGGTGGAACCAAAAAAAAAAAAAGAAGAAAAAATCGAGAGGATCCGCAGAGATACTATATGTATATATATATATGATATTATGCGCGCACATCGCGAAATGGTAAAGCACGCGGTTGATTGACGTGCACTGACGACAGAGGGCAATTATTTCGTATTTTTATGTATCATCAAAAGTGGACGGTGCGGGTTAGACAGCGGGACTCGGCCGACTTGAAAAAAAAAAAATAAAACAATCTGAAATCCTGTACCGATTTTTGGCCGGCCGAATATACAATATAGTATACTCTTAAGTACTCGCAAAACCCAAATCTCTCGGACATACATTATAATATATCATTAAGTGTATATTACATTCGGACCAGACCGACGATTTACCGGTCAGCCGGACTTTCTCACGGTATTCGACTGAGGAATTTCCATCACCGTATTATCTGCGACGGTGTCTGATAACGTTTGTAATTGTTGAAACTATATTATATTATTATACACTTATTGTTGTGCGAAGAAAATTCGTGTCTTGTCACTATATATATATATAATATATAATACGTACATACCACTACCACCACAGTTTAAGACTTAAAGTATAAAACAAATTAAAATGGAAATATATGCACGGGTAATGCACTTCAACGGTGGTCAGGACTGCCATTATTATACCTGTTATAGGTCTTCAACCCCGGAACCGAAATTTCTGTCAGCTGAGTGTTCAAAAAAAAATTTTATTTTATTGACCATTTATTAAAGATTAAGATATTTTTTTCGTGCCTGTTTGAATATAATTTTTATCTTATAGAAGTATATAAACATAAAAATTTTAATATATATACATCAATTTTTTTTAAATTTCCATTAAAAACAATAATGACTATAAAATTATACCTTTACAATTTATTATGGTTACACAACATTAGCTGGATAATAATTTATCACTTAAAATGTCTTTGTTGAAATTTTATATATTAAAAGATATTAAAATGTGTTCAATTTACATTTGTGGTACTTGGCACTATTGATAGAGACTCAGCTCTTAAAGTTTACATTATTCGATATGTCTACCTGCAGTACAGCTGTTTGTTAATCTAATTGATTACTATCAAGTTTATTGATTCTGCTATTCAAATTTAAAATGGCAACAAAAATACAAAATAGGTAACGCAGAAATTTCTACATATATTTAAACAGATATACCAATACCAAACTTTATATCACTCGTGATCTTACGTCGTCGTAACACGAAAATATATTATAATCTTCTTCTAATGCTAAATTTATTAACTAGGAATAATTGCTATCTAACGTCAGGTTGCTGGGTACATTCTTGGTTACATCCTTACTGTGGCTATCGGAAATAAATACTGTCGAGTTAATACTGGACTCTCGTGGTTAAGTTTAAGTTTCTTAAATCTTAGTTTGTTTGTCGAAAGTTAAATTTAATACATTTATTATACTAAAAAAAATATGTACCTCTTTAAAATATTATTTGTATTTACACAATTTTTCACACAAAATTAATTCCTACAGAAAAAAGTATAGTAGTGTATGTAGTAGTAAAATGCTTTGTCATTTTTAAAATTAAAACTGGTTTTTTAAATGGTTATCGAATTATTGGCTGTTAAACCTAATCTAAACCATCATAACTGTCGTACAATTATTTATAAAATATATATTATTATTTACTCTAATTGTGTACTATGTAGATCATTTGAATATTTCTGTTCATGCGACTGTAAGAAAATCATTATAACACACACATACAAATAATTCACACAATGTCGACATTTATTTAAAAGAAGTAATTGTTTGATATTACAATATAATAATATACTTAATTTATTAAATTAAAATTTTTTTTTTTTTGCTCTTTTGTATTTAAATTAAATTTGAAATAAAGTTTAATTTCAATTCTTAGTATATCTCTAGACTCCAAGTGTATGTCGAAGCAAAATGTTGTAGAATTTTACCACAATATGTATTCGTGCATTAGTAGTGTTATAGTTTTGTATAATAAAATAGTTTAAGGATAAAATTTAAAATAATATCCGAAATTATTTTATATAGTATTAAATTTGTAATGGTTTAGACTGTAAACCACTGTTATTTAAAGTGTTTAACGAGAAAAAAATACAAACTAAAAAGTCTCAATATTGTTTTTTGAATTTGACACAACATGTAATAAGTACCATTTGTTTTTTCCCCGCTCCGGCGATAAGAATAAATAATTATTATTATACTTAATACTGTTATTACAATATACATTACCGTTCGCCGCGCTTTATTATAATAATAATATATAACAATATAATAGACGGCGTCCGCCGTGCTTCAGATTATTAGCAGTTGAGTGTGATCATTATTATTATTTTAATATATTGTCCATTATTTAGATTGAGGGTTTGCGCCCAACCCTTGTCAGAAAATATAGTTATGAAGCTGTTGGCATTGACGTGTGGAAATGTGCCACTTTGAGCAGTGTACCTATACGTATATATTATATAGCTGAGTGTATAATATTTTTTGTGATACATCCGTCTCCGCACGTCTATATCGGTGGCCCTTTAATTATCATTGTTGTTGTAATTCCTAACGAACGAATATCACACGTTTCGAAATGCGTACCTATATCATCATATTATATATGTAGTTACAGTTTTGAGTGAAAAAGAAAATCATAATAATAATAAACCCCCAAAAAAGTATACTATAACACCATAAATCGATGCCGTTCAACAATATAATATATAACTACGTTTTATTGTTGCCCTCGAGTGTACCCACACACACAAGGCATACATCGAGTCCGTGAGAAAGACGAGTAGTTCACTCCGACTTTTGTCTTAGACGAGATGAAGACTCACCCTTGGTTCCGAGATTTCGGTGTGAACGGAAGTCGTCTGCCATTGTTACCCTTTTCTCTTTAGAGTTTTTTTTTTTTTTTCATACGCTTTTTCTCCGTAACGTGTTGCCTACTCAATTAACGTTGTATTATTTAACTGCAGTGGGACAGGGGGGAAACACAAGGGAAAAAAGGTCAAGAAGTTATAATATTATATACGACGCCCATCATCGCTGCACCGCGATCGTATCGGAAATAATATTATCGTCTCCGCCCCACGTGCTACGTGTTGACGATGATGATAATTATAATAATATGTAATAATATCGTGATATTTATCACGTTAGTGAGTAAAAGGTGTAAATAATAAAAAAAATATACAAGCCGTAATATTTTGAGTAGAGACAATTTTTTTTTTGTTTATTGTTGAGCACTTTATAATCTCTATATAAAATAATATTTATGTACACAGTAATAATATAATAAAAAAAATATATATAATAAAACATAAATTACAAAATATAATATTATACTTAACGTCTAATATACAAATACAGTATACGTATAAGTATACAAAAATTATCACAGTTTTTGGCGAATAGGCTTAACATGTATAATAATAATAATAATAATAATAATAATATTAATAATAATGATATTATACATTTGAGGACGGAAAGGTGTTGTATAATAATTTGATCGGGCACACGCGCATGCAAAGATTGACAATTTTTCAATCTACTTTGGATAAAAACAATGATCTTCGACAGACGGGGATGCGTACCGACATATTTTACGATCGCGATAATGATAATATATATTTTCAAGCCGGACAACGCATTGCGTATACCAAATATCGTCGTAAAAATAACGCTTACACACTACTGTTTGACGTACAAAATATAATAATAAACATCAGACTAGGGTGATAATATATAACAATAAAATAATAATAAAAAATAATAATTATATAATGTGTGCTCGATTCGCGATCTAATTGAGGTAGAAATAATCGGAAAATCGTTAACATATTATTACCATAATAATTTATGATATTATAATCGTGTGTCATGGCACGTGACAGTGGCTGATTTTTCACGTTTTTCGATGATGGCACTTAATATTGTGTATTTTAAAGACGTTATTTTTATTAAAAAAAAAAACATCGACTGTGTTTTATTTATGCATCATATTAAATGTATATATTATAAAACGACGTATTATCTATTTTATAAAAATAAAATAATTAAAAACTGTTGTTCAACACAATATTATATTTATCACCCGTAAACCGGCCACTGACTAGATGGCTAAACAGTATACTGTGCACATAAAAACGACCACTAGTAATACCGTGTATGTATATATAATGCGTATCGAATATTCTAAATCAATCGTGTGTCTAAAAGAATATAATAATAAATCACGACGCCAATAACGTCATGCCCAATATATACTATTAAATAGGTAATAAGGTAATATCGTTGCGATAAATTCGCCATAATATACATATATCATTACTATTATAGGTACCTATACCACCGTATACGTCTCGCGGAGGATTGTTTCGTCCTGCGGGACCCCGCAGTCGAGGAGCAGTCTTGAGCAGGAGCCGATCACTGGAGCAGATCGTACAGGGCCGTGATATAGGTCTGGGCCATCTGCAGGGTCTCGTACTTGGACAGCTGTCGGTCGTTGCCGAGCGTGGGCAGCACGGTGCGGAGCCGGTCGAACGCCTTGTTCAGGTTCTGCATGCGCCGCCGTTCCCGGGCGTTGGCGGCCAACCGGCGTTTCTTCGTCACCACGTCCGTGCACCCGTCGTCGCCGCTCGCCAGCTCACCGCCCAGCCCGTCGTCGTAGGTGCCGAAGTCGAGGGCCGCGTCGCCGCCACTGCCGCCGAAGCCTCCGTACGGCGACTTGGGATCGTCGCCGGCGCAAGAAGAGGACGAGGCCGTCGCCGTGGACGTGGTGACCACCGTGCACGCGGAACCCGCCGGCGAACCGCCTCTCACTGACGCCCATCATCGACGCCGGCTCGCCGACTCGCCCCTGGTCCGGTGACGCCACCGACGAGGACGGTCCGACGACGCCGCCCGCGCCGCCGCTGGAGAAAGCCGCTTCGTAGACGGCGCGAAGCGTGTCGCTGGCCGACAGGTCGTACTGATCGACGTCGTACCGGTCACCGCCGAAGTACACGCCGTAGTTCAAGTTCAGCACCGACGCCATTTTATTGTTGTGTTTACGGTCGGCCGGAAAACTCGTGGAAAAATAACGATTGTTATTCCGCGAAAATCTTTTTGCGATCGGTTAAATACGCACTGCAATACGGTATGTTGTCCAACACTCGAATATATTACTGTTAAACGTTAAATAATATAACGCGACGGTCGCACGTGTGATACGAATTAAATCGCGTCGTGTAAAATGTCGTGTGCGTAAACGAATATTCTTGTGACGGATTACGGGTGTACGTGTGCGCGTTGCGGTTAGCCGAGAGCTACTGATCGGCCGGAAGGGACCGGTAACGCGTTTTATAAACGTTCTGCTCGCAACACGCTCCGCCCCGGTCGCACGCGGCCCGACAAATAGAACGGTGCCGCCGCCGCCGATGCAGAACCAGCAACGACCCTACACTATTATACGATGAGGGTATACCTACATATTGGTCGGTTACTTCTTCGCTCATATTATATAATATTATAATCGTCTTCATTAAAACATTTACCACTTCTGACATTATTACTTGTGTATTGTCTTCTATGGGAAAATTGTCATCTAAATAGAAATATAATCCTTGAGATAGGAAAATACGAACAAAACGTATATTAGATAATACGTATATATATTTTTTTTGCTGAGATAATATTGTTATATCCATTGGTGAAAGATAATTTATAATCATTGTGTCGGTTTCTAGTGTTCACGTCCACCATTACTTAGTATACTCTTCTGAAAGGTGTAACACCCTCATATTGTGCCGTATATTTTTGCCGGGAAATTTAAAAGTGTCCACTGCTGTAGGGACAGTGTTTCGCTATATACTGGTGTAACAATATTGAACAGAACTGTCGCTTGCGAGTTAGGCCATTGCCCAAGGACGGCAACGCGGAAACCCGCGGGTGCCAATGTAATAATTTATAATAGAGACATTTTTTTAAACGTGTAGTTTCAAATTATTAATATTCACAAATAGATAACAAAATTGATGGCCGACAACATAAATCAAATAAACGAATTTAGTGATGTACGAGTATTGAGTAGGTTTATATCTAATATTTTTTAATTATAACTTAAGTATTTGAATAATATAATAATGAATATATTATTATATAATTCGGGTTCGGTGGTTTTCAAACTCACACCAGGCTAGCCGCGGTAATAAAACTCAGGTAAAATTAAATTTTGCCACTATAATTATTGAAAAAACATTGTATATTTTAGCAACAAACACCTTCTTTCCCATTTTACACACTCTTCACAGTATTAAAAATATCTAGGCAATGGTTAAACACTTAATCGTATTGCTAGTTACTGAAACCAATTTTGCTTTATTATTATTTTATTTTGACCAATTCTGTATTGTCCATTTCTACAGGCGATTGTCACAAGTCTCGTTTATCGTTAACAACTCGTGGCGCGTCACTGACGCCGTTGCAGATGAAATTAAAAATCGATGTACCTATTTTGAATGTGGTGATTAGAAATTTACGTTTCTGTCTAATCGGAGAAAGACCAAGAATCTATTCAAATAACTATGATTGACCAAGTTATGATATTATATTGCGCCCCTCTTATGCGGACAAACTAATACATTATGCTTAATTTCAATATTAAATTAATAATTATTGTTATCATAATGTTTTTTGTCAGATATATGGTTTGCATCATTTATTTACTGTTCCTATGCATACTTATTATAATATGCATGTTTTCGTGGTAATATGTCTCTACAGTTTATTAGTATTAAGTACCTACCACTTACCAGACACCAGTACATGTTTAGAAGAGACTTTAATGCACTACATAGAATAGTGCAGCTGAATATATGTGATAGGCACCGCGTATTTCGCGTCATAGTCCGAACTTATTTGACGAATCTGTTTGATCTGTAACATACATTCACATTCATAACTTTTTACGGTCGTATACCTGTATACCTATCTACTCAAACACATGAGTATTATATTATTAAGTTATAACTTAATACATGTATTTTAATAATATATGTTATATGAGTTTGACGTAATTAACTATACCTATTATACCAATTACCAGTAGTTATGTTGTGTGGAAACACTGCAAAAAGTTACGAACTCCATTTATATTGTATCTCAGTATTTATTTGTATATACTAAAATATTAAATGAACGACATGATTATAACAACAGTGAATATTAAATTTGCAGTAAACTGTTGTTCTTGGTCACATGATTGTGTGTTATTATAGCCAAGTTATGTAATTAACCTAAAAAGTACCTATAAGACAGAAAAATCATTGGTTTTGGATAACTTATTGTTATTGTTTCCAGTCATAATGTTAAAAGGCAACGTGCGACTATAAACATCTATTACGCGTTTCCTTTTCACTTCGACGACTGTTTGGTATAGTAATTGTGCTAATGCTTATAAAATTCGTGCCGTCACATCGACGGGCGGATGAGGGTGGATCGTATATCACGTTGATAGTATATTTGTATATATTATACTCCGAGTATATAGGGAAGTCGATTACGGCGCACACGTTTCAGTTATCTATTTTTACACGTCAACCTTAGATACGTGGAACGCCGCGACCGGAATTCAAAACCGATGCGTATCCGGAGGGAGTGCGACCAACACGAAATAATTCGTGAGATGAAAAAACCGCAAAACGGCGTTTTCGTCGAGTATCTAATATAGTTGGGCTCGCAGGATAAAGTATGGTATTAAAATATAATATATTTATACATAGTGACACACGTATTGGTCGTATGCATTAAACGGCGATTAGGTATACCTACACACGACATTATAATAGGGTGAGTTTCATGAAGAGTACCGACTAGTGACCATAATATTATATTAAGATAATATTGTAGAAGATATGTGGTTTTGTCTTACAAAATAGATCGAATATGATCTAAATTTTTTCTATGTTCGAATTTTGCTATCGAATTATTATATGATATATTATGTTATTGTTGATTTGTGTCTGTGCGTTGAAGTCACTGACCATTTTTATAAATTTTACGAGTATATGAGGTATACATAATATTTGGTATATTTGTAAAATATTGCTGTATTTGTAATGTATATAATAATACAATATAATGATGGTTATTCAAGTTTAATGCAAGAATATTAATATTTAATATTATATTATCGTACATTATTAATTTAGAATTAAGTATACGTTGAACGAATATTAAATAAAGTATTTGATTAATATAAGCTATAAAATACCTTAAAAGTGCTATTTTTTTTTTTTTTTTTATATATATAAAAGTTTAATTCTACTATAATTACATTTTTTCTCGATAAAAACAATGAACGAGGATAATAAGTGTAATACATAAACAGGAGCAACTGAGCAACATTGTGCCTATATTATTATAAATAGTCTAACCCATTTGTGATCTTTCAGTTTTCACACGCGATTTCTGAACACATAATAGCTCGGTATTGATGAAGTTATCAAAAATAACTATGTATCAGTAGCGATCATATACAGGCGTATTAGGTATATATAATATATTCGCAAAATAGTAATTTTGGATCGTGTTGTAGCGCATATATTATAGGTGTATTATTATATAGTTCGCGTTCTAAATACATGGACTAAATCATTAGCTTGCGACGATGAAAAGCCGAAAAGACCAAAAAAAAAAAAATATATACGATATATATAAAAAATAACAGGCGCCCAGAATAATTGATTAGTGTATTATGTAAAGGAAAAAAGACCTACACGCTATATGATTATCTAATAGTAATAACACCTCGATCGATGCCGACACGCCGATTTGGACCCGCGATGACGGATGGATTTTTTTCCCGTCCGGGTCTACGACGCGTCATAGGTTCGTTCGGTTTTGTGTGTACATGTGTTTTTTTTTTATTATTATTAATATTATATTATATTATATTTATTATTATTTTTTTCCGATCTTTTTCTCCAGAATATTCAGAAACGCTACGGACCCGGCATATTCAATTAGAGTACTCGGGGGGCGTGCTAATGCGGCCGTCATTATAGTTATTAGTATGACGTGTTTAACTACAAACCGCGCGCGTTGACCCGCGGCGGTGACTCTTTAGTGGCACGCCAAATCCCATCGACGGCCGACGATATTATTATTACGTATTACATTACTATTGCGGGTCGCGTTTTATTTTTATTCTATTTAAATGATTACTACTCGAGCAGTATCGTAATATCACGATGAGTACGATTTGAACAACCATGACGGTCCGCGTGTGTGTGGCACACGAAAATCAATTTAGGTATCTATAGTATACATTATATATTACAATATAATATCCGGTTTTCGGATGGTGTGTTCGTTAAATATATACGTATTAATAATATTATGTTGTATTATAATATAATAATAGCTGCTTGCAGTGACTCACCATGCAAGAAAAAAAAATGTATTGTTAATGTAATCTTATTCAATAAACTGCAGTGTTCACGAATATAAAACGCACGATTCACCCGAAAAAATAGCATACATTATTATTTAACCTTTTATCTAAAATCATTTTCTTCTTAAAATTTTTGAATGTCAAAACAATTAAATTACGCCATATTTTCTTGGTAGACGATCTTTCTTTAACAACCAAATTATTATGGTCTTGCAATACTCGTCTGCATTCGATAAATTTTATCGAGTCTGACCTCTAGACTATGTATAGATTCGAGATACCTATGTAAAATGCTTAAACATCACACTTTTTTCTCAATTATATTATGTCTTGTCAAACTAACAATCTTAATAGATTAGATTATTAGAAAATCATATTTAATACCTTGACCTTACGTGATTTAATATAAATCAGTATTATTATTTGAACGTAATTTTTAAGATAATTTGAATACTTAAAAATAAAAAATAAACCGAAAATCAATCTAATATTCATAAAATATATACTTATAACATATTAGTCGTAATACGTATATATTAAGTGTGTTTACGTATATTAAAATGTTCCGTTATTTCTATACAGAAACTACGGGCGTGCACTCATTAAAATCAAATTGGTCTACTCTCTATTAATTTAATTTTTTGAATAACATATTATTATTTTTACTAAAATGACTTTTAGGAGAAAAACCAACTATTATAACCCAAGCGTGTTTTATAATGTAATAAAATAAATGAAACTTTAAAATACAATGTATGATGTCCATGCGACGCAATAACCCCTTTGCATTTCAAGTCATAAACCGTATGCATTCGATTGGAAACAGGTGAAAATTGTGCAACATTGCTATTTATTGAATAACTACAAAATCCAAAATAATTTTTTATCGTTGCTTATTCTAATTGAAATTTTAAAATCTCCATTGATAAAGATAGATTTATCGTTTTTAATTACTGTGTTAGTTGCATCATCATATAAACTTAAAAAAGTTTAAACTTACTAACAGACGTTTAAGGCTACCTATTCTCATTTTTTTTAATTGTAGTTCAATAGCAGCTACTGGAATTAATGGAACTATATTATAATAATTATTTATTATTATGCTCATTATTAATCATTTAATTATTTTATAGGTAAAATTCATTGTACATACAATTTACGGAGATTTAACTTTATGACCAAATGAACTATCTAAGACTTATATGAGTTGTATGATACAAATTTATAATAAACTTTATTCATTTTAACAAAAAACATTTATAATTGAATAAATGCAATCTCTTGCGTTTATAACAAGTCATATAATATATTTTGTTTCACCTATTATATAAAACATGTATATAACTGAATTAATAATTGTGATAAATTTCTATGAATTATCATATTCATAAATAAATTATAATTTATTTTAGTTAAATTTTTCAATTGTATTATATAAAAAATACATGATGACCTGAGTTTATTTTTTACTGTAAATCTATAAAATACATATATGAACGATTTGTATGCAAATACATAATAATATTATTATACGTGGTTAGAATATTGTTTGTTTTATACAGACTACAATAGACAATAACACAATATTATAATATAGTAGTCAATTTGATTTTTCCATTAACATTATTCTTTTAACAGTTTGAACGGTAGTGTCGAAGTGTTGTGTGAGAAATCGGAGAATGAATGATAGATTTAGACGTTTAACTATGAATGGATTAAGACGTACCTACAACTATGAATGGCAAAAATCGATGACAGGTTAATACAAATAGTCCAAGTCCATTGTGTAAGCGAATACTTTTGATTTCTACTAATAGCTGATTTGAGTATCGGTTACTACAGATACGAATTTGTGGAAGTTGTGTATGAATGAAATAGCAGTGGTCGAAACCAGTTCTTAAAAAAAGTCCACTTCCTGTCGGACACGTACAATGCGATCAACCACCGTCTGGGATTACTTTATCTCTGTAATTAAAAAAAGCCGAGATTTTGTTGTAAGGATAATTTGTGTAAGTACTGTATAATATTTGGAGAATCGCGTGTCTGTTAAAAATGAAACGAATGCAATTACTGCTTAAAATGAATACGGCAGCGTTTTATTATTATTTATTAAATAATATAACAATAACGAAAAAAGAAAAAAAAACATACAATTTCCATTGTAGTACCTGACCTAACCAGTAGTGAAACAATGTCGGGAAGTCTTCAGTCATACCCATCGAATATAATATAGAAATTATATCGGCCAGGGTTCAATTATAATATTTATACTTAAATATATAATTTTTTTTCAATTACCATCGGTTTTGTGTATAGTACTCTTTGCTGAATAGAAAGACTGGTGCAAACATAAGTAACGTGTATGATTATACAGTTCTTTATATTTATTAAATAATATTATTATTGAACATAATACAAATAAAAATAAAAACTAAAAAATATGAACCTAGTTACCCTTTATATAATTATACTGCATTTTTTTTTTTTGGTGGTTCACGCGAGGTCTTTTGTGAGCTGGTTCGATTTTATTCGCATCCTCTATACATGTACAAACTTTCGCGAATGCACCGTGTCTGCAGGCAATGAGGTAATAGAGGTAACACTCTCCCCTTAAAAATATACTGTTTTTTTTTTTACAAAATTAATTTCCATGACAAATGATATTCGCACCTTGAAACTCCAAAAAAAAAAAAAACACAACGTTATTTATGACCTTCGGTTTTTCGTTGCCTTTCGGACGTCTTGTCGTACAGCATTATGCATGTCGAATAAACGTGTTTCGTTTCGGCGTATTTTTGGATATGCGGAAAAAATTTGAATTGTTTCAACACTTAAAGAAGGGGACAAAATATATTGTAGACGCTGTAATTGATCCCTGCTGCGACATAGACTCATCAGAATAGCAGCGCCGGTTCTTTAGATGGTAATCGGTCCCTTTTAATGGTGTGAAAAAGGAAAAAACATTGTACTTCATAATAATTTTCAAATCTCTGATAATTAACTATAAAACTTGTATCATTCTCTTTTTCGTTACAATTGTTAAGTAACCGTTTTATATACGTATTATATACATGTGGGTCACTTCCATAATAAATAAAAGGTGTTCCGGAACCAAATGAAACATTTTAGAGTGAATAATGGAAGTAACAGTAGAAGATTTAGTACTCAATTGATTTTAACAAAAAAAAAAGAAACTGTTAAGGTTTATTTTTCGGCGAAACCATGTATTATATTATACAAAGTTTCATATTTTAGAATCCGAATGCTCCGATTGATTTTACCTAACCTTTTGGGACAGTAAAAATACTTTAATTTCAAAAATAGAGGTGGCTACTAGTAAAAAATTGGATCTATTTTGTATTTGGGAAAAAGCAAAAAATCCACTGTACAATTTTTTATAATCGGGAAAAACAAAAAATTAAAAAAATTAAGAAAAATATGAATTTGACACAAATCAAATTACTTACAACATCGATATTGTTTTGGTTTGTGTGACTCAAAAACGATTTACTGTGCATACTTGAAATTTTCAACAAATATTTATATTATCATTGTATATTTACGAAAAAGTTTTCAAATATTTTGAATAGTTTTGAATTATTTATAGGGATGAGCAATTTTAAATATTTTTTAATTTGTTCTCTATAGAAATGTCGATTAAAAATATTTTGTAGGTAGAAATGATTCAATTTCAATAAAAAGATCCTAATAAGTTGTTAATTTGTTAATTAAAAATTATCTAAAATCTTTTTAGCCACAATATTTTTTTATAAGCGTTAAATTTAAAATTTCTAATGATAATATATCATTAAATTGAAATTTAACTCTTATCCATAAAACTGACCCACTCAACACCTAATGTACCACAAAGTGGTACCTAACAGTGAAATAAAAATGTATATAAAATATACTATATCGTGATTTTTTTTTACTAACGCCTACACGAGGATTCGTTTGTATTGTACAATATAATACAAAAAATAAAATGATATAATATAAACAACATATATTTGAATGTATAATAATTGACTTTATTCATACACATCGATTTAAGTTATTTAAAAGTATTATTAAAGTAGTAAAACTGTAGGTTTGATGAAATTGTGTGAAATTTATATTGCTCGGGTGATAAACTATACTTAATTTAAATTAAATTATATTATATATTTAAAATTTTTTTTTAAATTAAAATTTAAAAAAAAATAATACAAGTTAAACGATATTTTGAATTAAAAATGTTGTACATTTTTCCACATAAAAAAGACAATAACATTATAAGTATTAAGTATTGATTAAAATATTATGCTACTAACTAAAATATTTTATACATATGTATACTCGTCTTCAAAACACACTTCATTTACACTAATAGAACTAAAGATTTATAAGGCTAGTAAATATAATAATTATTACCAACACTATATAATTAGAACACAATATTTTAATATTATTTTATTATATAAAATACATGATACACAACATAACAATAATATTTTTAATTTATTATTTAATAATATACAGATGTTTAAAAAAACTTGAAGTAGTTTATATTGGATTCAAATAACGCATCAGTTATACCATTTGTATATTTTATACAATTGATTTAAACTCAATCGAAGGCTCAACGATTAAAGAGTCAAAATAATTAACGGCGTACGCCTAATTACATTAATGTTTGATAAAATTGGATTCGTGACGAGGAATGGATAACGTCGTTTTAACAACACTACATTCGATATTATGCGTTTTTGACTGTGGCGAATGGAAATGAAACGATTTCATATTGTGCAACTCAATATATTTTATACATTTTTCATCTTAGTATAAAATTCGTCGTTTTTGTATTTTAAACAAAACGACATTAATAAATAGACAACGTATATACTCCACAGTAACGCATTTCTAATTATTCGTATAACGCGCGCGCCAAAAATTCGTTTACCGACACACGTATATTACACGAGAACCGTCGGTTTGCCGCTGCCGACACTTCAACGGGGTCAACGGGGTGTCTTGGGCGTATTAGTCCTGCACAGTGTGATCCTTTTGTTTGTCCGACTTATCCTGGTAAGATATTTAGGACGCACAAATGATATCTGCCGTTCGTAATTTCCACTGACATTTCGTACACTTTTGTTAGTAAATAGCGTTCCAAACGTAACACATTATATAATATAATGAGACCCAGACTCTTTTGATTTTCGGTTTCTTAACAGCCTTAATTATTATTATCGGGGCGAAAGAAAAAAAATATAAATATAAATACCATGACCGTAACCCACATAAAATAATATCGTATATAGTGCAACGTTTCCGAAGTACACGCATAATACAACACACGCGTATAATATGTAAGTGTATCGTGTGTCGGTCTACATATAGGTATATATAATATATTATATGGGCCCGAAGAATAATAAACCGTTCTGCCAGTTAACGTGGCTACCGTGGCGTATTATGTTTGCGCCGCGTTCGACTGTATAATATATAAATAATATTATTATATATACGAAAGTGTTAACAAGGAGCACCTGTCCTTGTAGCACGGACTATAAAAATCCCTCGGGATACTTGATCATCGAAACGGGCCGAGCGTATTGACGTTATAATATTATGCCTATGTGTGCAGTGCGCGCCATTAAAAATCATTTATATTCATGTTATGTCGGTAACGAGTACGCAAATTACATTAAGAACGTTTTTGTTTTAGCCCCAGAGCCGTCGACGCATAACCTCCAGACGCGGCTCATACCTTATGGCGTTCACATATTATAATAAACCGCATTATATTATACGCATATAAATATAAATATGAGTCACGAAACTGTCGGAATTTCCTATAATGTTATGCTTTTTATCCGTCATCCCTTATACGTAGTATATTTTCAGATACAAAACCTAGGGAGTGAGGCAGCTATTGGTTTTTTTTCTCCCGGAATTCTTGGTCAAGGTTCATCATGTTATTTTCTTCATCCTTTGATCAATACGTTCATTGTGCGCCGATGAATATAAATAAATATATATAAAGCTAGCTGTATGCATTCGCTATCATTGATTACAGTAATAATATATCAACCCTGTCGGAAGGGGTTTACTTTGCTTTCAACCCCTATTTGTGTGCTTGTGTGACTTGCATTTTCTCGCACTATAGTATAGTTTGTTATTACATGACCCACATATTATTATATACCTATACACGGATTGTCGGGACGCAATAATATAATGAAGAAGCGCGCCCGTGATTCGGTTTCTTTTTTTTACTGATGAAGACGTCAACAATGACAAAAATATATCGAGAAATAAGAATTACTTACTAGCGATCATTAGTTCCAAACACAATATTATATATTAGTAACGTGTTATCGATACGAGATTAACATCAAAACAAAATCCGTCACGACCACTGTTGTCTATAAGGGTGGAATACTTCACAGTGTGAAATCGAAAAACACCGATGCGATGCCCGCGATAGCGACTTAACGAGTATCTCAGTAATCTTAATTTGTCAGACATAATATGAATTTATTTTGTACAGGTGTTATTACTTATAGCTACAGAGACGCCATTGCTTCAATAAGCACAATATATATAATTATACATTTTATATTATTATGGTTTTCTTAAGTCATCCGATATTATAACCGATAACTTCAGTGTGTGAAATTAAATTGTTTAATATTATCATATTATAATAAACAAATACACCATTCTTCCTTGTGATAATAGGGAACTCCTAGAAAAATATTTGAGCCAACTACGTGCTGTTTACCGAATTATAGATACGATGAAAATTAAAGCTAGACAAATTATTCTACACATAGATAATATGTTAACTTCTACATAGGTGTATATTAATAATATATTAAATATGCTCAGAAAATTTAATTAATTTACAAATGATATCCAACCTTATAGATATAAAATTGTATTAACACACGTATAACCATAATATATAATATAATTATACAATATAAGCCTTACCATAATTATAATTGTATTTTACTTACATTTATAATTGTAACTTGAGTTTCACATGTTACAAAAGTGTGGATCCTTTTTTTCTTGTGATTAATTTTATATATTATATTTAAAAAAAATTGTATCCAAGTATCTAACTAATCTGATGAAATTATGTTCAATGTTCATTAGCTACCTGCAATAGTTCTTATATCTATGGCAATAAAAAAAAATGTAATTATTATTATTGTGATAATTTCGGTTAGACATCCGGATACATTAGTCATATGACCTACCGCAATGCCAAAGCTATTACATATCACACCCCCAACATTTACACCGTAATAACATAAGAGCGTTTTAGACAATATGATATTTAACGCCTTTTTTGTCCTCTCCAAAACACAATAGTGGCATAATATCAGAAGCAATGATTTTTCTCTCACTGTTCCTCTCATTCATTTCCGAAAACAAATTCAAAAACAATTATACCAAAGGATATTACATAACGTCATATACGCCAGTTTGACGGTAGGTAGTAATAATAATAATAATAATAAATAATAATAAAAAAAATACAATTTAAACAAACAGTTATTGTAAATTACAATAAAAACGTCAAAAATCTACCCTTTTGTGTCATCTGTATTTCGACGACAAAACCACCCGCGGCCAGGTAAATCGGTTTATTGCGTCAATGGGGGTTTTATTAAATAATAAAATATGTATAAATGTTTAAAAACATTTACCGTTAATCAAAATCGTTTCATTTGATAATGCTAGTTTATGTTAACAATACCATGCAATTTTGAAAGTAATCAGCGGTGACAGCCATAAATATAAAATACGCCTACTTCTTTGCGTGTATTTTTTCTTGCAAATTTCCATAAAAATAATATAAAAATCTGTATATTCTGTATGTATAATCATATTTTGTATGAAAAAGATATTTTTCCCGTTAAAAAATAAGTTTTTAAAACTATTGTTTAAAATTGAATCACCTATAGGTGGTTCTAATATTCATACCGAATAAACTACAAAGATTTGCTAAACAAGCTTTCATGGTGAGACAATAACGACAATAACCAAGTAAATTTAGTATTATATACGAAATGCATTTTAAAATCGTTTCCGTTGCGAAGTAATAAGTAAACCTATCCCTAGTTCTGCAGAAGCGTGTCAGTGGAAGATCTTTAATTTATTATTTATTAACGGTCTATTATAGTTCCATAGTATTAAATAGAACACATTTCTGAAAATACTAAAAGATATTATTTACCATTTATAATCATATTTTATAATTAGATATTATTATGAATGAAGTGGCTAACAAGCCACAAGGGGACCTAATAATAAATTTAGGAGAGAAACTAAGAATACAAAAACAATACATTTTTTGATAGCGCTGGTATTTTAATGCCTTTCGCATTGTTTTTTTAGCAGTAACTTAAACTATGCTTATATATTTTAATACAGATCTGTTTCATGACAACAAAAATCGATATAAGGTATCTAATTTTATTTTATATTTTTTAAGTACATTTTAAAAGCATTTTAATAATTATGCAATACGAATACCCACATATGCTATAATTAGGTACATTTTAATGCATATAGAGAAATACGAATTACACGAAACAGAGCTATTCACTAAATATAATGACCCTTCCCCCTTTTCTCAATAATGTAGTTATTCAAAATTTGATCTTTGAAATTTTAAAATATTATTATACTATATTTTAAAATTTTAGAAATTTTCCTACTACTCACAGAGTTTCCTGTGAAAATATATACTTCTGTTTTTCAAATGACAATCTCCCTTTTCTATTCTAAATTATTTAACGAATAATTTATAAGAAAATATTGACATATTAAAATCAAAATTCGGACGATTATTTTTGAGTTATTTAATTATATTTAAGTAGGTACTAAAGATAATGGGTTTGAAAGACATGGAGGCTACAATGATTTGAAAATATTATTTATTATAAATTAATATTGATCTGATAACATTTATAATTTTTTTAAATAAATACTAAATCCAATATTGTATCTACTTTATACTTTTAAGGACTTAATATTTTCAGTTTAAACATTTTAATAACTGAGAAACTACTTGTACGTATTTTGAATTGAACACGTCAAATTTT
The DNA here is from genome assembly GCF_003676215.2 of Rhopalosiphum maidis. Taxonomy (NCBI): domain Eukaryota; kingdom Metazoa; phylum Arthropoda; class Insecta; order Hemiptera; family Aphididae; genus Rhopalosiphum; species Rhopalosiphum maidis. The sequence goes on along the minus strand of NC_040878.1, from coordinate 58,406,709 downwards.
CATTAAAATTATTCGTTTAAAAATTGATAGGAGAAAAGGCGGACTGCAATCATTTGAAATACCGTATTTTTAATCTCAATAGCACAACTGTTTAAGTAGTAAAAATTTGATTACATGGTTTTTAAATATATTTGAAAATGTCGAAAAACAATTGAAAAAGATTAAAAGCATCTTTGGCGATTCACTCTGTGAACACGTATTACACGGATATAACGTAATAGCAATTTTACTAAGTTTAAACTGTATTTTGTTTAGTTACAACATGATTTAACTAAGATCCGTGATTCAGTAGTTTGCGGATTCGAGATGATAGCGCCTTGTGTTTTATAGGAATAAATACAATAACTGTAACGAAATAACATATCATAAATATTAAATACTACACCGTACACTATTATACTCGTATAGAAATTAGAAGGGTATACTTACATAGCGACAACCATTGATATTCCTCCGAAAAATACGATAGAAAGAAAAAAAAAGTACGTACAGAGAAAACACATTATTTTGTATTTTTCGACCTTCCGGGTAAACAAACAAACACCGGTGTTTAAACGTAAATTAAGAATGGATAGGTAAAAAATAACGGACACGGCTGACCGATCGCTTTATTTTTCTCCCGCGATGAATAGATCGCAAACTGCGACGCATTCATACATCATCCACGCCGTGGTCCGTACAGCCCTCCCCGCGGACGTACCTCCTATACATACACGTACAATACGTATGAGACTGTCGTATAATAATACCAACGTACAACGCGGAGACGCGGTTAGAGAATAGAAGAGAAAAAACAAACGGAGGCGCAAGGGGTGTCTTTGATAATTATTGTCCTTTTTCGTCGAACCACCGGCCGAACAACAATTTATATTATTTACTCCGCCGCGGTCGCCGCTCGCCGTCCCTTCAAAGACGCGCGCGTACACTATACAGGTACATCAAATATTACACACACACGTACGCATGCATGTATGTATATAATACGTGTATGCACGGGGGCGTCATATGGCGCGTTAAACCCTTTCGAGAGCACACACATGTGCCCTTATTCTTACACCGCGCCGTCTCGCGGGTAGATTATACGTATATAATATATTATCTACCCCGCACTACCATATATATTATGTACTATCTACTGCACGGAAACTATTACTATTACTAATACTTATAATAATTTTTTCACAATTCTCTCTTTCCACACACACACACACGCGCGCGCGCGCATACATACACGTGTATATATGTATATGTGCTCGTGCGTTTTTTTGTTTTACCCCCTCGAGTTCGCTCCAAATTGTTCCGGTCCAAAGGACGTGCGCGCTAGCCAACTGTCCCGCCGCAACGCTACAGGTACACACGTCGTCGTCGTCGTCGTCGTCGTAGCCGTCGTCGTCGTCGCCGTGGTCGACGTATATACATATTATATAATATACACACACACACACAGACGCGCGTGAGCGGTGAGTATATAGTGGAAAAAATTAAGGACCGCGTCGTAGAAATTCGGCGGGACGCGCGCGTTGCTAGCGCCGAGCGGGGCACGTGTGCCCGTCACTGCACGCGCGCCCGCCAATCACGCATCGACGACTCGTACACACACATACGCACACGTCATTGCGGCGTCAGACGCGTGTGCCCCCGTTGTGCGCCCGGCAGACCGCGTCCCACATAATATATTATACACCCGCACACCCGCGCACGCTGATACTATACCTATTTTATACGTACGTTTTTCACGATCGTTATTACAATAATAATAATATTTAATATTATTATCGTGTAACAATGCTCGTGCGCACGCGCGGGCACGCACCCACTCGGACGTTAGAGGCGTATATATTGTTGTGTACGACGTGCGTTAGCATATTATCATTATACAGAAATGGTAATCGTCTAATTATTAATCGACGGCGGGGCAATTATACGCTCTGTATAATATCACCCGCATAATTATGGTGCGTATTGGCGCGACCGATTTGTTTTGTTTTGGTTTTTCGAAAATCCATTTGTCCGCCCGACGGGTTGCGTCGTTCGATTTACGATCTCCTCGGCGGTCGGTCGACCGTCGTCCCTATTTACTGGCGGCCGCGTGCGGCGAGTCTCGCGGTCGGTCTTCGCGACGGGTTCGTTTCGTCTGCACTCTGTGGATGGCGACCCGCGGCCTAGCTCAAGCGCGCGGCTACAACGCACGGACGATATTAAAACGGCGCGGTACTTGTGTAGAATTGGGGTTCCTCGTCCGATCCGTTTTCGACAGCAGTCATAACGATTTGTTGTGCACAATAATATAATGTTGTTATAACAACATTAAACAATATACAGAGATAATCGCTCGCATACCTAGTCGTGTATAATATTTTGGAACACAACACTGCAGCTGACTGCATTACATCAGTGTGTATATCCGTGTATGCGGCACGTGTAAAATTATCGTCTTCGACACACAGTGCGCTTTCACCGATGTAGATACTTTAGTCATAACTTAAAAGATTCCGATGATATACTTCAATATTTAAGAGGTTTTGCTGTAGTGTTCTAGCCGTGCCATGGGTTGTTACGTTACAAACATTAAAGTCTATTGCATAAAGTGAAATACCACCGAGACTTAAAAATATGATGTACCGTGCACACTTAATGATAATATTTACATATTTCTATAATAATGATCAATTTTATTTTATAATTGAAAATTGTTTAATTAATTCTTTGAACCGTGTTGTGATGACGTATTTCGCATATTTTTATTGTGTGCGTACTTTTCAAACCATCTAGTTAGCAAAAAAGTTACGCGAAAGGCCTATCTTTTCATTTATATATATATATTTCAATTATTTTACTTTCGCTCTTTATAGTAGAGACACTTTATAATATTATTTTTACGGACGCCGGATGCGAGACCACGGTAGTGTTGTATTAGCACCATTTATCGAAAACTTCCGACAACTCGCAAGACGGACATAGGAAATTCTATCGCCAATCGTCTAACCCCATCAATCGCCGGATCAATGATTAGAGAGATTTTTTTTTAACATTTCGTAGCAATTGCGAGTAATGAGCAAAAAAGGGTTTTTCAATAGAAAAAATCATCGTTGCAAATCCCCCTATGATATTATTTAATAATAATAATAGCTGCTACTATAGATTCCTCGCTTCGGTCGATTAGGTTTGGAAGATTTCACGAATCGGTAGCGCAAATCTTCGACGATCGGACCAACGAGACGCGTAGTCTAAAGTGAAAAACCATAAATCGTCTCGTCGCATACAGACCCTGCAAGACGTATCTAGTACAATATATAGGTATAGCTGCGCCTTAGGTACCTGTAGACATATATATATATTATATATATGGATGGGATTTTTTTTTTTTTAGTGATTATTTTAGTGTCTTATTTTCTCCTGTCGCGCGCGATGATTTACGGTATGAGTTTTTAATTAAAACGTATGTACAACTGAAAATGGGCCTTTATAGTGTGAGGTGGTTCTGGGCATTTCCGCAGTCCATTTCATAGACATCAATATACAGGGTGTTCCAGAAAGAATGAATCGACTTTTGGCGTTTACGTTTTCAGATCGAAAACAAAGTTGCTTATAGTTTTATTCTTGTTAGAAACGTCCATACATCATAGAACTATAGAAGTGATGCATAACTTAAATCGACTTAAGCTTGGGTAGTTGGATAAACTATGTGTTTTGTCGGTGACCGATTAACGAAAACAAAACGCAAGGATGCCTTATTCAGTTATCAATTTGTTTTCGTTATATGCCATCGTGACTATACGCAATATAGCTACAGTAGTAAATGTTACTAGAGAGAGTTTGACCAGACTCCGATAACTGCTTCGATATCGTTCATGTGGTTGGTAGAATAATAATTTTTTTATGTTATTAATTGGCTCATTTCGTATAAGAATACATACCTCCTCCCACCTTAAATTAAATTAAATCTTGGCTTATGTGTAGGAAACACTTAGAACATTTTATGAAAATATATTTAACAAGCTAATGTGTATTTTATTTTATTTATATTTATAATGACTCTTACCAATAAAAATATATAAATATTAAAAATCAATTCATTATTTGTGAAACGCTCTGTATTATTACATACATCGTAGCAGTACTTAAGGTATAAAATAGTAGCACTTATACCATACGTTTTGTGCGTTATAGATATACCACTTACAATACATATAGATTATAAGAATACGCCGAATATTCAATAGGTCAAATAGGTCGGAAAAACGTACTATATTATAGACCGTCGTCGTTTGGTTTATTTTTTATGCGTAGACGATAAATGCCTCTAAAAAAATCATGACGATATTGGCTCTATTATATCATAATATAACGACCCTAAACTTCTTTTAGCATATTGCTGCCGCGCATGACATGGTGGGGCCTTGCAAATGATGTAAATTTTCCCGCAAAGACCACACGGGAACACCTTAAACACGAACACGTTCCGCGAAACACGAATAATATATCATAATATACACATGTATATTATTCATAGCATACGCGCACGCGTTAGATTAGGTTCTGTCAAAGTTTCCGCGATGAAATAGAAATGGGCTGGTGTATATGATATTATAAGATTATTGCCGTGCTGTTAACCACGATTTAATTATATTTTGAATTAGTATTTTTTTTTACGTCTTTCAAATACGCGGAACTCGGTGGATTGAGAAATAGCCCAACCTTAACGGCCTTATATATACCCGTATTGCGGGGTGGCATATATATTATAACCTATAGGTTATAGATTTACGTAATATAAATTTTAACATATTATAATATAATTATATTATGTTTGAATGTTTCTTTATGATGTACAGATTTTATAGCAAAAGTTGTAAAAAAAAAATTTAATTGAGTCACGCAATTGCAACGTTAACTAAGTTGTAAGTCAATGCTCGACAAATAATAAACATTTTAACTCTAAATATCAACTTAACTTTGTTAAATGATTTTTGATCTTAAGAAGATTGATTTTGTTTTTGAAATATACAACAATTAATATGCAATAATTACCAACTAATTAAATTATTTTATTCATTGAACATATCGTATCGATAGTGTTGGTAATTTTATGAAAACAGACACACACGATATTACTTATGGAATAAATCTTAGTCGTTGTACATCACAATATTATCAATCATCTGTTGTTACTTCATTATTTAATAGATGTATGAAACTCTGCTTTCAAAATATCAGCTTAAAATAGTAATGCTTAGTTTTTGGTACTGTATACAAATTTTGAAGGTTAAAAAAATATCTACTGAAATGTTAAAAGATGTAACTCATTTATCCATCAATGATTAATCATGCTTGTTTATAGAATAAATTATGAAAAATCTTAATCTGAAGACTCCGATTAAACTATATTATATTATATCTAAATATCGAATCATAACCCTACATCTCTCCAGAAGCACCTATATTATTATGTTTAACGTCTGCGCATCGTTTTGAAAACAGTACGTACCTATAAAAAATCGTTTGGCGACGATGACTTTATTATAATATAATTTATTTTATTATCTATATTATACAGTAATAATATTATATACACGAGCGCGTATGGTAGTTTCGGACGAATTTACGACTACGGTAACCGTAAACGCACGTCAGATGAGCAAGTGCCGCCCACGGGGGCCGAAAAATAGAAATCATCGGTGAATTATTATACGACCGGCCGGCCAGGTATCGGGTTCTCGTGTGTATATATAATTATTATTGTTATATTATAGCCGTTCCCGCGATCCTAATAACACCTCCCTCCTGCTATAGCCCAGCACGCCGACTTAACCGTTCACCGATCGCTTATAATATGCAGCACGTCGATCGTTTGCAACCGCGTTTTCGATCTAAAGCGCCGCCGCCTAAATTATTACATTTTGGCATTTTACTTAAGGTATATTGTATATACATCATAATATTATGCTGCTGTGGGTAAAGATCGCGCGCCGCCTAAATTTACGACGTTTTAATGAGATAAAATATTAGCAAGGTATCATAATATATTATCGAGTTTTTTTCTTTTCTCTCGATACTCGCATACAATATATATATATATAAATAATCTGAGTAATTAATAAATAAAAGGTATTTATAATAGCTCTGCAATTAAATAACAATCATCCGCACGTATAGGTAGGTACCCTTTGCAGGAGATAATATCATCATTTTAGCCGGTCCGCGTTAATTGATTTATTTTTTAATTTTCTTTAATTACCGTCCCGGCCATGTGATATATTATATATATTATATACAACAAATGATAAAGTACGAATATGTGATGGTTCGGGTACTGAAGGACAACATCGCGGCATAGAGAACCTTATCGTTTATACTTTATGAACATTGCTTCGTTAGTAAGTTTTATGGGAATCCGTTGTGATCATTGTCATTAGTAATGACTCATTAAGAATTTACTGTTTATACGTAAGTGATAGGTAAGACATAATATAGGTTATAATATACAAAGATTTTATTATGTAATAGGAGAACACGAAATTTGTACTTTTTTTTATAAACCATGCTTACCTTATAACAGTCATAACTACAACGAATACACTAAATCATGAGATTGTTGTACATCGTTGTATTCCATGTGGTAGGTATTTAATTTTAAACCAAAAAGTATCGAAGTATCTAATAAATATCTTCTTTTTTTGTTTATATATTTTAGGATTTGAATTTTATCGGTATCATTTATACGAAGAACATATATGTAGATACCTATTTTAGGTAATAATAAATACTAAATACATTTTTCTTTTACAGAATAACATACCTAACTAAGTACTTAATAACTGATAATAGTTTTTGCCTTCTTTTATGTTCAAAACATTTATATACTTAACATCCCATCTCAGTGTTACAAATTTACAATTACATTAAAATTAAGTTATTTACTACTTGCAAAATATATATAATAAAGTAATATTGTTTTTTTGTATTATTAGTTAAGAATAATATGGTATGTTTTGAATAAATATATTTTTTATTGCTTCACTTTATACGCAGTTAACATAATATTATATTCTATTACCCTTAATATTATAAACCTCGATTTTACCTAAATTATTTTATATTATTATCCTCGAATTCAGTCTTATATTAATTTAAGTAGAGGCACTTATCCTAATTGAACTATTATGAACTATAATACACGTAATAAAATGATAGAATAATAACAAATATGTAATATCATCATAAGAATAATAATCTGATAAAATTATTATTTTATTTTTTCGTGGCTCACGATTCCTATAATGCTTATGATTTATTTGTTTTTATAGTTTATTTTTGCTTATGTATACAAATAAATCATATCTACTTGGAAATATTTACTAAACAACAATAAAGGTAAAAAATTATATACTCTTCCTCTATATCGGTCTAATTATCCATTTATTCGTTGATTGTAGCTTGCCAATGAAAGTCGTTTTCTATTTAATTATAACATCAAACTTTCATCTGACAGTTATTACTTTTTTGTTTTTACTATTTCATATAATGAAAACATATTACTTTTGAATATATATTGTAAATATCAAAATATAATTAAAAATAATTATTGTTTCTATAACTGTGCAGTTCCCTCATATTTGTAAAATTATTAAGTAAATAAATAACATATTACCTATGCTACAGTGGTTCCGAAAATTCTCTACGACGAGTGCACTCGTTTTTGGTTGACCTATAAATAATATTATATACTTTCAAATATTTCAATTAGGTAATTAAAACCCGATAACATAGGTTTTTTAAATTATACTAATTATTACAGCATACAGAAAAATAAAACAATTTAATAATAAAACAAAACATCGTATTTCAACAGTGGTATATATTATAAATTTATAATGTGAACATAAACCGTTTTACGGATGATATTATAATAAACAATAAATACGCATTTTTTTATCTTGTTAAAATATAAATCATATTTGTTTACATTTCGTTCATATTTACCTGCAGCACAACCGACAAAAATTATACGGCTGATTAAGCATTATTGTCTATTCGGTCTTGACGTCTAGCCGTTAATATACACGACGCGTTACGACCCCGAGGGGATTTTATTCGAGGTAAATTCGCTTTCGGTAACGTAATACAGTCTGTTAGTTGCACATTATTTATACTTAATGGTACCCATACACGGAAAACGTTGGGTGGCTTCTTTTTCCTTTGACCATCACGCACGCGGCACACCCCAAAACAAAACAAAAAAAACCGTAAAAAAAAATATATATATTTAAAAAAATGTAACCCGTGTATGTTATATTATATTGTGTTATAATAATACGCGTACACAATATCATAGGGGTTTTTAAATATTAATTTATTTTAAAACAAAAGGGTTCGATACAATATATATATATAATATTATGAGTGTATGTTTACACATCGATACGGAAAACAGTTTTATTGTTCGCGGATGATCGACGTGAAAATGGGTACACTGTGCCGGACGATTAGCCGTGTCCACGCGTGACGGCCACTAGAGATTCGGAAAACAATCGTAAAAAATAAAAGGTACTTAAATGGGGATAGGTAAAAAAAGGGATCTCGATAACGCTTCGGTTATTATTTTTAACGACCCTCTTGTTATGCGCGCGTATTATTATAATATATACTGAAGTGCGCGCGCCGCGAAAATGCTGCATTGCTGCGGTGTTTACACTATAATATTATGGTCCGATGTATACAATATATTGTTATAATAACGTAACGGTCACATAAATATTTAAAAGCCACGCGTGTTTACAGTGTACGTGAGCTCTCGAAACTATCAAAAACAAAAACCCGCAGCGAAAATAAAAAAATGAAAATAAAAATAAAAATTGAAAATAATAATAATATTATATATAATAACTTAATCGGATCCGTTTATCGACCGGCAGCATTATTCCCCGCCCTATGGGGGTAAGGCACCCCAAAAAAAAAAACCCATTTAAGTACAATAATTCATCCGCAAGACTTCAACATTATCATCATTATTGCTATTATTATTACCTATAAAATTGGGTTATATTGGTTTTCCATCTTAACGTAAAACAAACAGTGGTTATAATATGATGATGCTCGGATGTTGCAGGTAAGAAAATTATCCTTTTGCCGGCGACATTACAGGCCTAAGGCCCGGTGGACGGTGCCGCATAATAATGGTGTGTGCACAAGCCGAATCCAATCGAAAACAAATTAGAAGTCTGCAAACGTCGTAATAACATCTTCGCCAAAAATATCAATGCACGTTGTTGAATATTATCAACAATAAATCGTCCGCACCGTGCATCGCTTAAAATATAACAACTGCGAGACATGCGATTCTAAAACGAGTACACATCATGATTTGTTGATTTTTGGTATACTTACAAATTATTTAAGTGTAGGTGCATTTCTTATTTCAAATATCGAATTCGTAAGTAAATTTAAATGAACAATATTTACAGTGCATTAATGCATTATTCTCTTACTTCCTACTATTGTGCTATCTTGTATCTTTCTGTCCTATAATGTTAATATTTAATAGTACTTACATACTATTTTGAAGGTAATGCATTTATTTTTAATATTAATTTAACTCATAAATTAAAGTGTTTTGATTGGACGATGTGACAGTGGAGTGTTGAGGATAATTATTTTGTTAAAATTAAAATTCATCGAAAGATTATTGAAAAAATCTGAAATGCTATATATAAATACCATCAACATACCAAACTTCCTCCATAAGTCCTACATCCTATTTAAGTTTCCATTTATAATAGATTATTAGCCTGAATTATAAGCAAAATCCTGACTACACTATAGCGATGTGATACAAACTAAGTTTAAAATATATAAATATACTTGAGTTATTAATAAGCAAATAACTAATAACCGCGATAATGTGTTATGTTTTATAAGAACGTCTGATACACAATTTTTAAATTTTTCAAAATACCATGAATTTATCTCTGTTTCGAACGTCAACAAACCCTAAAAACGTAATATATGACCAACATGAGGCTATCGCGAGTGATCGTACATGGCCATGCAAGATCCTGCTACAGCGATATTTCCGGACGAAACTCCGAACACTAGGAATCCGGATACCAATAATGAAGTGATTAAATCGTTAAAAATCGGAACACACGATAGCTGCAGACGATAAATTTTACCGGTAAGGTCTATGGTATAACCTGAGTACACGCAGAGGAGGGTGTGCAACCGCGGTAGGCGTGACGAAAACGGGTGGAAGCATATCCTGTTTGTTCATACGTATCGCAGCTTTGGATATTTTTTTATTATTATTATTATCGTCGTCGCCACCGTACATGACCGTACATGATACAGTATGTATCTATATAATATTATCGTGGTACCTACCTTTTCTTCCGCCGGTGACGCCTACGACGCGTTCACCGTCGCGGTGTCGAGAAAATTAGATCGAAAATGTGTGTAATAATTATAACCTGTATTATATTATTATGTAGGCTGTCCCGGTCGTTCGTCGTTTATCTCGATCGTCACCGCGCGTTGTGCTGCTATTATTATTACACCCGAATTATGATGTTCTCTGTGGCTATACAAAGATTAAGAGTGTATATACCGTACAATAATATCACTACAGGTTCGCTGTGCTATACGTCTATATTATACTCAATGATATTTGTCTAGACGTATTTTTTCCAAGAGATTTGCTACTGCAACATCTATATAAAGTACCTACGCGCAATCTGTCACGCGCACACATTATCTGATGCAAAAAAAGAAATTCGTTAACCGCAAAGCAATGGTGTGGTGTTCGATTTGTTTTCGAATTGGATTTTTTTCCAACCCGAGTGCAAACAACAAATTATATTGATAATAATATTATATCGATTGTTCACTAGATTAGTATAATACACATATTGTTGCGTTATACCTACCTGCTGACGACAGCAAATTAAAAAAAAAAATTAAATCCGTAAATCATATTTTCAAAATAATTCTTACCGTGATTTTTTTGTATCAAACGTATTTGTCAAAATATTATGTGTATGAACAATGATATTATTATATTTTTTTATTTAATATTATATTACTGTTTATAAAGTTATTATATCTTTTTTTCCTGTTTAACCGATAGTAAAGAACTGATTATTATGCCTTAATTGTTACGTTAATTTATTTATGGTGAAAAATTGTATTTTTTTTTTAATTAGATAATACAATTTTGATTATGTTAAAAATATTGTCAGGTTTTCATCAGTTGTTAAATTTTGTTTTTTTTTTTTTTTAAAGAGATAGTATACATTTTTACTTTTACAGTTTTACTTACACTCGTTAACTTATTACTTATCAAGAATTGTGTAATGTGTAATGGTAATTTAATATTACAATATGATATAGTCCATTGAAATCTGGGATTATTTACATATTATAATTTATAATATTTTAATACTTAAAAATATTTATTTTTCATACTATTTTTTCAATAAAGCTCAAATTTTTAAAAAGTAGTAAGTCAAAACTATAGATTTAATATAGACACTATTTCTTATGGACATCATATAAAAATTTAAAAAAACTATGTATCGATAGCTAACCATAATATTAGAGCTCCTTGTAAATTAAATAAACACCCCCAGATAAGAAAATTATTTTTAATATTGCGACACCAAATTAATTAACACAGGTAAAACATACTGTTATATATCTAATAAGTAAGTACGTATTTTTATTATATTATTATTATTATTTTTTTTTTGCAGACTTCAAAACGCAGACAGACGACGGCACGAACTATGTGTGCGATGGGTGGTAAGTCTTTTTTGTAAAATAATACTTGGCTACCGTCTAATAAAGAGGAACTTTATACGAGAATATTAACCTTGAAAAAAAAACTTAAGATATAGGTTAGTAATGATGTGTGGCCGGCGAGCGTTCGCATTAGACGAAAAGGTATTAGATTACAAATTACCCTTTATAATTTTTAATTTTTTTTTTTTGTATCGTGGATTTTTCACTGTCTACATAAAATGATCGTTTTTATATATTATATTATTTCGTACGGTCTAGAAGCACATACACCAATCGAACGAATAACAATTTATTATTAAGCAGCTTAAACGGCACGATTCACATCTATTAGCGAAAAACGTCTTAATAGAGTTTTAATGTAATATGATCCTAAGTCTTAATAATATGATTAATCGATTAAAAATTGCGAAGGTTCGAATCATGACTTAAAATACGAACATGTTAACATAATGACGATAATCCTGTTCATGTTTAAGTCTAAATTTCAACATATGAAATTGTACTTAACTTACAAAATATCAATATCATTGTTTGATGGACAAATATTATGTCAGGTATTTTACATTACGGCTGGCCTATCATAGATAAACGTATGTTGTCTATTTCTTAGATTAATTATGATTTATAAATCATTTGAAATATTTTATTTTATAAATAAATTTGATATATTATTATTGATTAACGAAATAAGAAAAATTTGATTAAAAGTTTTAATTTGTAGAAGTGCGTCATTAATTAATAAGTCGATATTTATAGGAGTAGATACTCCAAGCAATATCTTTAACACAGGCGCTTTCTTAATTTATAAATACTTAATCATTTTTATACACATTTTTTATAAAAAGATGTAACAATTTTGGACATCATTCTAGAATATGCGAATACTTCATATTAAAAATATCACACAATGTAATACTATGTACAGAGGGTAGGTACGCAATGTACGAATGATTAAATTATAATTAATTGTTTTTAGATTTAAATTAAGATATTCTGAATCCAAGAGCATCAGAGTTTTTCAAAATTTTACTTAAAGTTATATAATAAGTAAATAAAATACACAAAACATGTGATGCATGGGCGTAGCTAGAATTACAATCAAGGGGGGGGGCAGTGGCATTGTCAATTTTAAATCATTAAAATTATTAAATTTATAAGGTGTAAGAAATATAATTTAGTTTAAAATGCAAGGGGAATGCACCTGCCCCTCCTGCCACAGCTTCGCTACACCAATGATGTGATGTATTATTATTTATTATATTAATGTGTGTTATTCATGAATCACTAATATTAAATTATAAATACTAATAATAATAATAATATTTTGATATAATCATAATAAATATTCGATCGACAGCGAAGACATGCGATCGTTTCATTTTCACATATGTCTATAGGGGTAAAAGTAAACGCTATACTCATGTCTCATATTATATTATAGGTGAATAATATAATAATATGTATTATTATTAACGTCGTCATAATACCAACTAAATAATATAAACATATACATATTATTATATATATTTATATGTATATAATAGTACCTGCTGCAGGTAATGCATACCTATATAATACGCGTTCGCCGCTCGAAACGTAGTCATTTATACATTTTTCTTCGTTTTTTTTTTTTCATCCCCGTGAATGGAGTAATAAAATAACATTTATACCAGAGGGTTTTGTGCTTCGGGCGGCGTGAGAATATATACATAATATACGGGTGTATATATGTATATATGCATATTATGTAATATGTATGTATATATGCGTTATATTATAGGTGCCTCTTCGCGCACTATAGCTACACGGTATAATCGCGAGTTATTATTGTGACGAGGGATCTTTGGAAGTAATATTTTAATATTCGTTTATAATAATACGTATATATTATATATTATACGTATATACCTGCGTGCGTATCATATTATTCTGTTGGCTCTTTAACGCGCGCGGCGTCCAATACAATAACAATGACATCGATGATTTATTTGAAGAAATACGGTTGATTTTGATCCCTCGTCGTCATGACGGGTGTTACATCCGTTGTACAAAAATATTGTAAATTACATTTAAAAAAAAAAAAAAAATACAAAATACAAAATGCCGTTTTCAATTATTTTGTTGTTTCGGCTGGAGTAGATATGACAGTATTCTGAGAGACGGTTCGCGGCTCACTACATGTATATATTTATATACATAGAAACGCGCATGTGTTATTTTATTTCCAATGATTGCGTCCGTTCATTTAGAGGCACACGCTAAAAACGACTAACTACACATTACCTACGTGAAAAAACCAACACAGCTTGATTTTTTTACCGTGAAAATACACGACGCGATATACGCACGCTTTGGCCAAATGTATAATATAATGTACGATCGTTGAGCAGTTGATTATTATCTAGTAACAGTTGCGGTTTTATTTCGAGAATTGAATTTTTTTTTTTACATAAAACGCCATAATTGAATATGATATAAAAGCGGAAACACGAGCGGACCAATCGTATTTATAATAATAACCGTAAGCGTAATGTTTTCGGTGTCTTTTTTTTTTAACAGTAGGTCACTTGAAACGCGGGGACCTCACAAGGAGCAAAACGCATCCGTATTGATGCACCACGCTGTATTTGCATCACTGCATCTGTGCATACCAATACGATCGTATCGCCAAATCGTTAGTCGTTTGTCTTTCTACCAAATATTTAGTATTTACCTATTACCTACCTACTTTAGAATATAAACATTATTCATCTCATTATTACAATATCATTAGAATATGATATTAGAACGATCGGGGTTCAAATGTTCAAAATGTTGAATAGAAAAATAATATTTAGCTTGATTTATTAACAAGTATAATATGTAATATTTTTAAACGGTAAACCTGCAATGCGATTTTTCAAAAAAAAATAAAACAGTTTATTTATTTTTATTTTTTTAAATCGGTACCTAGTAAAACAATTTTTTTTCAAACAGCTTAATTTTATACCTACTAACATATATGAATTCATTGATTTATATTAGGTATATCGCTAATTTTGTGTTTTAACTATGTTTTCCTACTAATTTTGACATTTTACACAATAAGAAATATCATATAAATATATATTATGTCATTTTAACAGAAAAATGATCAGTTGACTTTAGGTGATATACCTACATGTTACCACCAAAAGTGTAATTTTCTTTTAATCTACTAATAACCATTTCCACCAAAAAAAAAAAAAATATCAACTAATTCTCGTTTTTACCAAAATTGCAATTTCCTTTCCACTATACTATAGAAATAATAGAAATACAGTATGAATTTAAAAAACATTTATTATGAAATTTGACAATTATGTACATATATTTTTAATTTTATTTAATACAGTTCTAATGATTAATTCACTGTCATGGGAAAAAAAAAATAAAAATATTAATTTTAAGTTTAGTCGTGGATATTTACACATAAAAAAAAAATAATGAATCAACTCGTTATGCCGATAAAGAGGACCCACGCATAAATATATAGGTCATTGCAAAATCTCATATTATATAGAAATAGATAATGACTAGTATAAATCGTTTATACTTGCGAAGTTTATTCGATTGGGCAATTCTTGTGAAAATGTTTATGGACCATATTTTTGAGTGGGAATGACTCCTTTAATCTCATCACCCATCAGTTTTTCGAGACCTCAGTAAAAAAGAGCTATCACGCGTACGACGTTTCCGTGAACCACGAAAACTGCAGCTGTGTACTTTACCCATGTGTTGATTATCTTATTTTATTTCAAATGCCCCAAGTGCCCACTATATTATTGCATCTGACTTTTGTACTTAAACTGTGCTTTCTGTATTAGGAAATACAGACCTGTCATTAACCTGTCATTTGGAATTCTGATACATATATATATATATATATATATATAGTGAATATAATTGTATGATATACCTTCAGTAATGAAGTATATAATATAATATTATACGTATTAAGAAAACATGATTGAAACATCTGGCTGTAAGTTCGCATGCTCTGATCAATTAATCTTACATTAAAATATTATTGATACATATTATTATTATTATTATATATATTAATATCATTGAAGACTATACTCTAATGAGTTTCAAGTTTACGACCTCGAAACTCTCTGAACATCTGGAATCAACTAAACGAAAACAGATAGTATACCTATTGTTTATTATTATAATATGTGTAGAATTATCATTACGTCTTATTATCAATATTTTCTTAGATTTGCTTCATTACAATAACTATTTGTAATGAAATTGTTCAAAAAATTAATAATGATTATTTAAAATCATTGACATGCAATATTAAATATACTACATAGTACGTGTATTGTATTTATATTATTTTAATTGTTTTTTTCTTATCTATAACATCATAATCGATATACGTAATCGCACCAAATTTCATTTAAATCGGTTTAGTAGTTTCGGAGCCTATTCAACACAAACAAACAATCAAATCTTTCCTCTTTAAAATATTGAAGAGTGACAGTATATCAGTATAGATAACAACAGCCTTGTTGCTAGAATGAGTGTAGAATCTAAATAATACTAATAATATACGCTCATAGGCGTTGTTTGGAGAAAATAAATAAAACACAATTTTTATTACATAAATTTAATTGTTATAAATATTAAAGAAAAAAATTCATGGGGAGGATCTATCCCTCTCATCTCCTCCTCCTCCCCCCCCCCGTTTGACCACCAATGCTATGTCCTATGAGTACTGTGTAGTGGACAGTGCACAGTGAACGAGTGAACGAGTGAACCTAAAGTTCAAATAGTGTGCAAGAAACAATAGATTAATTGCAGTAACGGCTGTAAGATAGAATATCGGCCTATGCATTGCAAATATTGCAAACGGAAGTTCATGAATATCTGCAGCCGTCACAGAATCCAAATTGGTGAATAGATTAAATGCAGCCGTGATCGCAGTACGCGGGGATTCTTAATGGAAACTAATCGAGTATCAACGCCATCTAACAACTATTGATTAGTCTTAGCATTGATTAAATATACATATTTAATCAATGGTTTTAGTATTATCATTTAGACATTTGTGGTTACCACTCAAGGTTTATAGATAATATTATCTACTACCACAGTCTTTGTATGATAACACTGATAACATCATTATCATTATCAATCAATGCCAGTTTAAGGTTACGTATAAAAATGCAATTCAAATTTGAAATTTCGAAAACAGAGAATTTTTTGTTTAAATGTTATTAATTAATTATTATTACTTTATTGAAATATTTTATAAGTTTATAACACATAGTAATTTAATTTAAAAAGATTCAAATTTACTCCTATAGCGGTGTGCCAAAAAATAACAGTAGCATTCATTATTTTACTATTCTGTGAAATAAGTCTTTTATTATATTTTTAAACATTTTGTTAAACTATTGTGTCTTATAGTTTACTATTATTTGAATTAAATATTATGGGAGTAGCTGGATCTCATTTTACAAAGCATATTCGAAGGTTTAACGTAATAGAACGGACAGAACGAGTAATAAAGAAAGATAAACCTATACCAGCGCCACTTCATAAAGCAGATGCTGAACGCCTGAAATACCTTCTTGAAAGTAATTTAAATCCAATATTATGTGTACACATGTATGATATTTCTTGATATTTGTTATTTTCAGATGATCCACAATTGAAGGAAGAGCTTAAGAATAAAAATTCAACTCTTGGAAAAAATTTACAAAGTGTTTATGTTACATCTGAAGGTGATGTAAGTATACTATACAAAGTATATATTATTGTTCTTATTAATTGTCAATATCAATTACCTTGGTAGAATATATAATATAACGCATTTTGTTTTATAGTTACCTGATGTATACCCCCAATCAAAAATCAAGTTACCACAAAATCGAATGCAAGAATTTAATTCACCGTTTGCAATTGAAGAACCAGAAAATGTTCCAGCAGGACGTTATACACTTACACAAATTACTGAATGTATAGCTGATCATTATAAAGATAAACAAATGTATACATCACAAGTTCTAGCTGATCGAGTTAAGATTGATAAGAAATTAATGGGTGTGTATATATTATGCCCTATAGGACAATTTGACAATAGATTTAAAAAACAATTAATGCCTCTAAAATGACCCATTCTTATAAGTTTATTTATTATTTTTAGTAAAATATCTATTGTTTATACCAGTGTTTCTCAACCTTTGTATTATGGCGACACACTATTAAAAATGTTCATATCTTGTGAGTAGAATAATACCTATTAATTTTTGTAAATATAGTGTCAACAAGGTTTGTAAATTAATATTAGTACTTCCTGCGACATGTTTAGACTTACACCGGTTGAGAAACACTGATTTATATGTTGATAAATTTTTAAATTTTCTTGCTAACTTTCTAAGTTTTAAAACCATATAATTATTGTTGATCATAAGTATTCAAAGCTTATAATTCCATAAACTTTACTCAAAACTTGTATTAATGAACTAGTTTCTTATCCATATTCGTTAAATGCTTAACTGTTATCAAAATATTATGCAAGATATTTTGTCCTAGTCCAGTTAAAATTTCTAACACATTCTAATATACATGAAATATCTTGGGACATTTTTAATTTGAATTGTAACATTTATATTATATTAACAACCTTAATATATTTTAGGCCATAATTACATAATTAAAATTAATAGGAATTACTTCTACAAACCATCTTATTAATTGGTATAATTTCACACAATAATTAGTTATATCATCATTAATAGGATTTGAATTTGAAGGCATGAGCTTTTTTTTTAATTATAATAATAATAATAGAAAATTAATTTTTATATAAAAATGTGTGTCATTTAATCAAGACAATGGATGTATTTTATTTTTCGCCTTTTATACTTATAAATGCCTTATTTGTGTTAATTTCCAATTGATTTGATAATTTTATACTTTTATAATTTTAACAGTACAAATAGATAAGATCTTCTGAAGATAATACACTGTCGTTTGACAATTATTTTTAATGGGTTTTATTATCATCAATATTTAATGATATAGCTAAATACTTTATTGAGTATTTGAAATTCTCAGTTAATTTAATGTTTATAAAAGTACCCATGCTACCTATCTATAGATTAAAATATGTAACCTAACCTATGGCAGGCCGTAATTTGGCCACCACCGATCTAAGTACATGGTAGTGAATTTTTTTTTTGATACAAACTAGTTAAAATACAATATACAAACTTAAATTTTTTAATAAATGTTTTAATTGCTTTTTTTGCCTTTTTTAACATTTTAAATGCTTTTTTTTATTAATTATATTGCCTTTAGATCCAAACCTTAATCATTATAAACCCATTTAGAATAACAATAATTTTTAAGACATAAATAACAAACATGATGTATAATTTATTATATCTTCATTATGAAGATGAACAACGACAACAACAACCAAAATTACAACCTTATAAGTCTCCTTTTTAGATTAAAAATTAATCCTATATATTTTATATAATATTATATATTGTTATTTAGCTTTTAAATGGCATTATTTTTCTAAACAAATTATTAATTACAACTTGTATTATAAATAATTTCTATTCATTATTTACAATCAAGTATAAAGTCTTTTAAGATATATGTATTTAATATTTTTATGAAAGTACATCTTTTAATAAGTATAATTGTTATGTTAAAATTTTAAAATTGATTTTATTGATAATGACGTATTATACAATATAAAATAAATTATTATATTAGCAAGTTCTATAGAAAATGTAATAAAAAAATAAATATTAAAATCATTTTAAAATTTATGAAAATAGGATAATAAAAAAAGACCAACAGGCAATTGGCATTTATCTTGATGTACTCAGATTGATGTAATATAAACCATTGTATAAAAAAAAAAAATAATAAACATAGCTTTATAAAAACCATATTCGCTGATATTCAAAAGCTTTTAAGTTCATTTATATATTTTCCCAATTATTAAGAATCTATTGGAAAATCCTAGTTTTTTTTATAATTTTATCGCTAAGACTTCTTTTTTTTAAATCTTTAAATGTTACTACATGTAACTCATACTCTTTCTAAGTGAAAAAAAGTTCATTGATAAATTTACTAGATTTAAAATATTTACATATGCATAAAGTCTGTAAACAGTGGCAAAGCCAGGATTTTAAAATGGGGAGGGGCAAACCCAAAATACTTAAATAACATAATTAATAATAACAGTTCATTTTTATATTAAGTTGAAATGGCCAAGAAAGGGGGCAGAATGGTCCACTGGTATATAAATACTTAACCTACTTAAGAGGATGTCAGTGTAGTATTTGTTATCTCTCTAATCTACGCTCAACATAGCAAATTTTACGTTCACAATATTGACTATAACCATATTAATATCTCAAATTAGAGTGAAATAACCTCTCATAAAATTTAAAGTTAAGAACATTATCCTGTGCTTCTCATCTCATAAGCGTTTTATTTTATTTTAATGACGAGTTATGAGTATTTTAAAATTGTAGATTGTTTATTCATCTCAAAAAAACATTACTCACTTTAAAATTAAAATATAATAAAACACTTATGAGATGCTCTAGATAATGTTCTTAACTTTAAATTTTATTAGAGGTCGTTTCTCTCTAATTTGAGAAATTAATATGGTTAGTCATTATTATGAACGTAAAATTTGCTATGTTGCTGTACGTGAGTAAAGAGAGAAAATAAATTGTGCGCTGACATTCTCTTAATATTATGTTAATATTTTAAAGCATATTTTACATTATTCCTATATTTATCGTTTACTGATGGTTTTTTTTTTTTTTACAGATAATATACTAAAATACTATAGGGTATTTGATATGTATGTTCCTGAAAAAATGATAGAAAAGAAGAAGAGCTCAAGTCAATTTTTGATTAGTAATGCGATCGACAAGATTAGACAGAACTTAGAAATAGATAAATATAAGGAAGAACGAAAACAAATCGGTAAAGATTAAAGTGCACCAAAAAATATTGTTAGTCAGGTGCTTATTATCACATAATATGATTTCTCTATTGTAAAATATATTAAGTTTGATGATAAAAGTACTTTATTGTGATTCTTATGTTATATTTTTTATAAAATATACTATGATAGTACTATGCATTATTGAAGAGAGTTCTGTATGACATAATATTATGTTACAAATGTAACATTTTAAAGTATATGTAGTAGAGGTATATAGTACATTTTATAAATTCTAATTATTGTGGTATTTGATTATATATGTAACAACTAATTAATAATTATAGGTGATCATTATCTATAATATGTTATTAAATTTGAAGTTTAGATGATCGGAGAAGTAAATAAATATTTTGTAGAATACAACTGTCACTTAAATTCACTTGTTTAAATTTTAAAACTAATTATTTAGGTACTGGTTAAATATTAAATTGTTATTAATCGTAATTTTTAGAAAAATATTCTGCTTTAAATTATTAAATTTAAAATATTTAAATATTAAATTAAGTATTTAATATCATAGGATATGATATATTATTAGTTATAACTTATAAATATAATATTCATAGCTCTCATAGAGAACCCCATAAATCATTAATCACTAGATACACACAACCATTTTTTCTCATAATCCCCCTCTCTACTCAATGGCTATGCTTAATAGATATATTTTTCAAAACTCTTTGATTTTTGAAAGTTTTAAGTATATTGATAGACCATAATATTTAAAAATAATTAGATTTTTTATCAACTGTTCTAGGTTATGAGAGGGTACAAATTTATTTTTTATATGTGACCTTTTGTTTTTTTAAGAACTTATAAGCAGTTGATTTTTTTAATGCTAAAATGACTACAATTTTGCTAAAAAAATGCTCTAATTTTAAAAACAATTTTTATCATTATAGTTCTTAAGATTAAATGCCATAAACAAATATTTGAAAAGATATAATAGTTTTGATTTATTAGTCAGTTACCTAAAATTTGACGTGGACAATTGGAAATGGTATAATATATCAAACAACTATTTTGTGGATATAGATAGTGCCAACTTATAAAATGTTGATTTAACAGTTTTCTAAATTTAGAAGTAAAAATAATATATTAATTCAAATTAGTCATTAATATAACTAATTACCTTATAATTTAGTATAATATCAATGAATTTTGTTCCAAATTCAAAATAAGTGAGATGCAAATATTTGATTTATTACATTTCCATCCTAAGCACAAAATTTTATTTCTGTATGAACAATAAATATATGGATTTGAAAGAGTTTTATACCAATATAATACAATATTTGATTTTGTTAGTTCAGTATAAAAAATTTATTTTTCAAAATAATTTTTTCATAAGTATCTAAATGTTTTTTTTTCACTATAATTTACGCATTTATGATATTATATACATACCAAAACATATTAATTTAAAATCTTTAAACAATAGTACTAGGTATCTCATAATCCTAGTTCGATGTTTAAATAAATAACTTCTGTATTCAGGGTTCTATCATTGGATGGTCTTCCTTCAAGTTTCTATTAGCTATTTTTATATTACATATTATTCTTATATTATATTTGTGTAATTACTTTTATCACATTTGATAACTGTATTTTATTATAAATTGGAATATTCCTTAAAAAAAAATGATCAAACTAATTATTAAATAAATTAAGGGGATTGGTGGCTATCAGTTATTTTAGTCAAAACATATCAGTCTTTTGTTACTTTTTAATTAATCCTATTTGTACCTTTTATATGTTTAAAAACTTAACTATTCACTTTAATCTTATATCTTATATTTTTCTATACTAATCAAACTTAATGAAATAAAAAAATAGTTTCTTGCCAAGTCTTGGTTAATAAGTCTCTACATTTATAATTTATTTATTAATTATTGGTAATAAACAATGTTCAAAGAAACATGTTTCTTAAAGTCAGAAGCATTTAGAATTAATGAAAGCATTGTTAAGGGTTTTCTGCACCCCATATCAGCTGAAAAATGAAGATAACATCAAAACAAAATTTTAAATTTTTATTTATTTGCATAGTGCAGGTATGGCACTATCAACTGCTCTACTTGATTTAGTGATATTTTAATACTTAATATTTTTTAAATTATATATAATAATATATAAATTAATTTAATAAAATTTTTAAAACTTTAAAGAAATCATTGTAATTAACACATTAATGATTTATTCTCAACATTTGATTTATTTTGTTAATATAAGTTTATTAATTTTAAATTTGTAATGTTGTAACATGTGTCCAAAATAGGTACAGTCTTTGTAATTATGTAATAATTTTTAAGTATAGGAATATAGTTTACTTCACCTATATAACTTTTTATTAGACAACCGTATTCTTACGAAAACTATAGTGTTGTGAAAAAGATAGAATATACTAATACTTAAAGGGATTTAATAATATCCTTAAACCATATATGTGATATAAGTAATAAACTAATAAATTTTAAATTCCTTGATTTGTTTATACTTAATTCAGATGAACACAATCTAATTTGATTAACAATACTTGTTTTGATTAAATTGAGAATTCATAAACATATAAATAATATTAAAGTTTATATTTTACAATCATGAGTAACGTTCGTGTACTCATGCTATCTGCTGTGTTATGATAGTTATTTTTATTAAGCTTAATCTGAATTAAATTGGCACAGGTGGTGGCTATATTTGAGCATACAGCTCACTAATCACTATTCACTATAAACAGTATAAACCTGTCCAACGTCGAAAACGCCCGTTGGTTGATGTGAATTAAAAAAAAAAAAATTTTACTTTTTTATATTATCATAATATTATATTATCACAAATTAAATAAAATTTTTTATTTATTCTGTGATATTTCTATAGCTGATTCTGGTGATCCAGCATGGCGTTGCTCATGAGTCATGACAAATCAAATGCCAGTGGATTTACCTTTTCACTGTTAAATGTAAACAATAAACATAAATTAAAATTAAACTGCACATTTATTTCACTTGTTTGAATGGTTTTGACCAAACATAAAATACAGGTCTAAAATTCAATTTTATAATAATATTATTTTATTTTCTGCAAACAAAAAAAATATTCATTTTTGTAAGCCAACTAATCCCTACTAATCCCCTCTTTAGAATATACAATTTAAAAATTTTATTTCAAGGTGCACAAATATAGGACCTATATACTTACCTATTTACATACTACATTTCTGAAGCATGAGTGCAATAGACTTTCTTACGGATTACTTATAGGTACCTACACACACATACAAACATATCCTCTTATTATTAATATAAATAGATACTCGTAAATGTATATTTACAAATCATTGTCCCGTTTATTAGTATTTCGTGGCTGTCACCTTTATTAATTATTGTCTTTATTTATTTGAAAAAAATATCTACGACATCGGATCAACGTCGAAAAATGGACATAACCAAAGTACGGCATCGTCAGCGATCGATGAGATTGTCGATAAAACCCCAGTATAAGTCGTATTATGTAATATGTTGTTTATTGCAGTGGCGTTTCAAGAGGGGCGTTGAGTAAGTGCGTGGATCCGAAACGACCTCTCCCCTCGACCGTTTTTATTTATTGGGTACAGGTATATTGTTATATATTATAAACTTGTAAAAAGAAAAAGCAAAAAATAAATTTTATTACGATATAGCCATTATTAAATACAAATACTTGTATTGATAGACATTGAAACACAAATAAGTAATAGGCACCTATATTTTATTTTGCTCATTAATATTATAAATATTTACCTAAATATAACATTCCACCTTGGAACTTTCTGGCGACGTGCCTGGTATGTTGTACCTATGTAATATATTGTATTATGTCCTGTTTTACGTATAACATATATGTATCTATATGTATACAATCAGGTGACGCAAAATTGCAAAGGCTAATTATCTATCAATTGTGACTCATATTTTTAATAGGATATTTATTAATTAGCGGAACTGATACGTTTTCTCGTTTCGCCTTTCGCTCACTGCCAACTCAGTGGTTAGATTAAATTAGTTTAGAAGTGAATGATTTCAAATAACTTCTAACTTAACGAGAAAACCCAGAATGATTTTAACATATCAAGTATAAAGCAATAAATTCGTTGTATCGTCAACAATTATTATTTGTTCAACAAATATGTTAACATTTTGTTCATATTGTTTCCTGTGACCTTTCATGTGATTAATTTTACACAAAAAAAAAATTGACCTATTTTTGATTAAGGTAAGTTACTTTTATTTCAAATTAACTTTTAACATTAGACTTAACTTACATTTTTCTGTATTAACTTAACTTGGCCAGCCTTGCATAGCGCCATAGCTACACACACATTTTTGATAAAAGTATTGTTCAATATGTCAACAAAATAATAGTATTGCGAATAGTGTGATAAGTATAAAATGTTTTATATTCGTTGTGAATTTTATATGAAATCGATCATCCCTTTTTTTAAATAACGACTCCGCTTTAAATTTTATTTTAAATGATAATAATTTTAGCAGTGGTTAAGTAAAATAAAAAGAAAGTAAGTTGGACGATCAATCTTAACTAAAAACTTCAACTCCAAACGAATTCAAACCTAACCTCAGATTTTGTGTTGCATTACCTGCAGCTTTATTCGGTACGTTGCACAAATGTGGTTACACGATTTTAAGTGAAAAATATATTATATTACTTGTCGACTGCAGTTTAGTTTAATGATATGTGCGTGCGATGCTACGCCTCATCATCTCTTTCTACTTGCACTAGATCACATATTCTCGTTCAATAATGATCATTTACACATTCATACGACACGCAGTCGGAAAATTGGCTAAATGAATAATCAACTCAATAAAAATGAATTTTTAACGAATTCCTTCAACAAATTTCTGTATTCATTGAAAATGTACCTATTTTGTGGCTACACTGAGGTATCAAAGACGAATTCAGCCCAATTTAACGGGAGGGAGAGAGATTTATATTATTTTTATACAACTCATAACCAAAATAGTATTATAATAATTAGTAATTAGTAATTATCAAATTAAATGTATGCCCGTCAAATAGGGAGAAGTATCGATTGTCCCGGATCCCGATTGCCTTATTACCATCTCCCGAATCTACTCTGCGTGGTATTATATAGATATATTTATATATTATAAAACTATAGAAGCTGGTGGAATAGTGAAATAACAAAATGGATTGTCTTATGCGGCTATATGCTATAAAATCTGTTCTAAAGTATATTTACTTTATAAACCTGATACTTAAGTGGACCGCGTATTATATAATATTGTCAAATTATGATGTCGACGGAAACGTGAAATGGTTATCGATCCGACATTTTGATAGACCTTGATATTATAAATTTCAGTAACACACGATGAACAGTATCAAACACCAGTTATAATCACACATATTATCATTCTATTCTATTATGTTTCATACATACAGTGGAGTGTAACGATATTTATTTAGTAGACTGTAGTGTTAATAAAAATGACTGTAGGTTATGAAATATCTATAATATAAAAAGATTAGTTCAATCTTTCATCTACACTCTACAGTTATAAATTTATAATATAATCAGTAATAGGTAGGTACTGGGTGCACTATATAGTCATATTATAGAAAAATATACTAAAACGATTGTATAATATAAATAATAAATGAATATAATTTTAGTTTAATAATTCCCAAAAAATGTTTTATTGAAATACATTTTATTGTATCTCCAACTGTTCATATTGTCTTTATACTGCATATAAAAACTTTTTTCTGATTAATCATGACCGACGGGCTATATTATTTTAGGTATATCATTTTAGTATGACTTATTTTTTTACCAACATTTGCAGTACCTACTTGACTATTCGCTATATATATATAATGTACCTATTACGCATCAATGAATACAATTATTTATATAATTTCTAAAAAAAAATAAAAAGGCGGAAAGTGTGAGTTACCTACCGTTTAGCTCACACAGGTAGTTCAAAATTCCTACCACCTACCTTTTCATTCACACGATTCCGCATGATATTATAATTTGTGATCTTGCCGATTTTATACTTAAAAAATAATTTTATATATTAAAAAGGTTTACCCCAAATTCAAGGTTATCCGAATAATTTACAGTATTTTTAACAGATGTAGGTCATCCTAGATATCAAAGAAAAATTGCAATTCATTTATTTATTTTTATCAATTTTTACAAATTATTACTATTTTTTTTTGTTATATTCATTTTATTTTATTTTAGGTTTTAAAAATAAATAGTATTACAACTATATTATTTACCTTATTGAAATTTATCATATATTGAAAAAACTTAAAACAACATCTTATTACAATTTTTTATATATTTTATTTTTAATTGGGACTGATAAACTTCTACAAATTTAAGTAATCTCTTACAAATTATAGTATTAACTCAACTCCTACAAATATGACTATTTTTTCAGGAGTCAAAGTAAAAACTAATGGTATTATGTTAATTTTTACTGATGATAAATTAAATAAAAAAAACAATAAAATATATAATTTTAATTCTTAAAATCATAAAAAGTAAATAATGGCAAAAAATATTTTGTACAATAAATAAATGTACCTTCAAATAATGTTTTTTCGTTTGAACAGAAAATTTAAAATTGTGTATACAAAATATTAAATAATATTATAATATGGGTATGTTGATCGTTTGATAAAAAAAATTGTTTAAAGCGGTTTGTTTAAATATCTATTAAATTTATCGTACCGTGAACTTCGTCAATACTTTTATAGACAAAGGTGGAAACATAGATTTACGCATATTATACACATTTCGTTTTATATAATTAAGATCAGTTGTATTTAGTCATAATTATTTTTAGCTTTTTTAGCTTTTCAGTTCCAAATTCATGTACTCAAGTAAAAATCTTGGAGTTAATCGGATATTACCAGAACTTTTTTCGGGTAAAAAGGTCAGCGTAAGAGATTAAAGTATCTTTTATTTGTAAGTAAAAAGGTAATTCGTGTATGAGCTTATGTTTGGCCTTTTTAATTATTTGTTTTATTAGGTATATTAACTAATTTATATAGGTGTACAATGTATTCTAATTTTTACATACTATAAGAATTATAATATAATAGATATTATTATGTATTTTTTTAGGTATTAGTAGTCTTGTAAAGGTCACTAAAATCTGAGTCATCACATTTCGCAAACAGAAAATATACCGATTCTATATAGAAATAAATGCCTACGATTATAAATATTTTTGGTATTTAGTTATCTACTACCTATATAATAATAACTAGACTATATGATTCAAGGAAATCGTGTTTTACATCACGTTTGTGCATAATTGTATAGTGTAGCCTATGTAAGAACAATGATGATTTAGTAAAATTGATTTCACGTGTCAGTTATTACTGTGTTAGTACCGAAATGTCGTTTGAAAATACATTTTTGGTATGGATTAGTAAGTAGGTACCTAGGTGAATATTATAATTTCAAGCTTGCAAAGCCGACGAGTTTCATATCATACACTATCCTACACGTAAAAGAAATCTCGCGGGAATACTAACCAACTATATTATAATATAGAGCTTTAATGCCATCGTATCCTCGAGATAGTACGCGCATATATATAATAATATAAAATGCATGCATGCATAGGTACAAATAGAATTTCATAGAATTATATAAATACATAAAATAATATAATTAGGGCAACCAGATGTGTCTTACAAAAAAAGAAGACATTTTTAAAAATTATTTTAGGGGTACACTAAATTATTATTGCTTAAATACAAAGCATCCATCTACTTTTTATAAATTCTAGTATTAACTTTTAGTTCTATAGCAGTCTAACATTATGTCATTATAGTCTATAAACAATTAAATATTTGAATGGTTTTTATAATAATAATAGGCAAATTTTTTATAAATCTTATTACAATATCACCCATAGGCCATAATTAGAATTGTATTACTTACCGGCTACCCTTTTAGTTACCCGGTAACCGTTTTCCGCCAAAAATTATAATATTCCGATTTCCTCGTCATTTATTTATTTCTTTTTGTTGAAAAAATCATACATAAATTATTACACATTAGATATTACGATTAGTTACAGATTGGATTAACCTACCTCCTGTAGGCTGTAAGCTTATGCAGCGTGTGGTGGAGATATAAAGATACTACGATTACTACTAAGTTATTATTATTATTATTATTTCATCGCAACGTTATCCATGGATAATTGACGGGTTATTGTTCGCTATTTCAGTCTGAACCTGTCAATTTAAAGTATTTAAACCACAGTCTGTGACAACGTAAACAAAAAATTTAAAACAATTTTTTATGATATCGGAGAATATTGAAGTGATATCAAATAACCGTGAAATATGCTAATATACAACAATTTTAAATTTATACTCGCGTATACCATCTAAAGACGGCATTACTCGATAGAGGTGCTACAATAAACAGTGCGTTGCTAAAATGTTTACAAAAATTAATTAGGAGTAAGATAAGATAGGTATAGATAATAGTTTTTGATCATTGATCTGTGAAACAAGGTAGGGCGCAAACATTGTAATCATTACTATTTGATGGATTTAGATTCAGAGGTTCTCAAAAGATATCTTGAATAATTTATTCATTTTTTTTGGTGGAAATCGGAATATGACCTTTGGCGGTAAACGGAAACCCCCTATAAAATTATGTTATCACCGCTTATAGAAATTATTTTTAAGAAAAATGAAAACTTAATATTGTTAGAATATTCGTGCCAAATATTGTTAGCTCGTGTGAATGTGCTAAATTTTATTAATATTTATATCAAAATACGTGCAGAGATATTTATTTAGTTTTAATAACCACTGAAAACAGTATTTTTACCTAGGTATAGAGCTATTCAGTATGGGCGGCAATCTGGTTTTCAAAAAGGAAAAAAAAGGTCACATTGGACCGACATTGAGTGAAGTAACTATAGGGGGATATCCCGAGTGCGTCTCGTTTTCAATTTTTACCTTTTATATTGCCTGAGTGTGTACCGCAGTCTTATCCACAAATAATATCGAATAATCCGAGTGCGTCCCAGGTCCACAGCTATAAAGTGCTTATTTAAGATGAAATAATCAAATAAACCTTTCAAAATACAGGTTTGGCGATCGAATATTGCGGATGAAATCTACAACTTTAATACTTTATAGATACTTAATTTTTACAGCTATGATTGTGAAGCACTGAGACGGTGAAAAAATTGCATTCACCTCCTCGTGGTGCACCCTGGGTAACTCTAAATGAACTGTAACGCACTAAGGCTATGTCAAAAATATGATCTTTTTTTGGGATGCACTCGGGTGTTACTTTTTTCGGCACACTTGGAACATTAAAAAAAGGTAATTTCGGGACGCACTCGGGAAACTCCCAATTATTGTATTATTTCTTTAGATTTTAAATTTTAAATCTTTTTCGTGGTCACAGAAAAAACCGTCTGGTCCATATCGACTCACAGGTATTACAGTAATTTGTGTGATCGCGTTCTGCAGATGTGGTTTCTCGAATGCAATAGGCACGATCTATAGGCGTACAAACGACACACGCGTGTGCGTTTCTTAAGCGTACAAGGACTTTAATAGATTGCGTACAAGAGTGGGGCTTATAACGTCGTAACGCACACGCCGAACCACGCACTCACAGAAAACTCGTAGATCGTATATTATATATGTTATAATCCAAATTTTGAAATCAATCAATTATATGTTATACGCATGTACACACGCATATATATATATATATATTTATAATATTAAACATATCAACAGATCACAGGTAAAAGCGTCCTTGATTGTTTTTTTGTTATTTTTGGATCATGGCATTCGGCCGTCGCTGCCCTCGGGGGAAAAACATGATAATTTTATGTGTCATTACGTAAACTCGCTACTCCGTACGGTAAACGAGTAACGACGGACGTCTTATTCGTTATTCGAATACAATAATATTATCTTATAATATGCATAAGTAGTTGTATTTGTATACACGCTATGGCTGTGGGTACACATCACGGGCTCTGTTTAGCCGCGATGGCAGAAACGCTACAGCAGTACCTATATAAGCTGTTTAGAATACCATACGTCTATAGTTCTATACACATTAACATTATTTAATTATTGCATTAATATATTCGTTGAATACATCATAGATATTCTAGTCGGTATTAATATAATTATTAGAGAGATTTGATGAAAACGCCCCGTGATTAATAATAATATTAAATAGATTTTAGGTACGTGCACAATTAATATACAGGATTATTATTTCAAATTGTGAACCAGACAAAGTAACGTGGTAATTATCAGTTAAAATTTAAAATTTTTATTTTAATTTCGAATACAAATAAATGTTATAATCGGAAAAATGTAAAATTTAAAAAAATTAAGATAGCTTATTAAAGTTCACGTTAAGTGAGTTATATAGCTATGTAAAATAGTTAACATTAAAATACACGCAACTCACCTTAACATTAAAATATCAATAAAAACCTATGAGATGCACAGATAATATTATTACCTTTAAGTTTGATTATAGGTAAATTAACTTTAATATTAAATCTATTAGCATAAAATTGATTCTATTGAACGCAAATTTTCCTTGTTTTACGTTTGTAAGACGGAGACGACATATTATGTGGTATGATATACCTACTCTTAAGAATAATACATTATTTTTTAATGTGCAATTTCATAAAATTATTTAGAATTTACCATAGTCCGAAACACATTGCCACGAAGTCTACTAGTCTACTACGTTACACAATACATGTATTATTAATATATTATCATTATATATTATTACATTATGTGACAATCTATTGTCATCTCATACGAAATCGCTGTTTTTGTCCCTATTTAGTATTTACTGCTAAAACGTCAAGTTATCTGACCCGTGTCAATATTATGCACACTATATCATCTGCATATCGTATCATTCGTATCATACGTTTTATACTAGGACTAATATGTCGTGTTTTGAATGCAAAATTATTATAATTATTATTGTAATAGACCCGTAATAATACAAATTTATTTTACTTTTATGTATTCTGTATAGTATTTATTTAATTTCATCGTGTGATCTTCAACCCTTTTTGACTTGTGACCCATTTCGGTAATAATATTTTTTATGCTACTTGTGTTGGACTTCATATACCAGTAGGTATCTAAGTGTTAAGAGTATTAAAAACAAAATTCAATAATGAACATAATAATGTGTGTTATATACTTATCTGATTTTTATGTGAATGTCTTGTGTAATAGTTAACCGGAAACGTATATTATTTAGAGTACACGATAACAATAAGCTTTGGTTAGCGCGTGGTCAATATTTTTGTCTAGGCACGTGAAATTCATGTACCTACCTATCGGTGTACACTATACACCAACAATGAAATAGAATATTTTTTATTTGATTTTCTATATTTTACCTTATATTTTATCATATCAGTACAATACCACAGTAAATAACAGGACTTAATAAAAATAAAAATGTATTATAGAATGGTAATTTGCTAATGCCTTAAGCTCTTAACAGTCTTAACACAGTCGAAGATAATGGCAAATTTGTATGTCAAAGTAAAATTATGCAGTATATTGTATTGTTTTAATCGAATAATAACACTATATTATGTAAAATATACTTAGCTTAAAAATGTTTGTATACCAGGGCTTGTTTTAGGGGGGGGGGGAGGCAAAGCGAGGCATTTGTCCAGGGCTTTGCGTTTAAATGTATATTGAAATCTTATAAGCTATAGGCGACTATATTATAGTTATTGGTTAAATAAGTTTTGCCCAGGGCCTCGCAAAAGGTAGTACCGGTCCTAATGTATACAATGTTATAAATTTATAAAAAAAATGTTTATGTATATTTTTATAATATTTTAAAATTCTTTTACAATTATTGCCTCTATGTTCTAATATATTTATTTGAAAAATTATAAAAAAATGTTCATGTATATATATATATATGTTATTTGTTTAAGAGATTTCAAAGGTTATCTTTAGGTTGTTGGTAGGTTACATTTAATGGCTGGTTATGGTTTTCTAATCGTACAAAATATATTCAAAACCTAGAGGTGTAATTTTAAAAAAGTCCAATAAAACAAATGTCAAATTTCGAAAAAATTCAAAATACACTTTTTTAATGTATTATACATACAAATGTCTCGTTACTTAAGGGAAATTCGTTAAAAAATTATATTATCTTAAAATTCGAAAATATTGGTATGTTCAATGTATTATTGTCATTTTAATTGTAAATATTTATCAATAACCGTAGTAGGCAATTCCACAAAATAATCAACTTAAGATGTGTGTGTACCTACTTGGTTACACTTAACAATTGACGTTATTTTCATATACGTTTTTTGTACCAAATTTAAAACTCATTTATAGGTTAACAACTATATTTTAATGTTATTTCATATGTGAATTATGTTTATCATAATATTTTACTACATTAACTATAGTGAAAATATAATGCTGTATGAAAATGTTCCCATATTAGAAGTAAAATTAAATAGTAATTATTACTTTAATAATTTAATACATCGTGTATATAATATGTCTGTAAATATGTAAATTATTATCCATAGTCCATAAAGTAATTATTAATTTATTATAATAACTTGTTGGCATAGGAGAAATACATCAGTTGTATACTTTTATGTTGTAGGATACATAAATACCTATATAAATATAAGTTATATAGGTAGTAAAAGTATTTTGAGTGTGTTTCGCAGAATTTTAATTTAATACTAAAGTGTAAATTGTTACTTATTACTTTATTAGGTAATTTAATATTTATATCATATAGATTATAATTATAGTCCAATTTATTTTTTGATATATCTCTAATATGGTTTTAATCGAATCGGTGGTGGTTAAAACTTTGATGTCCGATGTAGGCATAGGTTGAAAATAAGGACGTGTTTATAATATCATTACACCAACTGACCAACTAAAAAACATATAGGTAATAATTGTAGTTTTATGTTTAGACAACTTTATACTATATTTAATAACGTTCTTTTTAAAAAAGCCAATAGGTATTATTTAATTATATGTATATTTAGTATAAGACTGTTTCATATCTCTTAATTATAATCCAAAAATTATATTAATTATCAGTGCAGTCTGAACATTTTAACTAATTTTCTCGAAAAGAATTATAGTTTTTATAGAAATATGTTTTTACATGATTTAAAACCATTAAAAAACAATATTTTTCCATCTTTTCGTTACTATGTTAAGTTTTTAATGACGAAATACATTTTTAATTTTATATTCCGAAGCAGAAAAAGTCTATGAATTTCAATACATAAAAATCAAATGTTGAATAAGTAGTTAATTTGTTTTAAAGTAAGTACTTATTTAATGTTTAGACGAAAAGAGTGGCGTATCACAGAGATAGGGCCCATAAGTATTAAGCTAAATGTTAGACCTTCTCTCATCATAACTTTAAACACCTATTTAAGCTACTAAACTTTTTATCTTGAATTCGATTTTTGAATATTGAACTTCTTATTAAAATATTTTGCTTCGAAATATAAAATACAATGTATGCTGTCGATCTAAAACATAAAAAACTTAAAAGTTATAACGAAAAAAATAAGAACAACTTTTGTTCTCAAAAATTATGTTTAGTAATGACTTTAAACCATGCTAAATCATATTTTCAAAATATTTATATATATATTTATTTTTTATCTAAAACTATTGTTTTGTAATAATTTAAAATTATCTAAAGAAAAAATGTTTTAAAAAAAAAATGATTGCCTTTAAACGAATCAGGTATATAAATGTTAATACAATTTAGTGTGTCAAAAATAATTAGGCATATGCCGTATATAGGTAATGACATGGCGATCCAAAATTAAATTACGATCATTAATCCTACTTTGATGTATAATAATATTATTAGTTATTACACATATGGGCTGCGTGCTTGAACTGTTCTGCAGTATTAATAACCGTCAAAATGTATGTGTGGATTATAATAGACGATTTGAAATATTTTGGATTTCGGAATGCAAATATGATTTTATGTATATATATTGCACATTGTATAATATACTTGTACAAAAATAACGCGTATTGAACCGCTACGTCAAGGTCATTAGTTATTTTCTCTAAACCAAGGTAAACTATTATATTACTAGTACGATATTTTATATATTATTAACAATTATCAGATAATCATACAGATCCATACATACTATTATACGACGGGATCACACAGCATCACCTATCTATATGATTTTAGTCATTCTAAGTAGGTAAAATGTATTGGGTTTATCTTTTCTATACCCGTTGACATTACTTATACTTAACAATAGTACATTTTTATTTGTTGAGTATTTAAATGGACTTTTTTGTATCTTAAATCCATTTTAAATACTTAAATATATATATTTTTAAAAAACACCTAAATTGTCTTATTTTGAGATTCTCTAGATTCTGAACAGAGCAATGAATGTATTGATTTTACAATGGTCGAATAATGTATTAAATATTGATACATAAACACAACATTTTATGAAGTTTATAAAAAAAACACTAATAAAAATTAAGCTACAAGTTTTAAAATTTAAAGATGTATTGTGATACAGGAAGTTAATGATTTTATTTAATTTATCTGCCATCCACTGCATAATAACAATTTCATTGTGACCACAAGTCACTCACATTCGGTTTATATACAGTTTACCAAAATGAAGCAGCACGCCTCTGTTGTGGTTTCGAGAACACTTATTAGTTATTACCAAGGGTACCTCATTTGCGGATTGTGACTTCGGTGGCTCCGCGTGCAGGGACATACGTAGTTGTACACAATATCCGCAGGAGTGTTGCGATAGCTGTCTACCCGTTTTCTTTTTTCGGCCTCTAAGTTGGTCGTCATTATTTTAGTATAAGTGGCCCGAGTTGCTTTGAACGCAGCCGAATTTATACTTGGGACTATCCTGGTCGAATAGATTCAGATATACGGTTAATGAACGTGACTTCTAAGTGGCAACAGACTACAGACAGCAAAGGCACAGAGGCAATACGTCGCGAAGGCAATAAAACGTAGTGACGGGTCCAAGAAAAATCAGGTAGTTAGTTCGAAGAGAACGAGTTGTTGTGGCGGACCCAGAAGAGACTGTTTTATAGGATCATGGAATTGTTTTGTGGGACGTGGGCAAGGCGCAACATGCCTAATTTGTAAACTCGCGAGGATGAACTGGAGTCTGCAGTCTTATCAGTCATAATATTTGTGGTTACGAGGGAGAACTCTTATACATATATTCTGACTGAATTAGTTTGTCTGTCCACTACGAGGCAAGCTGCCACAGAGACCGTCTTACGGCCCATTGACTCATCAGACAGACAACTGTACTATGGTGAAAGAAAAGCCGACTAATATAGATAGTCGTCTCATCGGTTAATTATTGAATCTGTCGTGTATTCCTACGTCCGCATTTGCAGGTTGCAACTTGTACATTGTATGATGGTCATTGGCTGTTAACAATTGGTAATCAGTTCTGGAAATCTGCATTTTAAGATCTATTATGTTATAATATTATTACGTGTCGTTATTATATACGTAATACACGAAATGGCATAACTACGTGGTTTAGCTGTTCGAAGAACGTTGACGCGGTATTCGTAACGGACTATCCATGGTCTAGACAGATTGGCTATGACTTATGACGATTTTAGTACTACCTCTGTGAAAATATCTGAGTACAACATAAATTTTATTCGCGGAACATATTTAAATGATTTTTAACGAGACAAAAAGATTATATAGCGAAGGATGTCAGAACTAAACAAAAATTGGTAATAAATATATAAAATTTAAGTACCTATTGTTTAAGAAAATTTTTGTTTTTATTCATGAAAATCAAAAATATATTTACTTTTTTTAATGTAAACAAGTTAACGACCAATTTAAAATTGTATTCAAAATTACTTTTAAGAGAATGTAGTCAATATTTTTATCTATTTCTAAGGAGCTAAAATAATATTTTTGCACCCTAAAATCAGCGAGATGGTCCGGGTCCCTACTCAGATGACACCTATGTTTTATAATTTAAAATAATATTATGTGTATTGCATTAATGCATTGTACGCACGTACGGTGCGTCGTGTGTACATAGTATATGTGATAGAATCATTAAATGGTCTCCAGAGCCGTTAGCGGAAAATGATTGATGAACGTGTAGGGTATGCATTTGTGTATTACCATTTATATGTTCTATCGTGTCGGAAATCGTCGTAAGACGAA
This sequence comes from Rhopalosiphum maidis, assembly GCF_003676215.2. Classification (NCBI taxonomy): domain Eukaryota; kingdom Metazoa; phylum Arthropoda; class Insecta; order Hemiptera; family Aphididae; genus Rhopalosiphum; species Rhopalosiphum maidis. The sequence continues at coordinate 58,369,573 of NC_040878.1, read as the reverse complement.
TTCACAAACGTCTGAAAATCTGTCATCATGTCGGTGTTATCTGTACAACAACCAGCAAATGACTTTATATCGTTTTGAACGACTTTTGCGTGCATACTCAATACATGCCTACATAATATGTATATCATACGTTAAATATAGATATATCATATATGTTTATATATTATATACATTGTAAAATAGCGGTTAAACCTCATTACATCTGTGAATTTGAAGTGCCTCCCCCCTCAGAACTAGGATGTATCCGCCACTGATCACAAGTTTATTTTGTATACCTACGTTTTTCCTACTAATTTTACGCCCCCTTTCTGTACACGCTGCTAATACCAGCTGTACGGTATTCGTTAAATGCTAAAATTACGTACACATGTTCATATAAAAATATTATTTATATTTCATACATATATTATGTCACAGACCACAGTGTTTGTTCTTTTCACAAGTTCCTAGAGTAATTAAATTATTAACAATAATAATTATATTCCTCTATCGGCGTATCTTTCCGTTAAAAAAAACTTTCATTTGACCAAACAAATCTTTTATGAATACATCAATATACCTATTATTCTTATAACTTTTTATTCTTTGGACATTTGGTTAAAAACGATGCAGTTTGTGGCAATTAAACATCCTGTAAACATTATGATAGGTACGTACCTAAAATATGACTAGCTTATTCCAATTGGTAAAAAAAAAACAACAAACAGGCCTACATACTCGTATTATGAACATAGTGATGATCTAATTATTAATATTAGAGATATATCATGCCACTTGAAGCGTATCAATTATCACTTGCTATAGTGTATTATAATACATAATTACATAAGACTTATTTACTAATCTAAACATGTACTAAGTATATAATTAGAAATTATGCACTAGTTATTTTTTTTCAACTAGAATTTGCATGTTATTACATTGAAAAATATTAGAAATAAATTTCTTTTATATATTAAACGATTTAATAAAATTCAAATGTAATAATATAACTATCTGCTTTTCAGATATACAATCCAATTAATATTAAATATGTAGTAAAATATTTTATTAGTATAATTATTGATATCAGGTCATAAAATTGACGGCCACAAACGATAACATTTTAAATCAATGTATTATTCATTTACACTATATTATTGTATACACTTGCATATTATGCACGCAAGCTAACTGCATATTTAATGTGTGTGTATGGTCAAATCATGTTAATTCGTATCATTTGGCCACAGAGAAAACGTGTAATGTCTCGATACCTATCTATATGTATATGTATAGTTTTTATTTTGTATTAATAAAATATTAAAATAAATTGATATTATACTATACTTTAAAATAATTGTGCTATTTTTCGGACAGGTCTGGTTTGTAAGTTTTAATATATATATTTTATAATAAGGTAAAAACAATGTAAATGTCTGTGAGGTGCAGAACAAGCCTTTTGCGTAATGACATCTGACGCGCGAAATAACCGGTACTTACGATGTCGCTTTAAGCCATCACTGATTATCGACAATAGCATTACTATAACATTAAGCCAATAAACAGGGTGATTATTTTATCGAAAACCATGCACATTATCTTGCGTACTATACTAGTACAAGACATTTTAAAATAATATTGTTTTTAGCGTTTAAGATCATAATAATACGTATATATTATTATTACATATGATATGTACAAGTAAATTGTATTAAATTTGTCTACAATTTTAGGAATTTGCTCTAAAAATTAAAAAAACTTCATGTTTTTTAAGACCATTCTTTGGTTCATAACAAAAGAATCACCCTGTATATATAATAGAAATCGCCGATCTGTACCAGCCATTATTGTAATTATACATTGGAGTACCTACACGCGATTTCAACCACCGTGTGTCCGTGTCACATTCACTGAACATTTTATCGTATATTTCTATCGACTATTGAGTACACACCATTGTGGGCCATGGTGTTATTGTTATTATTATTGTTTGACCGAGGCACGCACGATCGGTTAAGTATTGTTTAAACAACAATATAAAATATTATAGAAATAATAATCAGTATATCAATTTGGTTTTTGGACTCCAACGAGTATTTTCAAATGCTGTGCCCAGTATATAATTTGACTTTTGATTGTAATCTATTTTATTTGTACTTTATTTTAATTTCGAGTGATATACACTAATTTATTATTATGATTAGTTTGAACATATTACACATTTAGATACCTATGTATTTAAAAGTATAATAATTGGTATGCTACCTAATATTATAGTACTTAATATTTATTAATAGTCATGATCAATAAATTTCCATTACTGTAGTATATATTATTATTGTATGGGCATATAAAAGAACAATTAAAAAACTGTTATCGCGTGAGTATATACTTGTGTTATAAAAATAATAGTTAATTTTTCTTTTTGTAAAAGTATCAGGCTCCTAAACATAATTAGGTATCTATAAGCTTTATATAGGACTGGGAAAACATAGATTTTATTCTTGCAATTGTTTTCTGCATGTTAATTAAATCATTTATATTTAAGATTAATTTATAAGTTGAAAATAAATACTATCGACAGTTGTTTAGATTAAAGCACATGCAAAATAGGTAATTCTTTCACGATTTTACCGTGGGAATTATGGTTTTAAATAAATATAACACTCTAATAGCAGCCTGGTTTTAAATCTGAGTTTTTTCCTTTTTTTATTTTAATATCAATATTTATTTTATTATTTTTTTTATACTTTCTCAATATTATGTATAATACGTATTTACCTATAAAAGCATTTAACTCTCAGTTGAGTTTATTTTGAAGTTATATGAATCGTTATCTACGCAAACATAGGTACTAATTTTACTTTTACGTAATTATTTTTTTTCCAGTCTCAGTATAATATAACAAAAAAACAATAAACTTACTTCATTAGTTATTAATAATTTTAATATACTTAGATGTTAAAGTTAATATAAAGAGTAATTTCATTGGTAGCTTGTCGAGGGATCGGATGTGTGTAAAGAACTTATGATTCACGAACCAAACCCATGTCTGTTAACAAAATGGGGTTATTTAATAAATAATGTATTCGGTAAAAATTAAAGTGCCTACGGTTTCCCAAATTTGATTAACATCCGTATACAATTATTAATTAGTCGAATGAAAAATATAATTTTAAATTTGTAAATTTAAATACATACATTATGGCATAAAATGTCAGTATAAATTTCTAAATTAATAGTAATCTCTTGCATGGTTTATTACATAAAAGCGTACATTAAATTAAATTTAAAAAACTGTTTGATTATAGTATACAAACTAATATTACTTTTCCTATAATAAATAACTGATACAGTTTTACTTATATATATTATCGTCAAAATATTTTAACTTTTATGAATGATTGTTGTTACCTATTGATAGAATGTATAGTGAAAAAATTAATTTAAAATAGCAATGAAATTATAATTTATCTGACATTAAAATGATTTTAATTATTAAAAGAAAACAAACTTAAATAAATTTAAACCTTAAAAATTATTTTTATAATAAATTTTATAACGTCCTCAAAATAATAATACAATTAAATATACTATACATGATAATCATTGTATTAAATATAACAATATAATTATTATATTATTGTATTATTATTTCACATATATTTAACTTATTATTTGTATGATGATAGTCGACAAACAAATAACAACTTCTCTAGCAATCAAAAATAATCTTTTTTTTTACATTACATTATTTTATTTCTAATAAACTACAATTACAAAATATCTATTGTAAAACAAAATACTGAATAAACTTTATTCACGATTTTAATATGTATTTTTTTTTTTTAACCTAATGTATTATTGCCAACCTATAGCTAATGGATTTTGAATTAATAATAGATATTGATTAAAAAAAATATATTTATATATAGAATAATACAAACTGTAGTGCCGTAAAAATATACTATAGGGATGAATGTCTTGTATGAACGATGCATCAGCCTAAAGTGTTATATTTTTAAGTGTTTTCAAGTGCCTAAACGATGTAGAAGAATTCGTGTTTAGTTAATATAATATATTGACGATTAGACGAATAGACAATGGTATTGGCGATGCGCGTACCGAGTAATATGTCAAATATTGCTAAAAGTTATAAATTAAACTAGGACATAAAAAAATCAATATTATAAGTGCGTATTCAAATTTTTATCTATCGTATTAGTGTTTATTTTTGTATCATACATTTTCTAACGATCACATATTATAGGATATAAATTAATATTACAATATATTATACATAAATTATACTTACGTTTAATCGTTTAATGTATCTGGAAGATAATGTGACATGTTGAAATTGTAAAATACTCTGGAGTACAGATGCAATATAATATTAGGTATACAGGAAGATTCATCAAGAATGCTCATCCACACTATTTCTTTTAATAATGAATTTAATCGAATCCTGATATAAAATATTTTTACATATAATACTTAAAGATCATTTTCTCCATTTCTTGTGATTTTTTTGTACTATTTAAGGACTAAGGAGGATCGTGTGGCGATACAATAATTTTTTTTTTCAAATTTGAACTTATATTATAAGTTATTAAGTGGATAATAATTTTTGAAAATTTTGACATATCTATCTAGTTCAAAATTCGAATAAGTTGGTATCTCTGCAATTATTTAAATGACTACTAAACTGAGGATAATAGTTCTTATAAATAGATGTAATATTGAATTTAGTATTTATTATACTAAAAAATGTTAGCAAATTATAAATGTAGAAAGATATTAATATATAAATTATTACTAAAATTTTCAAATCACCATACAACTCAAATCTAAGAGCCTATTATTATTGAACTGTCATTCTCAGTACACAAAGTCAAATAACTCAAAGGTTAATCGTTCAAATTTCGATTTTGTTATTTCGGAAAAATTATTCGTTAAATAATTTAAAATTAAAAAGGGTGCTCTTTTTTAACGACGAAAGTTTGTATCTCTACAGGATACTCCTTATTAAGTAATAAAAAAATATTTGAAAATGTGGTTTTTAATCATATTTAAAAAATTTAAAAATCAGAATTTGAATTAACTGCAATATTGAAAAAAGGAGACCAAGCATGTTGATACAAAATAAAATTATAATATTCAAATAGTTTATGGCATTTATGCATAGACAATGTATTTTCAATGAAAATTGATAAGTATGTATAATAATCTATGGTAGCAAGTCTATATCGACGGCAAAAACACTATTAAAAACCAATAATAATAACCGCTAATAAACGTCACGAGGCTATTATAATTTAAGAAGCGTACTTACCTACTTACCTACCTAATTAGTAATTAATATCGTTAAAACAAAAAGTGTAGAATTATTATAGAAACCTGATCAATCGGATACGTGTTTTTCTGCTTCTAAAATTATTTCGTATAATAGTAGCGAGTAAAAATATCATATTATTACGAAGTTATAGCATAGTTGATTGATTCGAGTTATTATTATGTTTTTAAAGTTTTCGAAGTTTTGAATAGGTGAAAATTCGACTAAACATTAATTAATGTAACGATAACACTAAAAATGTTATTCTGCAATTTATATATGCACATTGTACATACCGACACCTCACACAAACCATTATTGTGTAGTATTTGTATGTCTTATAATATTATCACATAGGTACACGATATTGTTATAAATAATAATAATATTGTCGTTAGACGTCTGCAGAACAAAACTCATTAATTATGTACAAGTATTATAATTATAATAAGGCAGCGCGCGCATAAGTCTCAGAACCTAACCATGGCGACTCGGCATCTTCGAATATATAGCCTACATATATAATATAATATATATCGTATATACCGGATAATTAATAACAATATTGTCATATGCGGAGCAAGGTAAACTAATCACCGTAATCGCTTGGCTGTTCGGCCAATAATAATAATTATTCAAAAGACGGTTTCGACTTCCTTTTATGTCATATTATCCAAAACCCATCAGTTAAAAAAAAAAAATATTGGTAAAAAAACTATATTATTATTACTTTACAGTACACATTAAACACACAGGACGCATACATTCACACCTTATGTGTGATGAACCTACACAGTCTATGTTGCGTAAAATGTGTTTCTATGTACTCTCTGTTAAACTACATTCTTCGAATGTCCCCCATGTCAACACGCTTGAACAAATTCAAACATTAACATTGTTTCACCTAAAGAAGCATTCATCCCGGACAAGAATAAAAAATTATAGACGTTTTCCTCAAGACAGTCCATTTCACAGTAAGTGTATAGAATAAATTACCAAAGATTCATTACCATAATTATTATTGATATTTCTATCATAATATTATGTTGACAATTTTCACAATAAATTATTATACCTAAAAACTTAAACCACGGTAGGCTAATAAACCATGTAATTGAATCTTTAAATAAAATTGAGTTTAAAAATAATAATAACAAACGCCGTTGATTTTCGTTTGTGACCATTTAAACGTGACGTGGACATACATTTACCACTTACAACACTGCATGTGACCATACTCGATTTGGCTAATTACTAGTGTGTCGTCTGATCGAAGCCAAGTTAAGGATTTTTAAAAAGTATACGCAGCTCTGGGTTAAATGTAATTCTAATACAACTTCAATAATTTTTTTTTTGTTTGAGTGAAATGACTAAAGTAGTTTTTTACCATTTTAATTATTTATTTATATGTAATAAATTCTATAGCCCAAATCAAATTATTTTATTTGTATTATTAGTTATGATGAGTTATGACTATCGCTTTAAAAAGTTGGTAGGCGTATACGCCAACACAGGATGCACACACTTTATAATAAAATTATCATCAGCTGAAATACATCAACAGCTAATAAGGTACCTAAATTTAGTTTTATTATAAATTTATAGGAAATGTAAATACTAAATACGTGATAATTACATTACAACGAATCAATATGTATATATATGTATATATATTTTATGTAAAATTTAAATACATAATTTATTGCGAGTATTGACGATTAACTGTTTTTATAAATTCGTTATCATATTCACTGATTGTTCTTTATGTGGAAAGATTGTGTAATAATAATAAAAAAAATGTTATATTCAAAAAAATTATTTTTATTGTTTTTTAAGACTAAAAAAAAAGAAGAAATATCTGAAATATCAACGGAATTGATTTTACTAACGATATGCCGTATAAAATCGAAATAAATGGTATGAGTGGTCATGGTATGAATGTACCGCAGCCATAAGTGACGCAATAAGTTTCAATTCTTAATATTTATGTGCCGAAAAAGTTTGATCATTTTACACATTTCTCCTACACACGTCTTAAAAAATCATAAAAAAAAGTATCTAATAATTTAGTTTTAAAATTGTGTGTTTCAAAAATGAATAATTTTCAATGATCTCTTCAACGTTTTTTTATAAAATATTATGAGTAGGTATCTTTTGTTGTTATAAGTATATTACAATAGTATAGGTTATGGATTTAAATGCGAAAAATAGCCTTAAAGATTGTTTTTAGTTTGAAGTTAAGTAAAAATAATTAAACAATAATCTGTTCATATTATTAAATTTACGCAATTTGTTGCTATGGCGATTGACGGAAGTTGTAAGTAAAACGACCTATTTATATGAGCATGTACTCGATATTATTTATCTCATAAACCTGTATGTAACATGATGTGACGAAAATGTCGTTGGTTAGTCCGTTATGCAGCCGCCGTCACATTTGCCTGGTACATAGATAAATAAAATAAATACTTATACGTAATAAAAATAATATGACAAAGCAAAATATATTATTATGTCTTTTACATATTTTGTTTCTTTTTAGTGGGATAAACTGCTATAATTTATGGTAAATTTTATCGAATTTTATCCATTTTTATAGGATATATGTATTTACTCAAAGTTTAATAATGCCTTTAAAATTCTAAAAAATCAGTTTCAATTTCAAGTTCTTTGATGTATGAAACGATTTTTGTGCTTAGAAAGTAATGTTTAGGAAAAAAATTGTTTTTATTAATCACGGTTTTTTATTATATAAATATAATATTAATTTAGCCAATTTTTATAATTTCAACAACTATAAGAAATATTATTTTCTTTAAATTTGTTATTAATCTGTTATTATTTTTTAGTTTTACTTCATAATTTTATTTTTTGGTGTTACATAATTTTTACACTTTTTAATATGTTTTTCTATAGCTATTGTATATTTTGTTTGCCACAGTAAATATTATTATTACTATACTATATGCATAATTTTCTCAAGGTTAAAAATGCATTTCTTATGGAAGGAAGTAATGGTATCAATATCTTATTACCTTGTAAAAATGCCAAATAGTATTTAAAGGAGAAATTATATGCAATTAATGAAAAATTAATTTATGGTGTTTTATCAATAAGTTCTATTTTATTACTTATTTTTTTTAAATACATAAAATATATCTTCTAAGTTAATGTGAATGAATTAAATTATATTCATGCAAAATAACGTATTATGGAATTGGAATAGTTATATAGTTTTAATAGCTAGTTTAAACAATATATTTTCCTACCTATATAGTACAGGACTACAATCAGGACATTATAAAAATATTTATTCATTATTTTCAAATGTCAAAATGGTTTTTGGCTAGCGGATTTTTTCGAAATAGTACAAAAAATTCGGAAAATATAGTTACTGTTACTAACCATCGCTAAAAATTTATTAAAATTTTTTATTTAGGTATTATGTATTTAACATATAAAATACTGTAGGTATAAGCGTCAGCAAGTTTAAGTTGTGAGTATTCAAGAAATTTTAAGAATCAATTGTTGAAAGTAATTTGATTATTCAAAATAACAAATTGTTTTTATATTTTTGTCATCATTTTATTTCGAATCACTTTGTTAAATAGTGACTAAGTGAACTTCAAGGACTATCTATATATCGGCCCGGGAAAACTGGCACAATCGACCGTGCAATAATCTAGTTAGTCTTCCAGAAATGTTCATAAAATATAAGATATAATGTTGTATTAACAAACAAAGCTCTAATTCGTGAAATGGCTTTAATTTGTATTTTAAAATTTTAACTTTGATATTTTATGTAAACAAATTAATATATTTAAAAACAAAAAAGTACCTTTACATTGAGTCAGTGGAAAAAAAGTCCCCGTAATAAAGTACCGAAATAATTATTCTTGTACAGTCAGTACAGATAATGTATTTGTTATTTTATTATTATTGTTCGATAGAGCTAATATAGGTAAATGTGTGTAATGTAAATTGAATGTACGTGTGTACATTTGTCATATACTATTATCTATTATAACATTATTAAATTATTTATAACCCTTCCCTTTTGATTCTATATTTTGTTTACTAGAAATTCCCTCGTTTTAATATACAATCTTGACAATATTCTAAATGTTATGTATCGTAATAACTCATGTTTAATCAGGATATAAGAAAAACGAAAAAGACACAGTTGAGTTGTTTTTTTTTTAAATGTTATAAGCTATTTACTGCATTATAATATGCATTATTACTTATGGTACAATGTAAATGAAAAATATGAATTTTTCCAATTTTATGAGCTTCCTAATGTATTAAATAAATCATATCATACTATTATTTATACAATGGTTTATTAAATAGGTACTGTATAATAAATATGATATTATACTATCTGTTAATTATTGGTTTTCTTTAACCCTAGTCTGTGTTTTTTCTCCGCGATTTACTACATTATTTGAATTTGTCCACAATAATTATCAACCCCAATATTCGCTTTGCCACTCCAGCTAGTTCCGGCCACAACTGCTAGAATTAGTAACGACCAGTACTAATGCTGTTTAATAATTATTAATAATATACCTACACGTTCGTTATCATTGATTTGGCGTCGTCTATATCCGCGAGAAAATCGGTAATGACTATTGTGATTTTTGATAGACGACAGTATTAAAATTTTTAAATATGATTTTAGAACAAATATTGTTCGTGTGAAAACGCTTATGACATATTATATGATAATATCATGTGTGTGTATGTGTGTGTGTGTGTACGTTTTAATGCGATATTATAATGCTCGGGACTCGATAAACAAACAATTTCAATTAAGTTTTGCGCCGTGTAGGTGTCAATGTGTCACTGAACTAGTTACTGCAATACTTCGGCGTGTATCTCGGATCTCCTATTACGATCGCGTTTGCAAGAAGCGGTGGCGGCGGCGGTGGTGGCGGCGGTTTATTATCGCGTTACGTTGCCCATACTGTGTACTTACTAAACAAGCACTTGTCAACGGCGCGTATTCGGTTTCCATTTAAAATAAGAAATTGCTCATAACAATTTTCGCGGAATACATTATTATCATAATAATAATTTAATAATGTATATAATATTACATATCTACAGTGCGATGGTTTTCGTTTGTTAAACCGAACAAGAAACATTTGCCCAAAAGTCATTAAATATAATAATATAATTAATAACATTAAGCCTATAGAAAGTTGTCTCGCGACGAAGAGTCAAATGCATATACTGCGGAGTCGTGTTATATTTAAATGCTGTTATATATCGTTATTCCATCATTATATCTATCCACAACGCGTGTAATTTGGGATTCGTGACCGGCCGCGGAATATTACGTTATAATGGCACATTTATTATTCTTTAAATTGTAATACCTATTAGGTTTATGAATATAATTAAACTCATCTGGACGTATACTCTTTAAATATGGATAAAGCAAAAAAAAAAAATCATTATCAAAATATTTATAATAAATAGATAAATTATAAATAGCACTAAGAAAATTATCAAATGCAACACTCTATATATTTTTATAACCTGAACAGTATATTCGGTTCTCGAGATTAAATACATTAAAGGAGAAGCAAAAATATTGAACAAATATTTTCGCAGCAGTTTATACCACCCACCAAACACATTTGTAAAAAATCCAACAGTCCTTAAAATTCCCGGTAATCCTTCAATACGTCTAAAAATGAATGGTGTCGTGACCTGTTAGATATACGACTTAAAAAATCAATAATTCCCCCCTCCCTAAAAATATAATCCAAAACGGGTAAATTTAAACTCGATCCGGGATTACCGTTTTTAATATACTCGTAAATTCGTCCCTGCAGTAAAAAAGTTGATTATAAACTCAGCCAATAATTTTTATTTTTTACCGATACAGTCGGTACATACAATAAATTCGTCACGATTTAATTTGAGAATAGTAAAATACATATACCTGTATTTTCTCGGTGGATAATATATTTTTGAATTATAAATTTCAGCGACAATTGATTGGAACGTATTAATTAATTTTTGTATTGGAATTTGGAAACGATGTTTCAGTTCTGTTTACTATTATCCTAGAGTTTAATAAAATAATTTTTAGAGGATAATAAAAATTTATTTCTCGTGGTGTCCTTTGGGTTTTGGATAATGACAAATACTCATGTGGTTTTCAAAAAAAAATTTTAAGGTAATACATAGATTTGTGAAGATTAGGGTCCATTTTTATTATTTGAGTCGTGTTTAAATATCAATAATTTTTACCTGAAAAATATCGGAGGCAAGTTTACAATCGCTTCGGAATAGCTATTGTCATAATGGGTAACAGCTTCCTTCAAACGATTAAGTATTCAATTAACTTTTGATAAAATGTTCTTATTGTTCCTACTAGCAGAATGTCTGCTTATAGAAAAAATAAATATTTTATGAATATTGTATGACTGTCACTAAACCACTTAACTTACTTAGTCATTTTCGGGTTTTTACGATTAGTTTTTCACTGCACTATTATAGTTGTATGTGTTTGATGCATAATGTGCCAATACTTAATGACATCACATTTACCTATATATATATATATATATTACATTACTTAGTCAGTGATGATAAACTTTTTTCGGATAATACCTTAATAATGGTGATAATTTATACTACTTATACATATATATATAATACTATATATTCGTATGAATACATGTCTGTCATGTAGTGCGCTGGCAATCTGGTTGTAAAATGTTCAAACAAAGTTAAAGAGAAAATATAATTTCCGTAATATTTTATTATTATTTGTTGGGCTAGGAATTAAGGAAAAGAGCCACAGAGGATAGATAAACTAATATTCATAATCAAACAGTCACATTGTTAAAATTGCATTATACAAATACATAATAAATTAATAACACAATGATGAATTATAATTGGTTTGGACTTGAGCTATATGCAATTTGGTATTATACATTTTAAAGTATTCGTTGGTGTCGGACGTCGGTAACTTGATCGGGCCCGAAGGCGTCATTCATATTATCGTAGACCGTTCCAAGGATGACGCGCGGGCTGAGCTAATGTTTGGTGATTCATTTAAATATGGGTTCGATCGATAGAGTGTCAAAATTTGATTTAGTTATATTTTTCGATTATTGTTAATTACACACTTTAATGATTAAATTGGATTTATTGATAGTTATTTTTATCTTGTATAGAAATATAACATAATATAGAAGTAATAGTAGTAACACAAGGAAATTATTATTATAACAGTAATCTACTTTTTATTTTATTAGTTTTGTATATTTGAATTGCTAGAAAAGTAGATAATAATATATTAAAATATTATCATTTACATATATCTATTATTAATCATAATTAATTATCATCACAGTTGTTTACCATTAATATTATAATAATGTATACAGTGGGTTTTTATTCCTATATTTAAATATTGTTTTATCTCATTCTTTGCAGGATGATGACTAAATTATATTTTAGTTTTATTTTATGTTCATTACCATAAAAATAGTTAAAATTTAGTATACTCTGAATTTGTTATTAAATATGTTTACGAATAAAATATCATTCTTCACGACTAGGTAAGATGCACTATAATATTTTTAACGTGTAAACCGAAGAAAATAAACAATATGGTCAACTAAATATACGTCACGTAATATGTTTAACTATTAGTTACTTATATAGTCGGCATAATAATTGTTATTGATTAATGTCCTTAATTGGACGATAGCTAGGTATTAATATTACATAAAAAGGCATTTTTAATAATATGTACACGTTCCTGCATTATAATATACTGTACATATATTATATGTTTAAAATCCAGAAGTCTTATATAAATACATCACACACGTTTCGTATATGAACCCCCCTCTCCACAACCAATAGTACCTACAGCGTGTTACGGAAACTTGAGATTTATCACGATTTCTTACTATAGATTCACGAGTATCAACATTAAGCGCGTTAATTTATTGCCAGTATGATATTTATTACGTATAATAATAACATAAAGTGCACGACATAAGTGTATATAGCAAAACCATTGGCGGCCAATAAGTATATTGTGAATTCCATTCATCCCACGGTTCGTATCAGTCGTCTCGGAAACAAAGTTTACCACAACAACAAAAGAAAGGCGTATACACCTACCCATACACAATAATGATAATATATATTTAAGTGTAATTTAATAATATATGTGGTTATGTAAGTTGCGTGTATAGCGTGCGCGTTCAGGTGCGTTTCTACAACGACAACGCGACCGGACCGTTCGCCGATCAATAACGTCGTAAAAAGTATGTCCAAATTACGGGAGAAGTGCTGTGCGGGTATGAGGATTAGCGATAAAGGCTCGAAGGCCTTTGGCCGCGTCGAAATTGATAGGTTATAGAGTACACCACAACCAGCTGTAGGGCATAGCGAGACCGAATACTCCGCACATTACATCATAATATATTATAATGACACTTTGTGATGCATATTTTCGTTGTTTAAACGTTCAAGTTTCGTATGGGTAGGTATACTTTGAAAAGAAATGGTGTGATGTGAAAAATAAATCGATAAATATTACGTCGTCGCTTTTTCGAGATGTCGGGGTATAGTGATGGGGATTTTTCGATCCGTTTTATGAATCGTTTCTTTCCTTCCGTTCCAGGTTCCTTTCGTTTACGATAATGATATTATCATTTCTCAGTTCACTGACCAGTCGTTCGGCACGTCTAGAGCTGTTGTCATCTCGTTTCGATATGATAAATATATTATAATTTTATTAGCACGCGCAGACCTAGTAGGACACTACAATTTACGATAGCTGTGGGACGTTTGTTTTAACCCTCGACCAGTGAACATTTATCGTCTCTAAATTTGATTTAAATTCAAACAACCAAACATATTATTCAATATCTACCATTATATCTATTAAATTATATATTGTATTACCTTATATATATTTATTATTGGCTATTATGCGTTTAGTTTTAGCACATTCCTATCACAAACTATATTTCACTTTTCGATATGTGGTTACCAATGGTCACCGGTCGAATATCAACGACGAACAATGCTATCGGGTAAAACATTACTACGGGCATAGAATTTTGCACTATATAGGTACATTAACTGATTGAACGGAGGACTGAAAGACCGAATATAAAAACGTTTGGTTAGGTGAAATCGTTTCTCTACCGGACTCATTCATTTGGAACGATTCGTTCACAAACGACCCATCACTAAGGCCACACATTTCGCCGATTTATGTGTTTTATACGAATATTATATTATGATCACTACAATATAGATGGGTACTAATGCCTGAGCGACATCATAACAATAATTACATTATATTAAAATTAAAAAAAAAAATTCCATTTTACTCTCCGTGACTTTCATTTGGTTTACAGATAGATACGAAACGCGTATACCATATCGATCATATCGTAGATACCTACATACATTTTTCTCACCCATTTGGCGGTTGTATTATTATTGATGTATACCCACGCGAGGGTTTAGCTGTTGCGAGTGGGTAATGTCGAGACGGCGTGTAGGCCCGTTTTCGTAGTCCCCGACTTGAACTTTCCGGCATCGCCCGTTCGATCAGCGGTGGCCATTTTTTTTTTTTTTGTTTTACCTACTTTTACGATATAAGGGAAAACCGGTGAATGATACATATACCCGACCATTTCCTCCTCCTCCTCCTCCTCATTCCGTCATCTTCCTTTCACCGTCTTACTTCCACTCATACGATGCCGCGATGACGTGTACAAATAATTGTATTTTACACGGCGATAATCGAGGATGAGTCATCTGCAGGAAAACAACAAATATTATATTAATTATAATAATATCGGTACGAGGCGACTAATTATTACTATTATTATACTGTAGTTGGCAATATAAGTTTATAATACTCATGTATACCGTATACACGCACACTAATGTGTAAAATAGTAATGACTTGGCACCGGTGGAGGGGATTCGGCGAGGTGGGAGAAGTGGCCGATAAATATAACCGGCAAGCCGGCACGGGCTCTAAACAGTCAGTCGACATACACGTCAGTCGCTAACCAATCATTTCAATTACTTTATCAACGTCAAAACTCTAACCGACCGATTCAGGTAAACCAAACTATACTAATACTAATATGTAATATTAGGTTACCTATCTACAAATATTATTACTATTTGTTTAGGTCAGGCCAAAATGTAGTCGAATAAGTTTTATTGTTATTTTAATCAATTTTAAATCCTATACTTTTTTACGTTTTTTGGATTTATATCAATTGAAAAAAATCTCGGTGGTTTGTTGTATATCGTTATTCGAGTAATACAGTTTTCATACTTTTCTGAGAAATTGTACGATGCATATATTGTATATCAATTAAAAAAAATATTTTTTATAGTGTCTACATTTTAGTCTTCACAGAACTCATTACTTAATTGTAAATTATGTGCACTAACAACTATGGTTGCCAATCAAATATAAAAACCTACACAATTTATTTATTATTGTAAGTCGATTGGCTAACGAAACTTATTGACATTTCAAATTTCATGCTGTACTTTTGAAATTTTTTACTATACTAAATTTGATTATTTTTTAATATATATATATATATATATTATGTACTTTTAAAATTAAAATTTCCATTATTTGAGTGGGATGTTTAATATACTTGATTTTAATCCTATTTGACCCTTGAGAATCAGAGACCGGAGAATCAGTATTAAAAACTTGTTTCTGTAAATAATATATTAGTTATACTAATACTACTCGTTAAAAAATAATATTACGTGTTTTCCTTATAATGTAATATATTAAAGCTATAAATGTATTTCACTAGTTTACTTTGTGTTTTTAAGTATAGTACCTATAGTATTTTATTTATTTTTTTGATCGTGGGTTGCCGGTGCCAAAAATACAATGTTGTCATAAAAAACAAAAAGTGAAAGGACTCTGTACTCGAGGCCATACTCGCTCAACGATAATACCGACAATTGACCTTGGATTATATTTGTTTCCGAACAATCGTAGAAATTAAAGTTACAATTTATATAATTATTACTATCATAGTAGTCCAAATTATTCAGTCCTGCGGGCATAGTAAAAATACATACTTCCTACCTGCTGGTATTAATATGATGTTATCAAAACAACAAATAAAAATACTTTATTTTTGATTGATATTTCGGAAAATAGTTGAATGAAACTAATATACATTTTCCAAATTCAATTTATTTTGTTTGTACAGTTTTTTTGTTTTCACTGAATAACGAATAATGAATGTCTATCAAATTTTATTTTTTTTTAATCGTTGATAAATTATCAAAAATTATATTTACATAAAATAATATGAACTATTTTTTCATTTTGAATAAAAAATAATTATCATTATTATTGCTGGTTTAAACTCTATTAAGCCTTACAGCTAATACATAAATAGTTATAAATTAATTTTGGGTGAGAAATCCTTGGAGACCGAAGTTTTGTGGTATCCTTGAGTTTATCCTTGGTGTCCTTGTTCATACAAAATAATTTAGGCTCATTTAATATAAGTTCTATGTACTGTGATTTTTTTATTTAAAAATGATTTATGCGACGATAATTACTATATAAATGAACGTAATATTTTAATACCACATTTTTGTGGATCGATCCACGAACTCTGAAGGTCTTTTTTAGTCATCCGGTAAAATATAATACGTTCAATTAAATTACAATTTTGGTGGGATTAGAAGTACCTATTGGATCGACAGTTTTAAAATAAACAGCCTAAGTGCATATAATATAACATTAATTTATATCATGTTTAGTTCTGTTTTAAAATATACGTTATAGCGTGTTGTACGGTTTCGAAAAAAAAAAAATAAATAAAAATATCCAGCTGCTTTTCCCAACTAACATTATTACGTGCGTGTTACCGTCTTCAGTGGTTAGATAAGTCTGAACGGAATTCATCGCATTCCGTGATTGTAGGACGAGCACGGTGCAAAAAAATGCAAACTGTATCGTTTGACCGCCACCGTAATTAATAATTTATTAAAAGATATTCTGAGGGCTGAGAGTAGCAATTATAATGCTCCGTAAATGTGTGAACAACAAAAGAAAAGGTCATACAACATTTCAAAAATATATATAAAATAATTGAAATAAAAAATAGCTTATAATATTATAATTTCTCGGATCGTTGAGTTTGCTACAAGAAAACCCCAGAGCTTGCGTGTAACCGGTTATTACCTGTGTTATAGTACGTTATAACATAATATAATGTCAGTACATTGCACCGTGTGCATTCCGCTGCAAAAATTCTGTGGCACGTAACTGCAGGCTATGTCTTGTAGGTATATTGTATCATATTATGTTACATTACCGACGGATGTAGTAGGAATTAGTAAAAATAAATAAAACTCGACTAGCACTGAATTTTCATATCGACGCAGTCATGTTCTCACGCATTCCACGGGATGTTCCTAAAAGAAAACAAATGATGATTATTGTTCGTATAATAATTATTAAGTAAGGTTTAGGGTCCGTGACACGCGAAGCAACAGACGTTTTTTGTTGTTATTGTGCGTGCACTTGGGTTGTCTTATTAGCGACTGTCAGATTAAAAACACGAACGTTATAGGGTCGTCCTTAATGTTTGATGTTGTAGAAACATAGAGTACAAAACATATTTACTTGACTGTAAACTAATAAATAACACGGAAGTGTTGTCTTTGGGAAGTCTAATGGGCCAACAACGTTGAAATTCATTAGTTAATTAATTTATTATATTATAATGCCTACAATGTACTCACCCATTTGGTATATTTCGATGTTCGTAATCTCATTGTATAATGACCGCCAGTGTGGTTTTAATAAAAGTAATTTTTAAATCCATTAAAATTTTCGGCGTGATTATTGTTTATTATATTATAAGTACCCACTATTTCAATAAAAATTAGTGCGTTGTTATAAAAATAAAAGTCGATTTTTATAATATTATTTTAGAATGCCGATCGACTTTTACTATACTCCCGGCAGCCCGCCATGCAGATCTGTTTTGCTGACCGCCAAAGCTTTGGGTTTGGAATTGAATTTGAAAACTTTAGATCTCCACCACGGTGAACACATGAAACCAGAATTCATCAAAGTAAGTTTTCGATACAGTTGTCGAATACATCGTATTGCGTATCAGCGCAACAGTACTAATTATAATCGTTGATATTTTACAGATAAATCCTCAACACTGTGTACCAACATTGGTGGACGGTGACTTAGCTTTATGGGAGAGGTAAGTTGAAGTTATAACTTGAATATTTTAAAATTAATTTTATAACTATACAGGTTATAAATATCGAGTAGTAATTTAATACATGAAATAATATAATTGGTTTACTGGGACGAACTAATTACAATACAAAGTTCTTCTGGCTAGTGATAAAATAACATAAGTTTCACGAAATTATTAGTTTATTTTTATACTTCAATTCTGCAGATTTAAATAGGTATTACGGTTACTGTTATTAATTTATTATATTAATGAAGATACTAAATAATTTTAATCTGCAGGCTAAATTATCTAATATTGTTTATTACTAAAATAATGATAAACAATTTTTTATATAATATAGATTATCGAAGTCTTATTAGCCATTATAAACTTTAAAACTTCATTTGTCCATTATTATGTTAATTTAATATTAAATTACAACATTTTATGGGAGGATTATGTATAAAGTATGGATTTAGTCTTATATTATATGGCTCTATGCATATTTAAAACCTGTAGAGATTCAGTGAAATTTATGTGATCATTAATGTTTATAATACATATAACTTTTAAAGTTAATTTTGCTTGAGTTAGGTTTGATATATATATTTTGTAGTTAAAAAATTACTTTATTTTCAAAACCGTAAGCTAAGTAAAATCAATTTAGTGATTAGTCAGTTACAAAGTTTATAATACAATTCACAAAAAGTAAATTGTATTTTTTTCTGAAATAATTTTAAAAACCAAAATAAAATATAATCAGTTTATTATTTAAAATTTATATTATATTCGATATTTCATATTGGTACATTATGTTGTTCTATATATTATAATATTATGAATTACGCCAACTTGATCCAAAATAATACTACATCGTATATATTATGTGTTATTAATTTATTATTATACATGGTTTATTTTGTTTAGTTAAGCACATGTTTGATAATAATACAAAAATGTATTATGCAGGTTATAGTTTAATAACATCCGTTATTCACTCTTCCGGATAAATATAATTGTACGTTGCGATATTAAAAATAAGTATAGATATTCTAACGTAATTCTAAGCATATAACATATTAGACCTCCGTAAATTTGAATGATATTAACTTTCGAAGCGATTTATTTGTTCCAGTCGACAATATTTCATCATGACTTTCATGTATATAAATTATGTACCTAGTACATTAGTATAATAATATTTTTATTGAGCTTCTCGAACGAATATTTTTGTATAGTGTAACCGTTATAACGTGATTCTTAGCCCTTATTTCCGGAAAATGATCATTCGATCTCGATCGCGACATTTTGATTAGGTATAAGGCGAATAATGGATTGCGGGAAGGGAGGAGCACAGACTGTAATAATAATAGAATACTCGAACAATCAAACAATAACTATAATGCATTTTTAAATAAGTTTTTAACGTTTTCATTACAGCCGTGCAATCATCGTGTACTTGGCTCAAGCTTACGGAAAAGACGATTCACTGTTCCCCAAAGACCCGAAGAAGCAAGCGCTGGTCAATCAAAGACTGCAATTTGACGTCAGCACTCTGTATCCGGCGTTCGCCGATCAATATGTGAGTATACACACTTCTACATTATAACGACCAATTATATAGTAACGGTTATTAATTTATCGTTGTCGTTTGATGCGATTATTTCCCACGCGGTGTCTCTTTCCATTCGTACGCGCACTGAATACGGTGTGTAAATTATTAAACGTTCTACGCGGTATACAATTTAAGGTCTACCGTTACCACCTACCATATAATACCGCAATATACTTTTAGGCTTGTTATGATAATTATTATGGCCAGGGTTCCGGGGGACTAATGGTCTAATATGAAAAATTAATTAAAAAAATATAGTCATAGTTTATTCCAATACAAGGTATTATATAGGTACAATAAAATTTACCTTTTAGATGCCTTAATCTTTTATTATTACTAAATTGTTGAATTGAAATTTCAATGGATTTTTTTTTCTTTCCACAGTACCCGTGGATTTTTGCTGGAGTGCCGAAGAGCGACGACAAAGAGAAGAAAATCCATGATGCGCTTGCGTTTTTGGAAATCTTTTTGGGATCTTCCGCTTGGGCTGCCGGTGATTCAGTGACTGTAGCTGATATTGCTTTGGTCGCTTCCATTTCGACTATTGAGGTACTTTTTTAAAGCGTTATTTTTATACATATCAGTGCTATAACTTGGGTAAACCTATACGTTTAACACACGTTTTTCATCTTTTATTCAGGCTGTCGGTGTTGACGTGTCGAAGTACGCAAACATCTCTAAATGGTTTGAAAAGTGCAAGAGTACTTTGGTGGGTTACCAAGAGTTAAATCAAAAGGGAATCGATGGATTCAAAATCATGGTGGCCAACCTCACCAAGAAATAAGTGTTCATAATATCTATTTGCGTTTATTCCGATCAGATTTTGTGTTTCGTGTTTTGATTTTTGTTTTATTCAATTCAATGATATAATAATTATTGCTTTTACAAATTTTAAATTATAAATACACACGTTTTTTTTTTTGCTTATGTACATTTCTTATAATTATATAGGTATTTTATAGTTGTCACTGAACGGTTTGAAATTGTTGTTCAACTATCTAGACAAAAATAAAAATAAGATACACAAAAAAAATAATATGCCCGGATATGTACAGCGTAGACGTGGGACGTACTAACACTGCTAACTATAATTATTATTAGCGATTCCTTTTTTTTTTTAATATCAATATCGTTTAGTGTATAGTACATTGATTATCAATATTATCATATCGCGATATCGAATACCAATATCATTATAGGTATCAAAAAAATGTATTGGTGATTTCGTTTTACCTATAAATTTATTATTTTTTTTTTATATAGTTACACAATAAAAAAAAAGTTATGAACCATAGTTCGGTAACTTTTTTACTTAAAAACGAATGAAACAGATTACATTACATTTAATTAAAAATATAACATTTCTAATAATTATGATAGTAATATAATATGTAACCAATTACAATAATTTATTTAAACCAAAATACCTATACTTTATTTTCATAAACCCAAACACTATAGTCTATAATACGTTATATTTTTCGTTTGCACAACATTGATAAAGCCTTAAATGTTCCAGTATAGGCCTTATAGGGAGAGTAAATAGATCATTTACACATCAAAAATTGTATAGCAATAAAATAATAAAAATAAATAACTACTTCTGCCTATTTACTTTATAATATTGGTGATAATATGTATTAAATTGATTGAATTGATTTTCTATCAAAATATAAATATAAATCTTAAATTTATTCATATAAATATCTAATATAAACGTAAGTACTTGTAGTACATAGATATCGGAAAATTTGTTTGATTTTTCTATCGAATGAAATTACTGATATCTTTCCTTGTCAAACGAATTCGCCGAAGATGTGTGCTTTATAAATAAAGGGTAGATAAATCATGTACGACCGTCAACCATGCATGATAATCGATTGTTTATGGCACTGTATATTATGTAATGAAATCGACACGTTTTCGTTTCCGGAAACTGTCAGGCTCGTAATTATTTAATTTTTAGAAAACCGACAGCCGGCAACCGCTACCCCGTTTATTTGGTTCAAAAGTTTTACTCATTCATTAGCACTCCGTCAATTTTCTAGATTATGCCCAGCAGACGCATTACCGTTTTACTATATACGCATGTTGCCGTGGAGACGACTATTACATGTTATTATATCCTCCCACCGGCAGTCTCTATCTTTCACTCTCACTCCTTTGCCCGTTAACTTGTTATAACTACTGAACGTTTCAGTGTATATACGATACACGTATTCGCTAAATTTCCGTTAGCATAATTTCCTCTTTATTTATATACTGTATGGGCTGTGTGCGAAACCTGGTAAAACGATTTTTCTTGTATATATATTATGTATTCCGAGGATTTTCTAACCGGAAAGACAAGTACCAAAGACGTCTTAACGACAAAGATTTTTTATCGACCAATCGTAGAAGAGTTTATTATGACTTATAAATAATCGACGGTTTTTGTCAACTTATTTTGTGACAACACTTGTATACGATTGAAACGCCGAAGAAAAAACTGTTATGAATATCACAAAATTTATAAAAATATCATGATTTATTATTAAATTATTCTAATAATATTGCTCTTCTGGCCGAGTGATTGATGAGTATGTTCTTGAATAACGTAATAACAATTATTATTAATAATTGCATCGATATACCTGTATTACTTTTTTTGGATTAACTATAGTGTTAGTTTTGTACAAAAATATAAGACAAATTTAGTATTCATATTATATTCAATCATATGCTAATATATTATTGACGGTTGAAATGATTGAGATGATAAAAAAAAATTAAATATATATATATCATAAAATTGTATTCTAAGATGTGCAATATAAACGGAATTTTAAAAGTGATCACATATGCAGTGAAACCTTCCCTGACGGGACACCTACAAATAGTAGAAGTTTTTCGGGAACAACTACAAACATTCGAAAAACTGAATCTCGACTGACTAAAGCGAAATCAACTTAGCGACAGAGAGTGTTCAGTATTTAGCGGGTAATATAGGACCTATACAAGATTATGGATATGTGTATATAATATATTGTATGTAGTTTAATACTATTAAGACACAAAATCATTGGTTTTCAGAAAAATATTTTATTTTGAAACAGATTAAATACTTTTGCACGTTCACGCGTCTGTTATCGGCAGATCTGTGTTCTCGTGTCGTAACAATCACGATAAGTAGTTGTGTTCGTGTAAAATATCGTATTAATGTTTACAATGATTAATGTTAGTGTGTCTTGCAGGTTGAGCGAATCATCGTTATTATATATTACGGTGTAATTAGGTACCTACGTAAAGTTTTTACAAGCATTCAACACCACTAGTAAAATTATAACATTGTTAATTGCGCTCTATGATATAGGTATATAGGATTGTTGTATTTCATTAAGTTGCATATGGCAATGTTTCTGTTACGCTTGTTAATGTAATACAATACAAACAATTATTGTAGACATTAACCCTTTTCTTGTTTCTGTAGTCATATAATATTATTTTGTATACCTAAACTATAATTTACATTTAAATAAAAATTACACTTACGATATAATGTACCTGCGTATATAAACACATTTTTAAATGTACAATTGACTTATAATTTTTGTGCTTTTTGTATTACTTACGGTCTACGTTTTTTTTCCAACATTTTAAATATCTTAGTTTGGAGTTTTTCAACAACTGATTTCAGACGACTTTTAGATAAAGTAATGAAATGGCAAATCGGGTAGGGTGTTCAATTGGTTTTGGACACCCAATCCACTAACGGGAAAATTCACAAGCTCAGTAATCCTCCACTGTCTGACTTATTTTTTTTTTTGTTTGTCTGAATCATTATATTAAAAACGACGTTGGTTTGCAAATCGCGAACTGTTGAATTGTAAAAATATATAGATGTATAAACAAAAATTAGCTTGTACAAAATAAACAACACTGTTATGTAGTTTTTGTCAATTATTTTCCATTGAACGGAAATTATTAAAACATAACTTCGACGTATAATGACGAAAGCTGTCGTGGTTTTTCCTTTTTAAATGCCCATTGATGTATATGCAAACAATGAAAATGATGTACCCACGATATAATATTATGTATACAAAATATAATGTTTATGCCAAGACCATAAAAATGTGTAAGTTTGTCAGAAATGTCAAGCGATATTATAGTTTTCGCTCATTAAAGCCGTTTTCGAATATTCTAAATCAATTGTTAAAAAAAAAAATGTCTAAGTGTTCAAATATTTTAATTTCTGTCCAATTGAAAGAAAAATGTATGTATGTACAATCTGATTAAACACGTTTTAATTTTCTTGTTCCAAATTAAACTGAGTGGTCAATAATAATTAGATACTGATTATAATATTATCATGTAGTTATGTATTGTGTTATTTAACTATCCATATAAATAACGATAAGAAATTGGTAACCAACGTACACAATGATGATAAATTATACAGGCGTATGTCTGTTCTGTTTGTGTTTGTCCGCTTGTCGTCACTTTTATTTCTATGGTTATCTATCGACTTGATAGTCGATACTGATGTAACATTGTTGATTTTGTAAAAAAAATATTTTTAACGATGTCTTTTATTTATAAACGGACATCATTATTTTTTTATGTACAAGTACCCAATGCACACGTTAATTATCTTAATAGTGGATTCTAAACAACAGTAATTATATCAAAAAATAATAAACTTTTTTCAAAATGTCCATTTACGAAAATTTGAATCATATACGCCGCTTAATACATTAAAATTAAAAATTAAGAGAGCCATAGTAAAAATGCAATTTGCTAATACCAATAAATACAAAGATTAAATACATACTATTAATCATATTTATATTTGGGCGACCCAAATCCATTTAATTACTAATTATGAACAATTTTGAAAAGTTAAATAATGTGTCTAATAATAACTTAATCAGTGTTTTTATTGTAAATTTGTAACCAATTATACTGAATTTCTTAAACTCTTATAAATTGTGTCTAATTGTTAAGTGCGCGTTATTTTTCATTTAATTTCGTTCGATGTTACAAGTTTGTTCAATTCAAAATAAAGTAAACTTGGCGATTTTAAATTGTAAACGTTAATTGGTGTACTCTTTTTCATATAATTAACCACGTCAAAACATATTTTAACCATGTTAAAATATACTTTATTGATATTTTGTAACGGTATTGACTTCGTACATAATACTTGTTCGTGAAATTGTATGTAATGATGATTATGACGGTTAGTCCTTTTACACTAATCACAAGGCAAACAATATTTATATTATTATTATTATTTTTATTATACTATACACTTTAGATTATGAAAGAAGCGACAAATCCATTGTCTCTCTCTCTTTTTTTTTTTTATAAATGGCCTTAAACACTTTTACGGTGGATGATGGTGTATATAGTGAAGAAGTACTTGAAACCTTTCATATCTATAGTTCTTCTATATAGACTGGAAATTCGACACATGCTGTACTTTAAAAGAAGGTGCTTTTGAAATTTCCGGGTAGTTACGATTTCTTTATCGTGTTTAGTGCACTTTATGCGTCCGTCCATCGTTGGTGTTATAAAAAATTGTATTGTACGATGATGTTTTTGTCCAAACGGCCACTATAAGTGTCATAGTTGTACAGTGTATTTTGTTTTACTTACAGTATGAATCAATTTAAATATCGACCACTATAATAATTACGTTGTGGATATATTTTATTTCTCCAAACGATGTGTTTTCCGGTATGATACATGTCAATCGAAACACGTCGGATTCAACGAGACGATATTTTATTTTAACATCGTCGATTCTATTAGTTTCATATCATTTTGTTCCAGATTAGTAAGCTATACGTGTCTATAAAGACATAATTCATTGAAACTTATTGTGTTCATAAAACGTGCATCGTATCCGTTCTCTTTTGTACTGTCTTTCGTTGATAACAAACAATTTTACTTGACGCTAAAACTTTCGTCGTGGCCACAGTGCACCAAATTAAACTCGTTTTAGTTATTTTATTATGTACGATTAGTATTTACTTCGGGGGATACATGCAAATGAAATAAGTCTAACCGATCCAGGTCCCTGGATTATAGCCCTCGAGGTCGGTGTTCAAGTTATAACTGATAGATAAATACAATAAAAATGACATGGTGGAGAAGGGGGGAAATAATAATTCAATAAGCATTAGATAATATTGTTGACAATCGTGCCTAATGATGACCACATGCGATTCGGACTAACATTTATTTTATAATTACTTTTAATAAACGAATATGAATTAAAAACATTTGTAAAAATTATAAATACTCGTAATATTAACTTTAAACGTAATCAGAATTTCACAATCAAATTATTTTTTATGTGTATTTAAATTAAGTCTTAATAATCTGTTGTGTACAATGTACTTATGTGTATAATTTATAAATAACTATGATGTTATAAAATATTGACTGTATTATAATGTAAATACTAAGTAGGTAATGTCGATTTAAAAAAGATTAGAAGAAATTATGCTTAGTTTATGTCATTATTATAATGTATGAGGTCACATAATGGAATTTATGGTTCTAATAACATGGCATTATGTATTATATAAGTATATAACATGGGGGTTAAGTCACTAAAATCAAATAAAAAAATTGTTTTTATTGATTTAAATTATTGTAATTATACATCAATATATTCTAAAATCATAAATTATATTAAAACATCTATATTTTCAATGAATTTAATAATATTTTGAAAACCATATTAAAATTTTTGATTTTTTTGACCACTCACTGAAAATATATTTTCCATATATCATTAAGAATAATTACTTCAGACATATTTTTATAAATTGCTTTAGCTTTGCTGTAGCTGTTGATATATAATAAATTGTGGTTTTCTGTCTGTATAAAAATCGAATATATTTTGAAGAGAATCTTGATTTTCAGATGACAATATAATATAAAGAATTAATGGAAAATAAACATTCATAGTCTACAATTAAATATTTATTTTTATCAAAATTCATCTTTAAAAGCTTTTTATACGCCAGAAGTCTTAACTCTGATTGAGAAATAAAATATGTAACATATATGTGGTATAAACCAGTGGTTACCAACTACAGTCTACAGTTCCCGCGGCCCAAATCCAGATATATCTGGTATATTTTTTTTAAATTTTCTGGTCCACTAATGTATTAAACAAAAACATTATTATAATATATCCTATATGTATATCATCATCTATAAAAATCAATGCTTAATGAATAATTAGATTTAACTGTATAATAAGAAGTGATTAAATTATATTTAAAATGCCTATACCTAATATTCTATTGATTTTTAAGAAACATTTTAAATTCTTAGCCAACTAAGATATATTTTTTTTATGCCCTTTAATAAAAATAGGTTGGTTAGCAATGGTATAAACACTGAAATCCTGTAATATTCTTTCAATTCTATGGTTTTATTATTAAATTTACGGTTTGACCGGTATCGAAGAAATCCAAGCATATTGTGTGAATCGCGCAAAAGCATTTTTTTTTTTATTTCTTTTAGCGTCAAGTGGATATAATATACCTCTTCAACGTATAGTAGGCAGAAATCAAGAAAAAAGCAGTGCATTAATACATAATATATCATTTTTCTCTTATGGTAGAGAACAATGGTAGCGGTGACAAGGCGAATCGCCGAGTAAAAAAAGTATAAGTTTTATTTATAATTATATATAAAATAATAACTCGAGAGTGCTGATAGACGTTGACCGAGTATTCGCACCTTGATAATTTATGGTTTTTATTTCGTGAAAAATATTTCGATATGTCCACTGCAAGATAAATCGTTTGTTTTTCAATGCCTAGGTAAAATATTAAAACAATAACGCATCTAAGATTCGCGCGAAATAATTTTCGTAAACGACTGTTTATCATTACTTTTAAATGTTAAATATTATAATAATGCATGGATTTTTTAATATATATATATATACGTATTAGTCGAATATATTTGCATCGTTGTGAGTGATGCGTCAAACGAGCGCCAGTCTCTATATACTATCACTCGGTCCTCTTGTATTGTTATAACATCGTGTTTACGACAACACATTTGGAAAAAAGTAATCTGCCTCGTGAGTTGTGAAGTATTTTTATATCATCAAATATAGAGTATAAACGTCAGTTTTAAACGACTTTATGCAGTATATATATCTCTTTTTTTTTGATTCATATTTTCTGTAGGTAGGTACACATGAATCGTTTATGTGTTTTTACATTTTCATAACAAATGTATGTAATGAATAAATACATATATATATAACAGTGTATACAAGTCAAATTGTTTGGCGCAGTAAAAAGTTATAGCCCGGCCACGAGTACCATTTACTCAAATCAATAAATGTTAAGTATAATTATTATTCATTAAAACATATTTTTCTATGGACATATGATTAATCTATAGTAAAAATATTTCACTTTGAAGTATTTTTAAAATTTGAATTATTACAAACTGCATCTTTTAAATCATTATGACTTTTTAACACCATCAGTAAACAAATGGTGTAAAATAATATTTAAAATGTTTGATAGGTTTTTAATTATCTAGCAGTTTTGAAAACAGATATTCTTTAAATTCGACTGTTCCTTTGTGGTTGGCTTCGTTGTAATTGGGTAAAGTTGTCTGTGCGGCCTTAAACCATCTCAATACGTTAGGATAACTGGTCAGATCATATCCCACAATCTACAAAATAAACCAATATTCTTATAAAACATATGTGTAATATTATATGACCTAATTTATATCATAATTATATAAACATTATAAATTGTATATATATATAAAAAAAAAAATGTTATTGCAATTAAAATGTAAGCCGTACATCTTTTTTTCATTATACAGTAATATTAATATGCGTACAGCTTACAACTATACACCTGGTTAAGTAAATACATTTTTACTTAGACCCTTTTGCAGAAATCTCGTTTTATAGGATTTATGTAAAAAAATTATGTATGCAATTTTATTAAATTGCTTAGTCTAACGACATCTGACTTTAAATTCAAATAACGTTACGTATATCAACGCAAAATATGTTTCTTACTGGTTTTCTATTTTTAGTTAATGTATGCAAATTAATTTAGAATACATTTCCCAACAACATAATTTATGCACGAATGTTTAAACATTTTTTTTTCTTTTCTTAATAAGATAATATAATTTTAAAATTACCTCCAAACACGATATAGTGACCACTATGACGATATCGGCGAGGGTGACTTCGGGTCCGGCTACCCATTTTGTTCTTGCCAAATATGCGTCGAGTATTTCTAAGGCAGATTTTAATTTCGGTAAAGCAGCAGTTCCGTAGTGGCCAACCGCGAACACTGGACCCTATAGAATATGAATACAATTTACATATGTATTTGATCTTATAAGTTAAACCAATAAAATATTATATTTGTCTGTAAATATTATTGTAGATATGAAATAAGCAGAAAGCAGCTGACTCTCGGTGACTCAAACCTTGATATCTCGAATACCTACATAAAATGTTTCTTTAAACGCCATCATAATGTCTAACTGGTTTTTGATAGCATGAAGTTTTTGTTAACTCCATGCTCATGCCCTACCTTGAAATTTAAGTAACCGAATGTCTACTGTATTATTAAATTATTAAACTATTTATGATTATAATATTAATAATAGTAAAAATAATAATAATATTAATAGTAGTCCAAACATACATAGAATAACCATCGACTGTTAAATAACATGAACAATTAAAATTTTTGCTTAAGTATTCACTTAAAAACTAATGATTATTTCCAAGATGAAACAGTGACACGTTCTTTAATTGAACTATTATATATGTTAATAAGATAAAAGTAAAATAGTTAATTATAATATAAAAAGATTTGCGCGCTCAGTAATTTAATAAGGTAGTGCATTCAATTGATTTTTATATTATAAAAAATTAAAATAAATTATTTTGTTTTTGCGGAATTTTTTTCTTTCTTAAAATAGAATATATTAATTTTATTTCTTATCATCTATTTTAACACCATGACATTTTTGCACTAAATATTGTATCTATTAGTGTATTTTATTTATATGTTTTTACTGATAATTCGTTTGTATTTTATAGGTAGGTAGTCCATTTTGATTTACAATACATTTGTTATAAAATGTAACGCTCGTTACGCGTATATGCTTTAGGTTATATCTCAATAATAATACTCAATGCTATAAAATAATGTAAGCGATTAACAGAAGGACGGTTTCACTCGCAAGGTATACATTTTTTATACAGATAAATTATAATGAAATTTCCATTATTCAAAATATTATTTAGTAAATTAATAAATAATCGAAATACACTTGTAAATAAAATGCTTGTTAATGAAATAATCAAAGAATTTAAACATCATGTATAGACTATTTAATACGAAATGCTGCTGGAAAATTGTATTTACTATAATCATAACAAAAATGTTGACTAATATCCACAGGAATCAAATCATTAAAAATAAAATTACTAACTATACTGTATTGAGTTAATAAAATTAAAGATCATTTATCAAAATTTTTGTTACATTTTGATATTGTCTTGAAGAAATATTGTATAAAAGTTGATGAAAATTCGATGTCAAACGTTTTGACTTTGCTTTTTTCTTTTTTTAAAAAAAACGACAAGAATATTTTTATTATATTATAACTCAAATAAAAGAGCACAGTATGTTTATATAATGATATAATTTGAACCCAAGAGTAAAAAAGTTTTAATCTGAACTTTAAAAAGAAAAAACAAGATGCGGGATGCGCCTGTTAAAATTCATGTCGCGTATTGTCAATGGTTATACCATTTAAATTACTAGCACGTTTTTATTTGTGGGCTTCTATTGTACTATCAAAACATAAATTCAAATTTATACTAATATAGTGAATTTTATATTATCTATGATTAAATAATGACGTAGAATAAAACTTAATCAAAATAATTTTAATAACATAACAAGTATACCTAATAAATAGTAAATACAATCTTAATAGTATTTTTTTATTTAAGTTTGCATCGAAGCAAATTAAAATGTTTATATTAATTATTTATGTTGAACTTGTTTTAAAACACTATCATAATAAATTAATAATAGTTGTACATTTTTTATTAATTGATTTTTTAAAATTTTAAAAACATTTTTTAAGTGAAATTAAAATATTATATTGATAAATATTAGATAAAACAACTCTATTAATTTAATGAATTACGTACATAAGTAAAACTATACATACTATAGTAATATAATATTATATAATGTTTTTGCTTTTTTAAATGCTTGTTAAAAAAAAATTACAGATATGACTTTTTTACAGATATAAAGTCGACCGAGGTACACAAATAAAAGAACTTTTATGCAATTGATTATATCACGGAAAAAAAATACAAAATAGTTTTTCGTTGGGAATTTACGGGAGTGTACTCCTCGATAAGTAATCACCACATAGGAAGTAATCGTAAAGGCTTAAGATCGCGAAAATAAAGGACCTACCTTTTTGGGAAATGGTTAGAACGTCGTTTGAAATCACGTATCTAACGAAACGCGTTCTTTTGTATTACACAATATTTTGAACTTCAAGATAACCGTCTCCTTTCAATGTATTGTACTAATAGTCCCAGAAATAGTGAACACAATGTAATTCAGTTATACAGAGAATGTGGGTAAATAAATATATTTTTTAGAGATGCTAAAATGTATTTTACCAACGTAATTTATGTAGGATATATACAATATATACAATATACATATTTTACAGTATGTATTTATTTTTAATTATTAGGAAAAGTCGAATTTAGTATTGCCATTAATATTGTACAGATAATTTTACATTTTTTTATGATCATGAGATTTTTACATAAAATAAAATATTGTAGAGGATTATCATAATATGATCATATTATTATTATTATGTATTGTATCGATAATATGGGTTAGTGCTTTTTTTTGTTTAAAATTATATAACTACAATTTATATTGTGTGAGGAAAAAATTCTTTATTTCAGTGTCGTAAGTAAATTATCAAAAACACTATAATACTTTACTTATCTATCTACGGTTCAATAATCTTAAAATTATAAACATATTGAACCATAATGATATATTATAAAATGGAACATAACACTTTAATAATTGTATTTAGTATCATTCACTAAGCTTGCTTATTCTCAATATTTTTAATATTTGATTAATTTAAGTGCAGACCATAATATAGTCAAATTCATAAGACTTTTTGTACTAAATTTAAATATTAAAACTTCTGTTTTTTATCTAGTTCAAAATTCAAATGAGTAGTTCCTCAATTATAAAATGTTTATATCTACTAAGAATAATAATTCTTAAAAATGATTTTACAAATATATATATATATATACCTACACAATATTATATATCACATATTTAAATGTAATATATTAAATCTAGTGTTTATAGTACTTAATTAAATACTCAAAAAATACTCGTTCGAATCGATACTTGATACGTTAATATTTCAGAAAAATTATCCACTTAATAATTTACAGACGGGTATTAAAGGTTTTTTTTTTTAGTTTAAAATATAAAATGCATAAAAAGAAAAATTAAATAGTGAACAACTTAATATTTTATAACTGTCATTTGAATATTTATTGAAAATAATATTTTTTTGCGAAAATAAATTACAATTAAGTTATTAATTGAATTAACTAATTATGGTTTCTTTTCTAAATAATTATCCACAACTCACGTTTTGATTTTATTATTTTAATTTAAATATTGTTAAAAATAATACTTTTGCCCGTTCCCCGATGTGTCCCAGCATATCATAAATTAACTTTTACTAAGTGATGGTCTAATAACATTATGTGGAGATCTGTTTATGTGTAACGTTTTATCAAAGTAGTCTTTTGTGCAGTAGTTAAATCTAATAAGCAAAATTTCCTTAAATCATTAATTACATTTAGTAACCTACTCAACTAAAAGCTATTTTATTCCCTATCGTTTACAGACTTCACTTTTGATCATATTATGCATTAAACGTATACTCGACCATTTATTTACTAAATTCTTATTTGTAAGTTTATAAATACGTTTTTTGCTCAATATGAAAAGAACAAGCAATTGAAAAACAAATATTATAATACAAACTACGACGTGTCTGATTTGAAATAAATTACATCGTTTATACTCCACAGTACTGGGTTTCTTATAATATAGATGAATCATACCTACGAATGATTTTCACAGTTCGCAAGTGATGAATTAAAAAAAAATAATAAGGTTTTGAGCCAAAAACGTTGATGTAATTACACACGATATGGACAATATTTAAATTTAATTTAATTCGAATTTTTTTGTTATGATTTTTCATAGTAATAATAAGAGTCGATAACTATATTATTTAACCAAGCGAACTGTGTTTGATTTTGATTTAATAAATATTTAATTTTGTTATGAATTCAATATTTTTATTTAGTATAATACAATAAATAATATGTTTCAAAGATAAATACTTGTAAGTCAAAGTAGTATTATAAACGTAATATCCAAATCAAATAGGTACATGAGAATATATTATCATAGTGGAAAACGTTTAATAATAATACGATACAATACTATATAATATGAAACATAGTCAAAATTACCAGAAAACATTAATAATTTATATATTCAACAAATTCTTTAAGAATTCGTGTATTTTTCTTTGATCGAATTGTTTATCGAAATTGTTTAATATCTAAAAAAACAGATCTCTTGGAAATTATATTATTCTATGAACATTTGTATTATTGTTATACCTAATGAAAATAATACGAATACTTACGAAATAATCGGATGCTCTTCTGTACAGAGCTCCCAAATCGAAATCGATGCGGTGATCAATCGTTGCTCTTTTCTGAATATCTTTCGGGTAGAGTTGCTCTTTGGAATATGGTCCAGTGTCAGAACCGTATTTTTCTACAAGATATTTGCAAATTGCACGGCTGAAAAATGTTCATATATTTTAAGAATGTAATGGAATTTAACCTCTGGTTGCTTGGTTTATTTTATTGATTTTTTTATTAATAAACGTTTTAATAATAATAATATTATGTAACTACACGTATTTACTATAATTTTATATTATATTATGTAAATAATCGAAAACAAAATGTTTTGTATAATTTATAATTCGAGTACATTTTTTATTATTTTTAATGGATAGGAAAGTGTCACTTAACTATTGTATTTTGCTTGTGAGTGTATTTTGTTTAAAACTATACTTATATAGGTCTACTTCAGCAGTAAAAAATCTCGTATATATTGATACTTTAAATTCTATACATTAAATATAAATTAAATTATCTATTAGAGTTAGGAGTGATAAAATTGAATAAAATATAAAAAAAAAAAAAAACATTAAACATTTATATCTTTTACCCTTTGAACAAGTTTAAGTTAGATTGTAATGTATATACATTCTATGGGTACTAATTTATATTAAATTTAATAAACAGCTTACTTATTGAGACATTTTTATGACACATCCAATAAAAACACATAATATTTTTTATAGAAAGTAAATACTTTTTTAAAAAGTTTATGTTGGGTACCTAATTGATCAGTAAAATAGTTTAAATATCTTATAAAATGTAATATAATACACAAAAACTTATTGAAAAAAAAAAAAAATTTAATTCAATAAAAATGTTTAAAGATTATTTTAACACCTGTTACAAACTCAATTTGACATTATATGCGTATGTCGAAACTTCCATTAAAATCTGGCATTAGGTAGATACTACTGCATATTTATATCGCCTGTGAACTCTATCTACATAATATATCGTATTGGAAATGCAATCTGCATATGTGAAATTTGTAATTATTAATGATACTCAATGCATACTCCCAGTCAGTAAAACAAAACAAGAGAATTAGATATTGTTTAGGTACTTAATATTTAAAACTAATTTATAATCATTCGAACAGAAACTGAACAGAACTTAGGTGTTATGTAAATTTAATAATTTTAACGAATGTGATGTATTTTCGTTTACATTTTATAAAAAAAAAAAAATATATAGGTTGATGACTGATGGAAAATGTTTTTAACGTTATATAGTATTATAACATTTTAAAAAACGTATACACTTTTGTTCGTTTTAAATGTTTTAATTTATAAATTATTGACTGTAAAACTGTACATTGAATACTGGTTGATTTAATCGTCTGATGAAACGTAAAAATGTTTATAATAATAAGTTTACACAAATCATTCATATGACATACTACAACTAAGTATATAACCCGATAAAACCTTCACCCAAGAAAAAATGAACTAACATAAAATACAGCACTATATTGGTTAGGTTATCGGTGTATCTCATCGGTTTTAGTATACCTCAGTTCACTGACAAATCGACATTGGTTTGCTTCGTTGATTAATACCACCGAGGTGTGGAATCCGTCTGAGGTGGATTAGATATAACACTGGGTATATTTTCAAATGTGATCCAAACACCTTCTAACATTCCCTTTTTTATATCTCTTAGAACAATCTCTGAAACTTTCGTTAAAGTCGGTCCAGTGGTACTAATACTAAGGCCATTGATTTGTATTGTACATCTTGATTACAAACAACAAATTAAAAACAGATTTGTGTTTAAGACAGATTTATCTTCATTGCCGCATACATACTATAAATAGAACACCCAAACCATGAGTACTCACTCATTCGTTCATACTTGAACATCCCATTTTTCTCAACTCGTCGTTCTGACGCTGACTTCAAATGTGTCTAATTTATATTCTCAATACATTCCTGGATATTTCTACAATTTTATTTTTTGTTTAAGCACTTCCAAAGTCTCAAGGAATTTAATGATATGATTTTTAATGAAATCGGTACAGTAGTTACTAAAGTTGATACCTTCGACATATACATTTTTTAGCTTTATAATATCAGTATGGATTATTAGAACGAATGCTAAAATAGATCGTTCGCTATAATTATTGTGTTCACTCACCTTTCGCTCAAAACGAAACCGTCGTCGACAATGGTCGGAATCGTATGCTGAGGGGTCAACTATAACATAATAAAAGAAGAAACAGTGGTTGAAAAAAAAATGATGTGCACGTCAAGACTGCCGATCAATGTAAATGGTAGGTATTTACGAATAGGCAAACCTATAACTTAGTAAATCTTACTTGTTTGTATTCAAGTTTTTGCGTATCTCCTTTGCTCGGTGTCGTCACAATTGGATTGAGCTTACATTCAGGATGCTCGCCACCAATTCCACAGTCCTGCATGGCGGACTCCACGAAGCGTAGTAGAAATCAATGGTCATTTTGAAGTTTTTGCAACCGCTGTATGGAGAGTAGTCGAACGAAGAAGAGCCGCAGAACTGTGTCTAGGCGGACGTCTGCATCGAAGTTTTATATCAATGATAATAATACGTGGACTATAAGGTTTAACTTTTTTTCCTTTTTTTTTTTTTTTTGGTTGCATCATATACAAATACGCTATGTGTTACGCAATAATAACGCTATGTTTTTTGTATAATAATGTCAAATAGGTCTTAAGAAAAAATCAGATTATTTCAATGTGTTTATTAAATATATATATATATTATTATAACGCTATATTTATCATGTACCCACTTACATTTTTGATCGATAAATAATTTATATAAAATAAAAAAAAATCTATCACCAGATTCAGTAAAAGATATTTTCAATTTTTTTCTGTTTTAATGGTTATGTACTGTACCTATATTACTATGAATAATATTAATTAAATAAATTATTGTTATTATTTAATTTATTATTAAACAGAATATTATGTATTACAACATCTATGATCAGTAATTATATTGCCCGCACAACTGAACACACGTTCGTTAGGAACACTAGTACCTTGTACGCATAAATATTTTCTACCAAGTATAGCCAAAATTGGAAATTCATTTTTATCCGTATCTGTATTATAAAATATAATATGTCATATATATCCCACTGGAAAATTCGTACAATTTAAAAATTAAATAACTAATTTCGATAATTTCGATATTTCGGTAGTTTTGGTATTATCGGTAAATTCGGTATTTTCGGTATATCGTTTAAAAAAAAAAAGGCAGTATTCCGGTAGACCTTAAATCGATATACCGGTATTACCGTCACCCCTAAAATAGGTAATGTATTCGAAATAATTCAGACAATTTGAAAACTCGACATAAATTTTGCTAATACCGAACGATAACAATATTTCGATTCGATATTATATCGATAACAAATACATTTTTTCCAATATCCATGTAATAAAGTACCTATTATCAATATGAATAAATCTAAATTTGTATTTTATATTTACTGTAGAACCTTATTTTGTATCCGACACACACAGAATCATGGTACTGCCGAATATTGGAAAAAACTAGATATTTAAACAGAAATCTGGTAACGATTAAAATTTATTTATTTTCATTACACTTCTATTTAATTACGTGTATAGATATCAAAAAGATTATAACATTGTTGTTGAAATTCTAATTATATTATCGGAATACTTTGGATTTATTTACATTAAACTATTAGAGTGATAAATGATAATCCTAAAACAAAATTATGGCCTAATGTGGTGAACATATGCTGGATTACAAGGGTTCCATATAATCAATAAGACGCTACTACATTTAAGTATATTTAGAGCATTTAGACAGTAAATATGTATTAAACAATTTAATCAAATATACTTAACTATACAGTAACCATAAGTAGCCAAATATTATTGAGTATTATTCATATATTATTTTTTTTTATTATTATTGTCAAAGTACAGTATAAAATAATAAATGTATAGAACATTTTATTACGAATATAAAATAAGTATAAATTTATTTTCGATATTACGATATTAGTATTCGATATCGCCATATGATATCAATACTAAAAAAATATCATTCTGCATCACTACATATACCTAATAAATACAGTAATGTTATTGCAACTATAATACTCTCGAGTCTCGGGGCGTGATTTACAGTTATTCTGCGAAGTCGACATCATATTTTGTGCTATCATCGGTGAAGTATTGTGCTGGATTATGTTTTCATCGCATACAACTGGAACGCAATGATTTCGTTTTGGAATTTCTCGTGTGAGTTAACCGAAGAATAATGACGGTAAACGCGATAAAACCATGTTTGTATTGTGGCCTTATGTGATTGTGCGATAAAAAATTATTAAATAAACAACGGTCCTATCTATCTTTGTTGTTATTGTGTTAATTGAGAATTTAAGACATTTCAACATTTCAGATTTGCAACACTAAGCGGACAAGGTTAAAATATTATAATACAATGTACTTATGACGTATGTCTCGTGTTTGTCTGGTCAACACTATAGTTCTGTCTCGCCGGGTTTTGACTTATGATTTATGACGCGTAATTGTAGCTATTATAATATCATACACAGCGATACACATGTGCAGTGCAGTAATATTATTGTTCGTATTCAATTAGTCTTGGCAACTTGATCGTTGCAAAATTTATAAATAAATACATATCACGGTGCGTATTAAAATTGTCAAGACTTATGTCACAATATGACGGACATTATATTAGGACATTTTATAAATCGATGAAATACTGATATTAATCTCATTATCCATTTCCTACGAAATTCAAATTAGAAAAAGTCAAATTAAACATAATATTATCTATCATATTATTTTCAATTTTATAATGACATATTTATTATTCAAATTAAATAAGAATTAATGTAAAAATACTTTCTAATATTAAATATCGAAGTGGTAAAAATTAATGATTTAAAACTTAACTTTTTTTTCAATAAAATAGATTAAAATTAAAAAGATACACACACAACTTTAACATTTTCAAAAAAATATTTTACTTCTCTATTAAGATTACCTTTTAAATACAATGTATCATATTTTGTTGATAATTATAATTTTAATAAAATAGTAGGTATGTTAAATGTTGAGTATTCATTTTTTTTTTTGCTATTATCATTTTTATTTTAATTTATAGGTACGAAATAAATAAAAAGATAAATAAATAAAAATAATAAAAATATATATTTATCAATTTTATAGATACAATAATCGAATAATATTTCTCTAAGCATAATCAGTGCTTTACTTGGCAAAATTAAAGTAGGGGACTCTGTTTACTTTTAAAAAAAGTATCCCCATTATTTATTTAATGTTATTGAGTCGTGAAGTATACGCCCCCACATCCCCTATACCACTTTTTAAGTCAAAGATTATAAAGAATTTATAGTTAATAGTTAATGAATTATAAAAATAAATATAAAATAAGTTAATATAAGACATAGGTAATTAGTAATTACTGTACTTTTTATATGTATTATATTTAGTTAATAATTAACTCAAAAGGATAATAAAAGTAAATAAATAAAAAATATATCGATTTTTTTACCATTTATTTATATATACTCGTATGCGCGGTTTTGAAATAATCCTTAAGACAAATTATGATTGTATTTCGCATATTTTGATAAGAAAGCAAAATGATGAAGCGTCCGTGCATTCATCTTAAAAATAATAGAAGGGGTAGGTAGACTAACATTTCTGAAAAATTAGTTGCGGTACTCTGTCTCCCTATGTCCCTCCTCAAGTCGAGCACTGACTATAATCTAATAAATAGATACTATAAATAATATATAAGACGTTATAAAATATATTAATTTTTTATTTATATATCTATACTATACAATGCAAGTTTGTGTTTTAAATTTTGTTTTAATAATTTTTTGTTTTTATCACTTAATTCAATCACGCATATTATTATATGATTTAATTCATTCATATAACATTTTTACAACAGTGAGAATTTGTTATAATATAGATTATATTTATTAATTCAATAAATATAGAAAATTCATTAATAAATAACCAATCATAACACAATTTAGCTTTCAGTTTAAAGTAAATAATTGAAGAAACTATGAAGATGATTGTTAATAAAAATCTAAAATAATTAAATGAAATGTGAAGTTGGCAGTTGATTATTGCGATAGTTGTGTAAAGGGGATTTTGGGGGCACGCTCATATGTCTGTTATGTGTTTATAATTTTACACCCAAAGTTGGAGGTCTAGCTCACTTCGTGACTCGTGTTAACTACATGCTTTGTTATGAATTAAAAAATTAAGACATTAACATTGATGCCTAAGCCTAATCATTTAAAAACTTAACTTACCTTTTGAACAAATTAATTTAATTTGGTTTTTATTATTTGCACATTGCAACAATAATTCTCATTTTTTGGCGTTTTTTCGAACTGGATTTATGTTTTGCGTTTATTATTAATTATTAATACTGAGTTACTATTGTTTATAATTAGGTATATACTTAAATAGTTATAGATACAAGTATACATTGAATATAAAACACGCAAATGTGGAATAGTGGACACACCACACACACATGAATATTTTAGATCAGAAATACCTACCTAGTACTAAAAAAAAAAATTAACAGATCATAAACATTAATTAATAATAAGCACGATATTATTAATATTAATTTTAGTAATTAAAAAAATGTAAAACCAATTACTATAAACGATAATAATTATAGTATTTTTATCATTTATAATATTTGGTAAAAGCAAGTTTTAACCACAAGACGCAGTGCTTCCATGCGCACGACGGAAACTATCGAGTATCGGCTGTCATTAATATTTGCAAATGGATTCGATAATAAATAATATAAATACATATTGTAGTAAAAATAGATATTAAATCGTTTACAACAAATTTGTATTTCATATCAGGAATGAACGTGTGACGTTCGCGGTCGGTCAGATGTTTCGGTCTTCGATTTAAGATACTATTCATAAGCGCGATTTGAGGACGGCTCGAGGGGGAGGGGGCGGCTAAGCTCCCAAAAATCAATCGTAGACCCCTCCCAAAATGATTTGTATATATCCCCTTCCACAGTTCCACCTTTATATATCTCAGGGAGCATATACACAGTATACACATGCAAACTATAATAGCCCCCCAAAATTTAAAACTCAAATTACACCTATGATACTATTATCAATATTTATGTAGATCTGCAAGCAAATTATCGACCTGCCGTGGTAATATAATAATATTGTTAACAATAACAGTATTAATAGTTTATAATTTTAATTATTCTTATTTGGTGAATATTTTATGATATAAAAAAATGTGTAAACACGACATAAACACAGATGGAGGCTCACAGGGAAAACACCTTTTTAGTTTTTCTCTATGGGCCTATCCGCCCTTGTTCATAACCCGTATTGAACTTTTTTAAATTTTGTGGATCCGCAGCATACTAATGGTCTTTTTTAAAAATCAATGATTTGACCGTGACCTATAGTTTAGGAACCTGTAATCAGAGGTCATTGTGTATCGTTTAATCGATATCGTTTTCGACAGTTTAACAAATTACAGTTTACTCTTACTGCATGTGTGAGTAAAAAATGTCACAATTACACGATATAATATATTGTATAGGTTGCAATGTTAATAATATGTCATCGACTGACGTATTCAGAATAGGTTTGTGGTTTTGAGGTGCGTGTTGCCTATTTTACGAATTTAATAACATTCTCTATCCAATGCGGACCATCCTCTACCAACATAATAATATCGTCATTTATAGAAAAAAATAAAATTGATAATATCTATAAATAGCTCAAAAACAATTCTAAGATTATTCATTTTTAAAATCAAATAAAAAAAAAAAATTTGTCAATAACTGGTTTAGCGTAAACATTTCTTGTTTTTCGCGATTATTAAGA
Source organism: Rhopalosiphum maidis (assembly GCF_003676215.2). NCBI lineage: Eukaryota > Metazoa > Arthropoda > Insecta > Hemiptera > Aphididae > Rhopalosiphum > Rhopalosiphum maidis. The sequence continues at coordinate 58,327,576 of NC_040878.1, read as the reverse complement.
AAAGTAGTGAAAATTTTTTACTTTTCACTTTTGATCACACCTCTTCTCCCCATATCACTACACGAAAAAGTATCAATTAGTTCACTTTGTTACCAAAAACTACCTCTAAAGTTGCAAATCAAAGTATTTTGACTGTTTCAAAAAGTTATGACAACTGACAAGACATAAAAACAATAAACATACATCATTGAAAATAATATATTTTAAAAGATGACACAGAGAGCTACTAAAAAACATATGATAATATAATTATGATATTATGTGACTAACAATCGCTCATTTGGCTATAAATATTTGTCGTAATGACACATCTTGTTGTGAATACAACAAAATATCAGCGTGGAAAAGAGAGATAACGTTTATTTCATTGTTGACATAATAATATGTATACCTACGATAGTAAGAAAGTTATTACATAAGTTGATTACACTTTGTGTGGGAGATAGGGAGATAACGGATTTCGCGGTATTTTCTTTGAGAAATGTTTTGCTAGAACTTCTGTTGAAAAGTTAAAGATAATTGTTTTCTGTACTATGTGTTCTAAGCTGACGTTTTAATTTAAAATTAAACTATCTTTAGCGGATGGGGCCAGTGCGGCTACAAAATAATAAATATTAAGTACACTGGCACCGTATGGAAAATTCGAAAATGAGTACACAAAACACCTTTAACGCGCCAAGTACCAAACCAATTCTAAGTAAATTCAAATGTGTATGCATTCGAGAACGATTAATATAGTAGTATCAACAAAATAATGTTAATATTTTAATTATCTATTAAAACGCCATGTTAACAACTTTAGTTGAACAAATATTATTTAAATGGTTTTTTGTAACGATACTTTTAAACTTTATACCTAGTTTATATTATTACATATGAACATCGTATATTGAATACTATATGGGTCTGAATTTGAACATATAAAGTTATGTATAATTTGTTTACTGGTTTCAAAAATTGCATTAAACAAATCATTTATGGACAAAACGTATATTCGTATATTATAAATTATAGTTGATTGAATATATTTTGTATGGCATTTCAAGTGGTAGGCAAGTATTATAAATATTTTATACATTTATTAACTATAAAAAAATCAAACGATTGAGTCATGTAGATTTAAAAAAATTAAAACATTTCAATCCAATAATTACATCTTTTCAATTGATGGAAAAAATCTTAAATTTAATTGATTACACAAATACACAATCACACTATTGCAATTCACAATGTATTTTTCGATAATATTCACATGCATTTCTTTTATAATAAAAATATTGGCGTTGTTTTAACGTGTTTTATATGATATATATATATATATATATATGGGTCAACGAGTGACCTATCGGCTACCGTTAGCTCGGTTACCGATATGCTGATAAACATTTTATTTAAGCTACTGGTAGTATAACCTATACATTATATAAAGTAAAATAATTAAAGATCTTATAATAGTATTAATAAGTTAAGGTATGTTATAATAATATACAATTTTACTTCAATTTAACCGTGACTAAATCGGTAAGGTCAATACCTACACTGAGATTGAGTAGATGAAATTATAATATCCTTGGGAATTAATTAATATTATTTTTTGTAAGATTTTATTATTTTTTATTACACATTGAAACTTTATTTATTCATGTGTGAATTTTTAATTGAAAAAAAATTGTTAGGAAATAATGTGAATAAAATAACTTTTAATTTTTATAAAATTAAAAATGTTGTTGGAAAATTTATAATGTGTGCTATAGTGAAGCTCAATAAGCAAATATGATAACATAATAATATATACAAGTATTAACAATTAACATGAATGATATGAGAAAGGAGGCCATCCATTAGTGTATCCAACGTGATTATTATTTTAAGGACTTCTTTGAGTAAAATGTCTTCAAAAAAAAAATGTGTTTAGTTGTAATTACGCCTTATTAATAATATACAACGTATAATTATAAAATTTATATAATATATAATATATATAATAAGGTATATTATATTATAACATTTAATGTTATACAAATTTAAAATTTTAATAGATAGAATATTTTAGTGATGGTAGAATAGTAGTGATCAGTAGCTCGCTCGTTAAAGTGTTAGAACAGTGCCCAAATATTGTATATATAACTGTATACAAATTAATATTATTTATTATTTGCCGTTACTTAGTATAATTTTGATTTATAAAGAGTTTGTATTCAATTAGCCATCTTAACTGAAATACATTGTTATTGATTAGTATAATTACTATGATAATATTATCATGTACTTAAACCAAAAATATATTTGTACTTGTACCTATTGCATTTTATTATTATTGTTATAATAAAATATAAGCTGCTTCCTCCGACTACAATATAATTATTAGATACTTAGCGACGACGGTAATGTTATTGCGTTTGACGGGCATTATTTTTTCGCATGAAAGTTATTGAAAAATATAATTTATTACTACTAAAAATACTAGTTATGTATACTATCTATACAAGTTATTAAATCTAGATAGTGGCATAGTTGATTACTTTTTTATAACTTTACTGTATGTTGTTGGTGGAAGATAAAATGATGTCGTTAGCGCGATGGCAAACAAAAGTTGTTACACATTTTAATAAGCTTTGTTTTATACTTTGGAATAGAAAAAAAATGTTAAGGAAAAATTCGTAGTTTTAAAATTATTCATTATCTATTTATGCTGGATTTTCCACGGTACCGTTTTCACAAACATCCTTACCATCTAAACAGGGACACAGGAAGTAAGATATTTTTACTCCAACCGCCACTGTTTTTTGGGATAAATATAAAATTTGTGAGTATGAAAAGTCTACGAGTTTCAATCTTTGCTATCTTAAGTCCTAATGTATATGTCTGTAAAGTATTATGTACAATTGTTTAAGATATTAATTTCGATTGATTTAAAGGTGACATTGCGAATTCAAATAAAATGGTTAAACCGTTTGTTGCTTATTTATTATTAATTGTTTCTATTTATCATCGTCTGTACGGTTTTAATTGTCGGATTCATCCAACGACATAAAATAACCTAAAATAAGACAATTATGAAGAAATTAAAACACAGCCGATGAAAAAAAAAACAGTAAATATCCACTTTGATTTATAATACACCACCGGGAAATGTCTGTTGATGTGGCACATGTTTTTTCTACTCCAAAACAAAATGCAAAAAAACTTCATTCATTTTTTCTCCTTTAAGCTCGCCATAATAGGTTTTCATTCTTTCTACGTACTATTCAAACACATTTGTGTACTTACTATTATATATATAACCATTATATCGGACAACGTTTACGGCCCGACTGTCGATTCTTGTTTTCCATTTTTAATGTAAACACTACTCTATTTATTTTTTCTAACGGCCATGTATAGAAACGACTCATTTGACATTTGTGGAAATTCATAACATAACATTTAAAGTGTAAGCGCTATGTTACGGTCAAATTCTGATGTATTTTATAAGGCATTCTTTGTTTTTGTCTGTTGACATTTGAATTTTTATATTCGATTTAGTTTAATTATTTTATTATGGCGTAAGATGTGTTTTCTTTTATGGAAATATCATACACGAGACTAAAAACTTTATGAGGATGTATTATTAATTATTATATCTTCCAATAAACATTAAATATGTAAACTTAAAATTATTATTTTATCAACATACAAAATTAAATGAATACAATTATTTTATGTAGATAAGCAGACCAAGTTTAAAATTAATCAAAAGTTCAAGTATCTAAATGTCGGATTAACTTTTTTTATATTATTATTTTTGATTTTGAACGAAGCGAGAAATGTATTGGTATTATACAGTAACAAGTGATTTTGTTTTTGTTGTACGTTTTAGAGCAAAACAATTGTTTCAATATTATACTCTTGATTTTGTGCTATTATTTTAATTCAAAAATATATAATTGTATAGACTTTTCATTTTCAGCAAATATTTATTCTAGAATTTTCATTTACTCAATATCATTTTCAAATTATTAAGAATAATTTCAAGCTATTTATAGACATTTGACATTTGAAATCTGAGAGTTTTTCTTAGATTTTTTTTCTGAAAATACAATATTATAGTGTGCATGTATTCAAAAACAAAATGCATATCTAAATACATATCTGAATTTTGTAAGCAATTTAATATAATTTAATAAGAACATTAAATAATAAACAAACATAATTGTACTTATTTTGAATAAGTTTTATAGTAAATTATTTCATTTTTAAGCACATTTCTGTGTTGACTCTTTGTAAAAATGAATTATATTTTTAAAATAAAAAGTAAATCAATTAATAATTGCCAATAAGACCATATCCCATAATAATCTATTTAAAAATTAAAATTCACTTTTTTATGTAATTTAGTTTTTACTCTGAGAGGTAGTTGAAAATATTTTTTTTAAACTTTTCCACTTATCAGTAGTTAAATTATTGGGTCAATAAATAATAACTATAATATTCGATCATGAAATTTTTTTAATATGCATTACTTTATTTTATTGACGTTTTCAAATTGCATTACTATAACATGCCATGTTGGTGCTATTGTTAACAACAAACGAGGAAAAAATGGTACGAGTAGTTAATTTTAATTCTATTTCTATTGTTTGTTGAGCTATTATAGTAAATACTTAAAATTTATATTAAAAAAAACAAATGTTTTTTTCTTAATGATAATTAGTTATTAAAATAAAATTTAGATTTATAATTATACAACAATATTATTATGGAAAATGAATTTAAAACCGTCCAAAAATTTTTAAAGTTTTGATAATAAAAGTATCCACGTTTTCTCAAAAATATATTGTATGGAATTTGAAAACAGCTATCTTGTATTATGTTGGATACTTTTCAATAAATTAGAAAATTTAAATGTTAAATACAATTTGTTTATTTTGTGTTTTTACGAAATCCAATATATTATTTTAAATTTCTGAGCATTAAATGATTTATGTATATATATAATATAAGTATTTAAATCTCACTCAAACTAAATAATTATGACAATAAATTTGTGTATGAAAGTAGGCAAGAGTGGTAAGACCATTGAAAATGTTTGATATAGTATTACTAACATTATTATTTTAAATTAAAATAAAATATTCTTTTAATGCAAAGAACATATTAGGCTATTAAAATCGTAAATAATGTAATGATATATAATCAATAGATTCACAACGTTTCTGTTTTTTATCTAAAATCTGCAATTCGTTAACGTAATAAACAGGTTAAAAAAAAATTGAAACAATAGCGTATGTTGGTCTTGCTTTAATAATGTAGACTAGCTACCGATCAGCATGTTGCATTATACTCGTATTTTATTTATTGTTGTATTATAGTTGCACACGCACCTAAAAAACATCAATTCTTGTACTGATATGTGAAATATTGAAACAGACAACCATTTCAGGTCTTACCAGTCGACCAGACGATCTGGTCAGTCATCACATCCCAGTGTTTTAGGTATTGGAGATGTTTTATAATATTTTATTTATTGTGGATGTACAAAATATATGAAATGCGTCTGTTGTCGGTCAACTAAACTACACGGAGAAATCTACTAAGTTGTCGAGGAACAGGTATAAATGTATAATAGTTAAATATTACTCATTTGATACCAATAGGTACTTTATCATTATTTTTTTTTTCGAATGTCATTTGTACTGTCAATGCATACGGTAGAATGAATGATGGAGTAGTTTATTTTTTAGTGTAATCGCCAACACTATTGACCACGATACACCACTGTACACTGTACAGTATCTATCGACCTTTATAACCACAGTTTTTCATTTTCATTCACCATTTTATGATTATATCTGATTAAATTACTCAATTTAAATACGTTCGACAGTACAATTTATTAATATAATTATCAGAATAATGGTTTAGTCCTTATAGTCTATCAATTATTGTAATATATTGAAACAAATAATTACCTGCGATTTTTCTCTTTTTAAAATATAATTCAACGTATTAAAAAAAGTTTAAATACATATATTATTTTTCAACATTTAATATTTAATACCTACAAATTTATCCATAATTTTATTGTTAGAGATTGCAATCACTAGCTATAGCTGTAACTTGTTATTTTGGAATAAAATCTCTTCCGCAGTTCCGTATTCAAAGTAAAAATACATATATTTTTTACTGTTTTATATAATATTGCATCGATAATTTAATTTACTATATTATTTTACAGTCTAAAGATAACATAATATTTTGAAAACGTTGTTGGGTTCTACTTATAAAGAACTTTGTTCTTGTGTACTACTAATAATTATATATGAATCATTGCATGTATTTTAACAATTATTTATAAATAAAACATTTTGTTTTGTTTTAATAAACATTTTTTAAACATCATGAATGTTGAAAAATTAAAGTAAACTTAAAACAGTCATTTTTTTTTTTTTGTTATTAGTTATTACATCACTTCTAAGTATTTAGAATTTAGATATACAACCTCAAATAGTACAAATAAATTGGGTGTTTGAAAATTCAGATATTCGTTTCACATTATTCATTTCTGTGTAGTATTACGGTTTACATATCATAATAAGACATTATACAACGATTGATAAATCACCGCATTCAGAAAACAACTCTGAGCAGAGGAGTTCAGTATGTTTATATATATAAAACGCTGTAAAAAATTAAGTGATCGCCAAAAAAATGGAGGAATGCGATATTTAACATGTATTTGGTATTGATGACTACATACATATAACATTAGCAGCTTTGTTCCTAAGAGATTTTACTTCATGCTTTAAACAAAGGTAAAAATAAAAAATTGCTACCAGTTTGAAACCTGGATAAAACGCGAAAGAAATATTCTGAGATGTAGGTATAACAAAAATTAACATAAAATCAATAAACTAAAGTATTTCTCTGAGTCGGTTCAGAATTATCTTTTGATGAGTACAAAATACGAATGTACATTTTTTTTTATACTAAGTTTGTTACTGATTTATCTACTATATGTTATAATATGAGTGTCTCAAGACGTGAACTGCATGATTTTTATGCCATGTCATTATTGAAATGTAAAAATTAAAATTTTGCAAATTAAAAACCATTACTAAATCAACGTTTTTTACAGTTAATTATAGCCAAGCTAAGTTTCTATATACTAATTTTAATATTTAATTAAGTTAACCAAATATGTATTATATTTTTTTTATAGATATAGACACTTTGTTAGTAAAATATAAGTGTATTTTTACCTATTATACTCTTGTAGATTTATAATTTACAATAATGAAATAGTCAATACTTAAGAATCATAGTATGATTAGTATGGTATGGCTTTATCAACGTTTTAAATGTTAGTATTAAAATGATTAATAAAATAAAATATGAAACTATTAAACCAAAGAAATGGTACTTATATAATTTCGAAATTAAAATTTTTACTTTGATATTGCTGTGTAATGCGGTTAATTAAATCAACTATATGAAAATACATAAACGTCCTAATAACATTTTCGGTCAAACAGGTAATCGATAACAATATATTTTTTTTTATCAGATTACTAAATAAGTATATTTAATGTGTAAAAATAAAATATCTTAATAATTAATAATTAATAACAAATATAAAAAAAAAAAAATACTATCATAGCTGTTTATTTTGAACCCAAACATGCTATCATAAGAATACATGATATATTCACGTTAAAATACACAAATTTAATATACCGTTCACTATATTTTTAGCCTTGTATCCGATATACCTATTTCCTTTTTGCATTCCACAATCGTATAATTACAACTTCATGTAATTGTGGACTGCAAACATAAATGATAAATGTAACCTTAAGTTGATGACCATATTATAAAAAAGAGATAAAGAAAAACTCAATTGTTACAGGTATACATACACTTTTTGTTGTTTAGTGACTCCAGTTGCAGTTCAAATGTCGATGATGCAAAATTTGTTCCGTTTCAGTTGAATACCTCTGCAAGTGAACCAAAAATCAACCATTACAATAATATTATATTATAAGAACATAATTAATTTTATAACATAAATATTACAGAAACACAACTTCGATATTTTTTTTCTTTGGTTATTGACAGGATAATGAAATATTGATTCACTTAAATTGGTCGATATTATTACTTCACCATTTTTTTATTTGTCTAAACATAGGATACGTAGGAATACGTATTTTATTATGCTTACCTCTATAGAACATGGTATTTGGCCGCATTATTGTGATGTTGTTACAATATTATTTCTTGTTGAAATTTTAATTTTGAACAGATATTTTTCGAATCTTTGTTATAAATTTGGTTTAATATGTATAACGTTAGACAAGGCCAATAATTACAGCCTACGTATTTCTCGACTGGCGATGAAGAGCAAACGTATGAAATTCGAAAAGTGGTATATAATATTTTAAAAAAACTCATTTGTAAACTGTTTTTAAAACAAATAATTTTTTTGTGGACATTTTAAATCCAACAATCTTACCGACTGGCGACTGCTCTCCATTATAGTCAACTGATAGAATTGCTTCGAGTCATAAACCAGTATTTTAATAGAAAAATGATAAATATTTTCATGCTTCAAATAGTGAAAAATTTATGTGAGTAATAATGCGCTAAAAATTAAAAGACAAATTTTTAGAGAAAATTATTAGCGAAAAGCTGAAGACAATATAATATCTACAAAACGTTTAAACATTATTCAAAATTTGAATCACTTAATAGTGGAGAATCATATATTAAGCTCAGTGATATCACATCAGTGTGATGTACGAGGACAAGAAGAGAAAACAGTACCCAATTTAACTTATTTCTTTATATGATTAGCTATATTTTAACAATATGGAAAATGATGATTTATATTTATTTAAAAGTTAAGTCATGCTTTTACACTCGTATGATCGAACATTTGAATTTCTGGCCCTCAGGACTCACCGATAAATGGAGAATAAAAATTTCGAGATACATATAAAGACAAAATGAAGGAATTAGGTTAGTAGCTTGAATAATTTTTTTGGATTGCCATTTCTTCTATCCACTGATTTCGATGATGCGTTTATACAACTTATGGAAGTATGTACAAACTTAGAAGATGGACAATTATTTTCAGATGACGTATTAATCAAATACATTATATATGATTCAATTTCCACCAATTCTTTAGGCACAAGAACCATCATTAAATCCAAGGTATACGGTAAATAAGTAACTAATTATTTTGTTAATATAGAATAGATACTTGTTGATACATTTAATTGCTTTAATTTGGTATGCTTGTTTATAATGGTAATTTTATTATTAAGAGCCAATGAAACGAAAAGTTTTTAGAAAACTTACAACTTGCCATTTTATAACACGCATCCTTTTACGTATGTATTAATTTTTATTTTTAAGGAAACCCCCCAAAAAAAACCATTATAATAATGAAATCGATTGAAAACAATATTATTAAAACCATGGAAAACAAAGACTACCTATATGATCGTATTAATTTAACAATTAATTTTTACAAAAACATTGAACAAATTAAGGATATCATAAAATATCTAAAATTAACTAGAATTAATAATTAGGAAAAATAATTTTTTAATTGTTTCTTATACTGAAAAATAATTGATATTTTTTAAAATGGCAAATAATTTTATATTTTAAAATAAAGCGTCTCATAAAATGAGTGTTCTAAAATTATTTAATGCCTATGTAAATGTTTACAGTTATTAATAAATCAATTAAATTTAATAGTTGAAAAAATATTTAAAATTTAACATGTTATTAAAATAGTTGCTGCCGATAAGGATCATTTGCAATCGTGATGTACCCACGATGACCAAACCATGCGATATATTTGCCACAAATACGCGTAGATGTTTTAGCCGATTAATGCTTGTTTCAGTTTCAACTGAATCTTTTTGAAAAATGAATTATAAATAATTAAAAAACAATAGGTAAATAAAAAAATTGCTTATAGTTTATTTAACTACTCATAAAACGTTATTAATATTTTTTTAAGATAGCAATGGATTGCTATCCTGTTTATATTTACAATTTACAAAATATATTAGTGTTTTTCTATAAATAAATCTGTTATGTACCGAAAATATAATAAAAATAAGTGTAATTTTTATTCTTATTAATAAACTATTCTGTTTGGGATTACACAATTTAAAATTTAAGTTTTTCATTTAAAATTTAAAAATTAATAATGTGGTTTGTGAGTGTCACACAACATGATATTAATATATTTTAATTTTTTAGAATACTGAAATTGTTTAAAAATCACCGTTTTTCTTAAATTTGTTTTTTATTTTTTCTGATATTTTTTTGAAAAGTATTAAGAATTTTTCAATTTTGACCTTCCACAGTTCCAACTAAATCGAGTTTTTCACCAGAAAATACCCTTAAAGTTAAAAATCAAAGCATTTTTACTGACCCAAAGATGAAGGCAGACACAAAAAAATAAAAAAAAACATATCTTTGTAAAATCAAAATATATATAATTATGATAAAAATAATAAAACTTTTTACAATCCTGCTGGGATCTATCATTGGATGACTTTCCTCCCATATTATTCATACAAATACTTGTATATTATATTATTATGTTATTAAATTTGCTTATTAAGCTTTAAAATAGATCGTACATTTTCCAAACAAAAAAAAATTATGAAATCATAAAAATTATGAGAACACTTATTTTTCAAAAAATTGAAAGATACATATTAAGTATACCTAATTGCTATTACTATCATTATAATTTTACAGTTGCATTATTATGTCAAAATCTCATTTTTTTTCGATGAATCGTGTATGTCAATAACGATTATTTCATGTGAATTTAAATAATTTCATATTATCATGTTGTTAATCATTATTCAGTTTTATTTTTAAATATTAAACAAACCGTAGCAATCAGCAAGTAACACGTAATGTGAAATAACGTTATATAACTACGCGTTTTAAACTGTGTATAACCGAATTATAATAAAAATGAAAATGCAAAAATATGGCTTTCATGCCTTCTAAGAATTGGAAAATTGGAAACACCATCCTATAAATTGGCATTTTGTTTAACCTAAGCTAAATAATTTGATTACGAATCGAATTACGAACCACTTTATTATGTAAACGATTAGTTTTCTCATAATTTTTTATTGAAGTGGTAAATGGTTTGTTTTTTTTTTTCAAACAGGTAAGTTTCGAAAAACACGAGTAAAATACTCTAGCGATGAAGATACAAAATTCAATCGTTAACTAATACTATTATTTATTAATAAAAAATAATATATTTGAAATAAGTTAGTATACTGCAGTGTTAAGTGTGTTTTCGAATTATGTTTGTATTTACTGAGATTTATTTTATTTTTAACACATAATTTTTTTGGAATTGTCTTAATTGTCTATATTAAAATTTAGGTATTGCTGCAATAAATTAAAATTTTTTAATATCACGTTAATAATACATAACTCATACATAAGGATGATTTTCACCAAGTATGTTTAACCCTCTTTTTTTTCAATAATTTTATTATTAAAATTTAATTCATTAGAATTTTTAAATTTAATATTCTAACAACAAATTTTCAAAGTCTTGAGGGATTTTTTACTACTTAGTAAGCGTAACATGGAGGTATAAACTTCTATTATTCAAATAATAAGAGCCTACATTTTAAATTGTAATTTATTTAACGTGTAATTTTTATGAAAATCTTGACAAAATAAAATCAAAATTTGAACAAATAGTTTTTTAGTAATTTAACTTAGTATATTAACTATAATAGTCTTGTGATAATATATTTGAAAGATATGGAGATTATGATGATACTAATATGGTTTTAGTTAATAATTAATATCTATCAATCAACATTTATAATTTGTAAAAATGGTTCAAGTGTAATAAGAATTACATCCAATACTACTTGAAATATTATGTTTTTATAAAACCATTTTTATGGTCAATTATTCTCATTTCTCAGTATAAACATTTCAATAATTGAAAAACTAGTTTTTCAAATTTTGAATAAGATATATCAATATTTAAAAAAAACATTATCCACTTAATAATTTATAGTATAAACAAGGGAGAATTCTCATTTGAAAAACAGAAGTTTGTACATTTATAGGATACTATTTATGTAATATAACACATTTTCAAGAATTTTAAAATATGCTTTTTAAGTAATTATTTAAAAGTTCATAACTTGAAAATTGGGAATGAGCATGCTTGTCATATTACCATATAAAAATAAAGAATTATGTATCATTATTCATTATTCATTATAGGTAGGATTAATATAACTGAACTTTATTTTTAGCACTGTGTTCAACTAAATTCATATTATAATTCGCGCATATTAACTGAGTTGTAGTGAATGTGTGTTCGTGTAATATTATACAGTTTACAAAGTTTTATTATTGGAGTTGAATGAACCACTGAATTATTTGCTGTATTTATGTTTAAAAGCATTGATAGATCGTTTTGAGCGGATTACAATTTACCAGATTATAAATTGTCAAAAATATTTATCAATTTTTTTTGTGATACATTTGAAATGTAATTGGAAATACGTTTTTTAAAGGAGTAAAGGACCATCAAAAAGGACAAAAAAATCAATAATTATTTTATTACCAGAATATATAAAATAGAATCTAATAGAAGATAATAATACAACTAAAATTCGTTTATGACTATTCGTTCGCTAGTTACGGTGAATTTTGACATTGCGCATGACGTCACGGATTAGTTCGCCGCGGTGGCGGCCATATAATATAATACACAGAAATATTTATCAATTTTCGGTTTAACTTAAAATAATTGCTAATGAACTTATTTTTTCTGAATGAACTAATCAAATGTTTTTAAAAGTACCTCATCATTTTTTCATTCGTATAATTCTATCACATTTTGGTTTAATCTTTTAGAAAAAAATAACACTTAAATAAATTATATTACGAATTTACGAATTTACCATAATATTCACTACAGTAAACGCATGCAATATTGTTTTGACGATCGTGACATCGTGTACCTATAGATTTGTTATGTTTAAATTGGCTATTTTAGTTTTAACTCGTAGCTAATATTAGAAATGAATGAGAACTCGTATATAATATTATTATCGGGCAGTACTCTTATGAGTTATGACAGTGGTGTATTATCATTAACTAGCGAACGGATTGTCACAAACCAATTTAGTGGTATCATTTTTTCGTCGTAGTGTGTACTATAATATTATGCCAAAGAAAAATTATTGAGTTGATTAGTCCTTATACTAATCGTTTAAAGCAATACGCACAGTTATATACAAATGAATAATATAGACTTTATGCCTTTATCTGTGGGTATTAATCACCTCAAATAGTGAGGTTTACACGTCACATTGTAAAATTAATTATTATTTTCTTTCAACTTAAAAAAAAATAACAAATGAGACGTTGTGATTTAGGGTAATAACGAATGTAGATCGCGTGCACACAAAGCATAATAGCGTTACTCGGCTCTTTTTTTAAACAGCAGTAGTGGGGGCGTCAAATGAATATTTTACTATTTTAGGAGTTTACAATATATTTTTCAACCAAGTCGCCTATTTATAACAATTACGCCTACGATTGCGTGGACCGCCGAAACGCGTCGTTTCTAAAACCACGTGATATACTTTATTATGATATATTATTTTTTTTTAGATCAAAATGCTTTTGGATCGCAGAAAAAAATAAATAAACCAACTTCTTTCTTTCATCTAAAAACGAAAATTCGTTTAAAAGTAATTGTATTTTATAGTACCTAAGTTATGTTCTAAAGATTATACAATATTTTTTTTAACATCGACGATATTACTATATACTCGCGTCGTCAGTCGTCACTATGTGTCTTCAAAAAATTATAAGAATGAACACGAATCTTCAGTACACAATGTCATACCGTTAAACCATATGTTGTTGTTTACACAATAATTATTGTTGCGCGTTCGTGTTTAACACGAAAACGATTTTCGAAATAAAACGTTTCTAGCACACTGCAGACCATAACGCAGATATGCGTCACGCGAAGAACAATAATAATATTTATTGTAATATTATATATTTATTTTATGTAAATACGCACTATGAAATACTTGAAATCATACGCACTCTGCAGGGTGAATACCTCATCAAAAATCACACGAAATTATCAAAAATCGAATTTTTTCTATAATATCATTACTATAATCACGGGTAGCGTTTGTTCTTGAAATAAAATCGAAAAAAAAATCCTCGTGCGTTTTTTAATATATATATATATATTAGTGTCGGGTTTGCGATAAAAAAATAAATACTCTACAATTTTTTTGTGCGCTAAACTATATGATAATCATTACCTACTAAGATGCTAAAAGTATGGGGTTCACTGATTTCTCGTCGCTTACGCATTTCTATCGCATTTGTAACGTGTTTTATTTTTGACGGGGAGGGTTACAGGGGATGACATTCTCTCTGGAAGATCTTCCGTACGTATAATGTGCAATAATAATAATAATAATAATACGACGATCATGTGCTGTGCGTGGGAATGTCGTTTTTACCGTAAATCGCATCCACCCACGCACAAACCCACATTATATATGTATAGAAATGTGTTTACAGTTGACGGACTGTCGGACAGAACGTAATAATAATATACCTCTGTGCGCGCGCCGTCTGAAAGTATATTATGTTAATACATATATGCGAATGTGTGTTTGTGTACGGAGGTACGCGGCGGCGCGGCGCGTCAACACGAGCTTTCCGGTTTTGTCGGGAAGGGACCGGCTCTGTTCCGGGCCGGAAGTCAGTGTTCGAGTATCGCTCTCGCCGGTGTGTATCGTCTCGTTGCCGTGTGCGCCGCGCGCGCGTGTGTTCTGTTTCGTCGTCGTCGCCGTCGCCGTCATCGAGTGTGCGTAATATTTTCGTACTAAATTTTGTTTAATATTTCGTGCGTGTGTGTATTTAACCTGACGATCAACATTGCAATATTATTATTATTATTATTTCATCGGTTTATATAAAATGCAATATTAATATTATATAATTAAATTAAGTGATCGCCGGTCGCGTCTCGTTTTTTCCGATGGTTTGTCGTTTTTCGTCGTGAGTAGCTTTTTCGATTTTCATTTTCGTCCACGATTTCTGACGTCATCGAGACAATTATTAGACGCGATTACAGTGTTCGCTCACAACCGATAGTCGTAGTACTTACCTGTATCGTTATAGTTATTATGCGTGTTCGATAAAGTAATATAATATAAAATACGTATATGCAGCGCATTGCCGTCACGGCTATTAATATATTATAATATTATTGGTCTTTTGGGTGTGAAACGTAAGTACC
This sequence comes from Rhopalosiphum maidis, assembly GCF_003676215.2. Lineage (NCBI taxonomy): Eukaryota > Metazoa > Arthropoda > Insecta > Hemiptera > Aphididae > Rhopalosiphum > Rhopalosiphum maidis. The sequence goes on along the minus strand of NC_040878.1, from coordinate 58,312,224 downwards.
TACTCACGTATGTATATAGATAAATAAACACCAACGGTGGCGATGGTTTTTTTTTGATTAAAAAGAGACCTTTTTTATTTCTAAACTTTGTCGACGTATACCGCGTATAATATTATACGTGTCCACTGTCTCGCAACCCATTACCAACAGGTGTCGATGATATACCTCAGTTTCGAGTCGAACGAATTCTGTTTTCGAAAACAGGTCATCGAGCTTCGCTGCGTACCGACATCGTAACATATATGTAAAATGTACATATAGATATATAAAATAAAAAAAAATGTTATTCTGTCTACTTCGTTTTATTTGGGGTCAGAGATGAGTCGTTATCGTCTCCAGCCGTTTTAAATTGTCAATCTCGAAACATCTTTGGCGTTAGGGTAATACTATTATATAATAATAATATAGTAGTTTTACTCGACGATACGATTATACATTATATTATAAATTATAAAGGCATTCACTGAGGATGAGTTTTATCCTCAGGTCATTTATTCATATTCTGGTTTTTAGAATTTTCAAGGACACTTCAAGATCATATTTTCAAATACTTTGATTTTTTATGTCATTTATAAAAAGTATTCTAGCTTTGGTGATATATATATATATATATTTAAAAATATGCTTTTTATAAGCGTGCTTAAAAATTCCATATAACATGGTTTAAATAAATGCATGATTAAAGGATAGAATGGCGTGGGCGAGCATGCGCTTAGCAGATCCCCTTTTACTTTGCTACTGTTGGTTAAAATCTGAAAATCATCATCTGCGGCGATAGACCGTGCATAACACGCGTGTAAGTAACGGCGATCGGCTTTAATAATTTGATTCATTATGTTTCAATAAAATATATTATCAAAAGATATTTTGAATGAACATTTAATTATATGTAAATCAGTAACTTATGTATGTTTTAGATATCTAACGTTATTCCATAATATAAGTACATAAAACTTGTCGTTTGCTATATTGGCTAATATATTAAATATATAAATTATTCAATTGACGGCCGAAATTAACACTGAGACAGTGAGAGTATATTTTACAAGCTGTATGAATTATAATTAATACATATTATTTTTTCGTTGGTATCATTCTCGTTTGTTTTATCATTACAATTTCATGAGCTTTTACAAATCGTATTTTAAAATATATCCAACGATTTGTCTGAAAAAATATCAATTTATTTATGTTGCTGAACAGTTTAAATATTCCAGTAAAATGTATGTTAACATTGAATCGAGATCTTTTTCAATCGTAAATTATTTAAACTTACTATAACATACGTTACTAATATAGTTGATAAATTATTACCTTAAAATATCGTATTTTAATACAAGTTTAAAATTAAAATGTCTACTAGATAATAATTAAATTTAATTAATGTAAAATTAATATAAAATACAACTAAAATTATTTACCTTTATTACTTTAAAAGTTAGGTTCTTAAAACTTTTTAAATTATTAATTTAAATCGATAATATAATAAAACATGTGGTATAATATTTTTTTTTAATACAAAAAAATGATGGTATAAAACACTGACTTTTAAAATAATTTAATCAGTAATTTTATTTATTTGTATGATAAAAAAGTGTCAACTAAATAATTATATAAACTATAAATAAAACTCTACCGGTTTTTGTTAAAAAAATTAATAATAACTATTTATTTTAAACATATTAAATTAATGCAATATTTTGGATAGATATGTTGTTGCACAAATGATACTGTTTTGTATGTATCTCACAACAATAAAATTTATTTTTTACAAACATGGTAGGTATAATATGGATAAAAACATATATTTTCATTCATATTTGTTCTGTCATTTTCTTACTTATTTTTATAACAACAAAAATTGTTGAATGCCCGTTAAAGCAATTATTATTATTGATACACATAATATTATATTGGTTATAAACTTTTTGGTATGTTTTTTTTTTGTCTCAAATAATTAAAATTAAAATTGTGATTTTTTCATTATTAAAGATTGTTACTATACTTATGAATACTTACATGCTTTAAGTTATTGAATATAAATTATAAGTTTATATAATTTATTAAAATTCTATTTTTATTCATTGATATTTATTTTTAGTTTCAATATTCTAATACGAGAACTGAAATGTTTTTTCTTTTAATTCATATATTATATATGCATATATGTGTTAATAATTAATAACTTAATAATTAATTTATTACATTTTAAAGATTAGATCGAAAACAAATAATAGTTTTTATGTGATCAAACGAACATTAATTAAATAGTTGCTCATAAATTCTATCCAAAACTTTTAAAATTTCATACTCTTATATAAAAAAATTAAAGCAAACAATAATAACAATTTAACAGTAGGGCAGGTATTTAGTGAAAACAGATATCGTATGAGTTAAATTGTATATTATTTTATTACATTAAATAATGTGGATAATATAAAATTAATCTGCTTAGTTATTGCATAGATTATAGAATAGAGCAGTATATTCTATAATCAATGGTTATAGTTTAATTTGCATGGGCGACCACCGATAGTTTATCATGTTCTGTTTTAAAAATGGTTCATTAGACTGATTTATATCAGTAAAAATAAAATATATTAGTAAATAATAATTATAGTCTAAGATAATCTGTTGAAAATTTGAAATGTTTTCTAATTTATACATTTTAAAAGTACATTTTCGTTGTATATTATAAAAAGATATTCTTTCTAGTGATTATTATTATTATTCAACGTGTTAATTATAAAAATGTGGAGTGCATAAAATTGGTGAAAAGGGAATAACAACTAATTAAAATGTGACAGGTAAACAATAAAAAACGACGGTAAAAATAAAAGTAGATAGGTGCTATACAATCGCACTGTGTAATAAACTTCCTAAAACGTATACAATAGTAAAGTTTGTTTAAAATAACAAACAATTTTAATTGAAAAATATAATCACCACAAAATGGTACACAATTCTTAAAGATAATTTAAAATATAAATTTTTAACTATAAAACAATTACAGTTGTACAGTTTAACGTGTACAAGAAATTACTATAAATTTTAGACAAAAGCATTATATAATGTTCCTTAGTTACGAGGAAATGATCTGAAAAATACGACTCTACATAAATTATTAACAGTCTCATAGGTAACCGTTCAGTTAACCTAAACGTACTTGAAATGGTTTAAAACATCTAGAAAATTTTTATGAAAAACTGGAATTAGAAATCTCAGAATAAGTATTTTTAAAATTTACACGCAGTGGCGTATAAATTATAAATTATAAGTTGTATAGTAAAAACATTTTTGGAATTCAGAAAAATAATACAAGTTAATCCCATGTCCGCATAGCTTATTAAAATCGTCTTCTATCCAATAAACAAAAAATTCCACTTTATTTTATAGTCATAGTTTGATTGTAAATATAATTAATTAAAAACAGAAACATTATTTTGTTCAAACTTTGAAAGATATTATTACTTAAGTTTCTTGGCTGTATGGAATAAAGATTATTGTTGTTTAGATTTTAATCATTACAATATTTTTTTTACTTTGATATTTATAATACTAAATATTAGTGTTTTTATTACTTATGTTATTTCTAAAATATATTTTTTTAAATGTCTCGTATTATTTACATTTTACCTTTAAAAATTTGAGTCTTAATAAGATTTTAATTGATATATTTTATATTTAAAGCTATGTTTAGTCATTCTATTTGTGTTAATCTTACAGTTAAATATATCATAATGATTATTATTAGGTATTGTCATTGTCTTGAATATTAACAAGTTAATTAGATTTATTATTTTTTTTTTAATTATCAATATTTTGGATGATATTATGATGTAGTACTGTATATTTATTTTATAGTTAAATTTTTATGAATATTTTCATAATTTTTTATATTGACGTTTAATAGAATAACACATTTTTTTTTCATAATATAGCCAGCCCCATATATATATATATATATTACATTTTATTAAATAACCAATTAAACATCAGTAGACAAAAAAATGTAATATTTTTTTTTTTTGAATTGATAGTTTACCGACTCAGTATATTCGAAATATAGTCTTCGTAAACATTTATACCTACCACCTTGCCCAAACAATATGACGAAACCCAAACTTTCGAATGAAATATTTTTTTCTGCAACGCTACGGTTTGTGCTACGTGATTCGCAAGTAAACGGTAAACCAACCGTCAGTGTATCAGGGTAGGACGGGTAAAAGTACCTAACACGCCGCGAACATGCGTGAGACGCATGCTTAGTCTAACCTGACCTGACTTTGGGAGCTTATCATTATTATTCGTGTATTCATGTATCGCATCCATTATGGTAGCCTTTGTGCACATCTCCCTATTGGAAGTCTCATGCCTACCATTCCCACGATTCCGTGGACACATTGGTTGTCAGCACTATTTTCATTTTATTTTTCACGAAATAAGCTCCTTTTTACATAGGTAACTATGTACAGTGAAACCTCTTTATTGTGAACATTTACGAGAAATTACTAAATGTCCACTATAGGGTGATGTTATAGAGAATTGGTTATACATATACATACATTGAAATTGGTATGTATTGAAATATTAATTTATTATTATTATATATATATATATATATATATATAATATGTATGTAGTAAAAAGTGGGTATATAAATGTGTTATGTTTATGTACAATTAAAAAATCTGTAATCTTTTTTTGTGTAAATTGTTTCTGCTTTTCACAATGAATTTGCAAATTTGCTGTCATTGATAATACGATCTCCTCTTCTTACCGAATACATTATCGAAACATTTATCATTTTTCGAATAGAAAAACAATTATGATAAGATTAAATTTGAACAAAATGTATAAAAGATAAACATTTTATGAAAGGTAAATTTTAATTTTGCTACCAGTTTTTAGTGTCCACTAAAGAGGTTATAACTCTTATTATAAGCATATACCTTTGCCGGAGAATTTAAAATTGTTCAGTATTGGAAGGGTCAATTAATAAAGGTTTTAATGTATAGACATACTATATAACTAATGTACTACTATATACTAATGTATAGTATATATATACTCTGGATCAAGGACAATTGGTTCTTAATCATACATATAATTACAATAATAATTATAATTTACGAAAGCCTGGAAAATATTTATCTTAAGCTATACAAATAATTCAAAAGTTCATCTTTTGAAAAGTTAATATAAAAGCTATTACAAATATATACAATGTTTTTTTCTCTATCACTTAAAAGTTTCAAAAATTTTTTTAACAAGTTGACGGCCACGCGATTACCATAGTTGGTACTCTCATGATTTATCTCGTACGACACGGTGTTTTTATAGAGCTGTCCTCGAACGCTTTGAATACCAATACTGGTACTCACACGCACCATTTGACTCGTGATAACCGTTTGACCGTAATAATTAATAGTTTTTTTCGTGATTACGTCACTGTGTACCAACTACCATTATTGGTACTCAATAATCCAAAAAAACATAAAACCCTACGAGCCATAAACAGTGTGTACCAAATTTAGCAATCATGTCGTATGAGGACAGATCTAAAAAATACCATGGAAATTTATTGTTAAATGCTTCAGGTATGTTATTAGTTCGGGCATAGACTTTTTTGATACATTATATATACACTCCATAAATGTGGTAAAAAAATTGGTGGTTGAAATATATTTCAAGTATTTCAACCATGATTAAATTAAAATTGATACATTCTGTTTGTTAGTAATTGTCTTAAAAGAAAATTGGCCGGGGACCAATTGTTGGTGTATACAATTATGATGGGGACCGATTGTCCGCATACGGCATTTTTATGCCTGGACCAATTGTCCCGGGACTAATTGTCCGTATACGTATATGCTCCTTATGCGGGGGCATATAATCGTTTGGTGAACAAAGAATTCAAAGTTAGTAAATGGAAAAGCACAAAACATTACGATGAGCTCTCTCAACCTGTTCTGAGTCGATTGCAGTACAGGGATTCCAAAAAATACGACAAACATACTTCTTATGCAGTATAGTAAAATAATACTCTGATCGGCAATCCGTCTCTTAGTATCATAATAATACAGGGTCCGTCAAAAAAACCCCCCTTATTTAGAAATAGCGCTGCGTGAGTTGTGCTGATGGTACAACAGTGGATAGGGTATCGATGGATAGTGGTATACGTGCCATTTTTAGTAGATGTAATGTCGAGGGACCAAAAACAAAAAAAAAAAAACGAAATAAAAACCAATAAAAAAAAAAAAAACGAAAATAAAACGTGATTTAAAAAAAAAAATGTCTAAATTTAAACTTTTTAACGTGATCACCCCGTGATTACGTTCTTTGGAGATATTTAAAGTCACAGTGTACGATCATCGCCCCGCATCTCTACAAGCATTTAAGTAGCCAATTACCATGCACTGGCCTCTGTTACACCAGAAATGACAAAGAGTTATGGAAAACTATCGGGAAAGGCTTCGTGAATGTGTTAACAATGGAGGACACCAATTAACCGATATAATGTTTAAAATAAATAATTAAAAATGGTATAATATTTATAAGAAAAAAATTAAAGAATTTTTTCTATTTGTTTATTTGTTTATTTGCAACTTCCTCTTGAAATATGGGAAGTTTTTTGCCGGACTCTGTATTATACGTATAGTAAATCGATGACGGGTCTTCATCAGTTGCAAATGGTCGTCAGTGATGTGGTGAACGACTTTTGTCTAATGCAATTGCTTAGCCCTAGACATTTATTTTGTATTTAAACATTTACATTTTTGTGGATAATTTATTACTATAATATTTTTTTTTTATAATATACTTTCCACACCACTGATTATCGAGTCTTTTGACAGGGAGAAATGTAGAGAGATTGCTCATATAGGTCACAATAATAATATAATAAACGTTAACAGAATACAATATGCCGAAAACATACTAAATGGTTAGTAGGTACATTGTATATACAATGAGTACTTGCAAGTACGCAAAGTACGCGCTCAAATACCTATACATGTATTTGAGACATGCCATTAATTTTACACGTAGTAAAGTATATTATATATGTTTAAAAACGCGATAAATACATTAGGATCGCGGTGGGGTGATAGTGTTCCGAGAAGGTCCAAGTAAAATATTTTTTATACTCACGAGATGCTATAATTTATAAGTCGTAGCTGGTGTATTTATTATTTTGTCGTGGCGATATTATATTATTATTATTGTTATTATATTATCATCATCATTGTATTGTCGTGTTGTTATTAATTTTTAGTTCTATCGGTCTCAGTCGAAGTTATTCGATTCGGAACAACGATGGCTAAGAAACCAAATTTATACGTCCTGTTTTTCGCATAACCACTATACGAGACAATTCAGAGTAAACAATGGTCGATATTATTATTTTACCGATTATTACAAGTCTAAATCCAATAATTTTTATTTATTTTTTCAAATCAAAGTTTTTTTATTTTCCAAATCTGTAGAATTGTATTTTTAATGTTTAATGTATATAATTTTCTAAATAAATCGGACATTTAATTTATATTTTTAAAAATATTTATCTCTATGTGAAATTAAAGCATACACATAAACTACAAGCCCAGATTTTTTATTTTTGTAAAAACAAAACAACCATTTTTGGAATTTTTACAGTTTATGATGTTATAACTTTAAACTGATATTTGAATAATTTATTATCGAATTATTATAATTTGTATGATAAAAGCCCATAATTTTTCGTGTACCCATTAAAAATACAGATATATAGAATAAACAAGATTGCTAACTGTGATAAGACGTAAACCCACCATCCGCCGCCATTTAAAAAAAGGCCAATGGGTAACATTCATTTAATGTTGATAATAAGTAATAATCAAATTTATCTTAAGTTATCTTACACTTGTTCTGTGTATCTTATAGGTACGAGTGATAAGTGATAACGAAAATAAAACATTAAATGAGCGTTCAATGGCTTCAATCAATTTCACAGGCACTGTATCAGTGATGTCAAAGTTAGCAATCTAGTTTATTTTATTTATTTTATCTGTGATTAAAAGCTATTATATTATAATGCATTAGTGTATTACTAATACAACAAGTGAGAAATAAAACAGTTCTATTTATTATCATTATTCTACTTTAATGACAAATTCATAGTATTCATAGTAAATTCGTATTTTTTAGTACTATTTATATTATGTTTTGAAAAAAAGAATGAAAAATAGCTTAAGATATGTATTAAAACATTGGAAAGTATAAAAAAAATTCTTCTGTAATATTAAATATTTTGTTAAATTCTAAAATTTGTAACATATTAGCGGCACTTTAGTCACTAGAATCATTTTTACCACGTTGTTGGCCAGGAGGAGTTGTACAATATTATTTATTAAGTTTACTATGTAGACTTGTCCACTTATTGTTTGCGTTCTCGATGTGAATTCAGCTGTGGTAGATAATCTATACGCGTGTACATACTTGGTTAAAATATACTATTTTTGATTTTTTTTATAGACCAGCGGTTTACAAACTTTTACGGCCTCAGTACCCTTAGAAAATAGTTTAAGTTTCATGGGTCTCTAACTCAACCCTAATTTTTCAACTTTAAGATATATAATAGCCAGGGAAATTGCTGAGTTTTATGTTTGACTAAAAACAACAGTTTAAAAACGAAATTTAATATTCTTATATTTTCATATACTTGATTAAAATAGTCGTATGGAGTGAGTGGAACATGTACGTTCACATAACAAACTTTGAAACCGGCTGATACAGACAATCGTCCTGCACGTACATTCCTCCTGTGTCTGTCACAGACAAAATTATAATAACTGAGTCGTTATATTTGATTTCTTATGTAGCTTACAGTGATTTACCGTGCTATGAATGTAGTCATATTTCTTTCGTATTTTCATTAATCTTATACGTTTTCACGTGTTTTTCAGTGTTACGCAAAGGTGCTTCTTTGACTGCAAGACATATCTTATTTATTTTCACCACATGGTAATAATTAGCATATGACTTCTATGTATAGTAATGGGTAATTTTCGGAACATCATAAATTGTCGGAAGTTTATAAGAATCATGCAGAAACTGTTTGAATGAATTACAATTTATGCATCGTAAGGGTAAATAATGATGTATACTATTTCAATATTCAAGTCATTTTTTAAATTTAAATTTGAAAAAGCACTTATACTACTTAAAAATATAAAAATATAATACATTTGTTTCAATTTGAATATTGTGTAATGTGTACTTATGCTGACATAGGTAATATTGAGGAAATCGATGAGTTTCTTCTCTACCGTTAAAATTTTCAATTTTTTTTAAATAAGTACAGTAAAAAAAAAAATAAATAAATAATAGACATTGTAACGATTAAATAACGATTTAATCCTACAAATCTTTTACAACTGTTAATAATAACAAGAAAGTATTATTAATAATCGTATTTTTTATTTCTTTAGTCATTTTAAACAGTTCTTAACACTCAAAATCTCATTGTTGAAAAATAGGTATGAAAAAACAGGAGATACCATAAAAATGTAATATAATGTTATTATCAAATTATGCAATATAAATTAATTATATTTTGGATCATAATCTCAAAACCCTGATAAAGATTTTTTCTACACCGAGACAAAGTTTAAAAAAACCGAAACGTCTGGACACAAATCTATATTGTAGCCACACCCACGTACTTCGAGGTACGTCTTAATTTCGAGGTAATATGTATTATTATGTATTATTGTACGTCGACGGCAACTATAAGGCAATTGGATAAAACTAATGAGGTACAGACGAATATTATATGTATGTCATATAAATACTTTGCTGGCGTTCCTATAGTGTTACTTTAATAATGTGATTAATTGACAAAACATTCGTTTAACCGTTGTTTTTTTATAGTTTCCTTATACCTCTCAAAATAAAAAAACTTATTTAAAAAGATTTTATCAGTAGTAAGTTAAGTAGTATGTATATGAAAGTACTTATTTTGAATATAATAATTTTTTCTACTGAAAATATTACCTATACATTTTGAAATTAAAACAATATAATAATAATAGTCATGTAAAAAAATAAATAAATAATAATATGTGAAACTATCTATATCTCAATATAACAATAAATGGACAAAAATTATAGTTTTAACAGTCTTTGTTTTTTATGGTACCTACCCTAGTTTTATACCAGAAATGTGTAAACCATTATTCTGTTCGTCGGTGTAATTTATTGTTTTCAGTGCAATTTAATTCGCTCTCGTTCGTAAATACCACGCCAAATACAGGTATTATTGTGCGTGCCCGATATATTATTATTTTTGATTATTTTTACGCCATTCGCTGAAAATTAAATTTTATTTTCGGTAAACTAAATTCATCTAAAATATATACTATGGCCGGCAGTGATGCGTTTTTATCAAAACAATGTAGAACAATATTATTATACTGTTTGCGCACCGATAATATTGAGAGAGATTCACCAAATAATAAGCATATGTACTCCAATTTTTTCCCTGTATAACAATAAATTTGTTCAACTTATGATTTTTGAAATTTTTGAATACACTTAAAGACATTATTTTCAATTTATAAATATTTTTTTATTACTTAAAAGGGTGTATTATTTTTATAAAAACTCCTGTTTTTAAAATGAGAACCTCTTATTTGTATACTACATTATTTAATAGATATTTTGTTTAATAATGTTTTTAATTCTAAGCATACGATTTTGAATAATTTCATTATTGGAGAATAAAAAGGGGTGAGCTTTCTTGGTGAATCACTCATAATGTGTTTACATTGTGTAATAGCTGTCTGTAGTGATGGTGGTTTTATAGAGGACATTAAATTCATCGAGGTTAAACTTATATAAGTTTCTATTTTATGTATACTGTAAAAACTACGCCAATATATCATATTATATTATCGTATCAAGAGAACGAAACGTAATTCAAAGTTTACCTTCTCCTATTCCCACCAAAAAACCCCGTAAATTATAACAAATTATATATATATATATATATCTTATATATAAGATATATAATTGTGTCAGATAGCAGTATAAAATAATACATTATTATTCACCGGTGAGATGTTTAATAAAACTAACGTTTCATGAATTAATAATAGTTATATGTAAACCGGTAAAAAAATATAGGTACAAAAATACTTCTGGCAATAGAGAGTACTAGTACTTACATACTTATTTTCGTTTTTCTTTTTTTTTTAATATTTTTAATATTAAAAATAAGTAATTTTTGGTTTCTAACAACGAAGCGTTTGAATAAACGGGATTTATAATAACTACGACCTAGAGTCTGTACATATTTTATTATGAATAACAAATAGTATACAAATAACAATGTCAAGCAGTGTTTATAATGGAGTTTACCGTACAACCACTATAGAAATAACACATAATTCCGACTTAAAAATTTTTAAACCGTAAAGTTGTATATGTTTTTTTATATTTTTGTTGAAAAATAAAAAATACTTATAAGCAAATTACTAAACAATCAATTCGGACATAAGTTAGTAAAATTATTAACACACAAATAATTTTGATTAAATATGAATACATTTAACACGTTTTAAAATTGTATTTATTTTTTTAGTAACATTGAATATTTTAATTCGAGTAATGAATAAAATTACAGTAAACATTATTTAAATTTTAAAATATAATTTAGATTGTATTTTTAAGTTTAAAGATCTAAACGAATGGACACGTTTCCCCGCTACAATAATATGACAGAATAAAAATATTTTATCAGTCATCATCCGAATACATTTTTATTTATATTTTTAATCAATTTTTATTTCGCCTTAACGACTTGAAAATTATTATAGTACTACATTAATTTATATTTAAATAGTTATTTAATTTTATAACTATCATGTTATACACAATGAAAGATAAAAACAAAAATAATACGAACAAACTTGATATTGTGAGTAAAATTACGTAGGTATATAAAGTTTGATAATATATGGTTAATGGTTATGCATATTATAATTATTACACGTAGTGAAGGTCAATTTTAATGACCCTCTCCTCATTTTGAAAATTTGTACTTTTGATAACCAGACCAAACCAAACGTTTGAGAAAAAACTAAGATATCAGGCAGAAAAGGGGGAGGGGTGAAAATTGAATCGAAACACACAGACATGAGGAATTTGAAACGAAGAATTATTTTTATGCATCTTTAATGTGTCAAATGCCCTGGCATTTGTACTTCCGAACTTTAAAATGTACAAAGTTGTTTTTTATGTGTTGCGAAATATATTATGTTTCACCAACGTTTTATGAATTTATTATAATTTTACAAGCCTATATTTTCTGACGGAATAATATGAAAAAAATATAAATAAAATTACTTTGACATAGATAGAACATAATTAAATGTACGAGTACAACAATGTAATATTATATTAAGCAATTTTCATACGTAAATTGACATAGATAAATATATTGTTAACTAAATATTTATTTAAATATTAAAAAAAAAGAAATAAATAAAATATTATTTACAACAAATTATATTATTCATTTAATATAGTTGAATTCATTTAATTGCTTAAATAAAAACTATATTTTTGAATAATTATTAAACTAAATTTAAACGTAAACTTTCTATCATTAACATCCACGTTATATATGTTGCGTTGGTGATTCGATAATTTTGAGGGGGAAGGGTTATCTATCAATTGTATAATATAATATAATAATTGTGAAATTATTTTTGATTGTCAGTCACTACCTAAATCTTAATACATATAAAAATGAAATGATGTTCCTTGGTAAGGGCATAACTTGAAAACGGGTGAACTAATTAGAAATTAAACTTGTACTTCATACATAATAATTTATGATACGTGCATTAATACATTTAGGTAACTAGGTACTTATCCAGAGTAACTAAGGTCTCGTTTATAATTGGCTATACGTTTTCGTTTAGCACAATATTTTCCATCTTATTATTATTTATTTACTTTATTTTGTATTATTTAAAGTAACCGTTTTTAAATATTTATTTGTTATACGACTTCAATAAAATAAGATAAGCTCTTTTAATTTTTTTTTTAGAATTGATTGTGTCGACTGTAAAATCGTTTTTAATTTATTTTTATGATTAAGCGTAGATTTTGGTAGAGATGAAACAGATCTGTTTTATTATATATTAAATTTAAATATATTTGGGAAATTAAAAAAATATAAAATATTTGGTAAGAGTAGTACGAGGCAGAACTTTAATTTTTGTTTCGTGTTTTTCGATTTATACAAATATAAAGTGATTTTAATACGTGTATTCGATGCTAAACAAAATGTCGGAGTTATTGATTTAAAAAAAATATTATATACTTACTTTTAATTATTATTTTAATTTGTATATGGTAAAACGCACAAAAAGTTTCATACACACATCAGCTTAGCACGTATTTGTTTGATAATTAATATAGTTACTTAGTTCGTATAAGATTTTTTTTAAATCATTCATCAAAAGTTTTTTTTTAAAAAAAATGCGTTAATTTTATAGTTATTATTACGATACCTTAAAATTCAATAGAATCTATTATGTGTAAGTCTGTAATAGATTTAAACTTTAACAATGAGTTGAGTGGGTGGTTGAGAAAACGATGAGTTCAAATGTTTTGAGTCGAAGTATCCACCAGAATAGAGGTCACTAGGGCATGAATAAAACCGTTGGAAAAAAAAGATAAATCAAACGGTATAAATACTTTTTAACAAAATTCGCTTAATATTCTATTTCAAATATCGACAAACGTACGGATGATAATTTATTACACCACATTTTAATTGAATGTGTGCGCATCATTGCGCGTGCATGCGTGAAATAGAATATTTACAACATTACCTACAACATGCGCGAATCGATTCTAACGACTCGAAAACAAACAATAATGGCCACACAATCGTTCATATGATATCATATAGATTTAATCACTATACAATATTACGTTGCTGCGGTGTACACTAGACGAAGACGTATTTATTATGTATTGCAACTGACATCGCGGAACGCAAATACGGTGTGTATATCTACAATATTAATGTTTATAGCAAGGCATTGTTAGCCGGTACCTATTATTAACGTTGCGTATCATAAGCAATCGTACGGCGTTGGTTTTTTTGTGTTATTTCTCAATCTTGTTATTCTCATCTATCGTGAGACGTTTAAATTTAAAAGAAAACAAAATCGTTAAAAAAGCGTCATAAGCGACTAGACACATCCTCTGCGTGTGTAATAATATTATAAACACAGTTAATTTAGTATTCAGAGCTATATCGGTGTTATCTTTTAATATTATGTCGACAAGTCTAACGCGAAATATTACAATACCATAAATGATGGCGAAATGTATTAATTTATTTTTCTTTCTTTTTATCTTTTCACAGACTTTACTCAGTCGAAGAAAATCACCAGATTGCAACCATAGGAAATTTGATGCAGCCAAGCGGATCAAGCGTAAGTCGAAATGACATTTTAACTATATGCGTATTGTGCAATATACGTCATGATGGTATTAAAATGAAAACAATCTCAATAGCAAATTATTTACATCCATAGGCGTATTAGTGTTATACATATAGTATTTAATGATCTTATATATAGGTAACCAAATGACGTATAGCATATTATTGTTATTCAATACCTCAGAAGCAGAAATATGCCCGTTTGTTGTGTTTACTACTCGTATTATTATAGCTACGCGTATTTATGAAAAAAAAAAACTATTTTATTTGTTACAAATTATTATTTTTCATATATTAAGAAAATAATATGCTAAAAAATATAGCGATCCGACGTGAAGTGTTACGTGTTGCATTGCAAGAAGATCATTAATCAACTACGTTTTGATCAATAATATACAATACATAAACAATAATATTATTATAAATAAATATTTACGAAAAAATCTGTACAATATTATATTATGCTACTTGTATATTGTTTAATGATTATTCGAGCGATGGTTGTAATAAATCAATTAAATCCAATCTTTTATTTTATAGAATTGTAACATTTTATTTTTACACATTTTAAATGCATAATATGATTTAATAATTTATAAACTTAACTCTATGAACATAGTTTTTTTACCTAGGCACTTAAATACTGATTATATTTCCAATCACAAATTTTATTATTAATCGACGGTTAATATGTTCAAAAATAGTAAAAAAAAAAAAAAAAATAATAAAAACGCTATTCGGTTTTATCTACACGTTTAATCGACAAACTTAACTACAATATTGTTCGTACATTATGGTGAAATGGACACATAGTGTTGGCAATCTGTTATTTTATCGTTATAAATTTAACAACTGTTTGAAAATTAGAAATAAATTTACCATTTTAATATTAAATATCTGTACTTGAAGGAGAAAAACAGACAAATACATTAAAAAATACACCAAAATCTGGATTTAAGTCCAGTGAGTGTATAATGATTATTTGGCGTAAAACCAAACGTAATCATTACAATATGTTATAAGTTATAACATATTTATGTGTGAAATCGCAAACGCAGCTGATGCTAATACGTTTCGCTCTATGACCCAACATAACCCTAACAGCCACCCCTTAACCAATATCCACCCCACTACTCAATGTTCTCCCGTCTGACCCAACATACTCCTACAACCAACAATATGTACCCGCGGTATGCATACACTCCGGCGTAAGTCCAAAGTGCCGAGTTGTAAGTATAGAGCGAGTCTTTTATATTATACCTGATTTAAAATCGTTACAACTTACAAAGCAAGATGTTTAAATAATTTTTTTTACTATTTTTTTATGGTTATCATTTTTAAGTATTGAATGCCATACATTTTTAACTTTATATATCGAAACAGAATAGTATTCGGAGTATATCGATTTATAAAAATATAATATATACAATCTCGGATAAATTATTAATTAGTTATAATTAATAATTATTTGAAGTCTTGATGAGTGGGGTAGTGCAATACAATTTTATGAATGCTAGTACATGTTTCTACCACTCTACTTCACTTATTAATTAACGTCTAAAATTTCGATTTTTATGTATTCAAAAAATATTTTGTTAAATCCAAATAAGGAATTAAAAATTCATGTTGTCTTTAAAAAATGATAGCGATAAAAAGTATATTTAAAAAAAAATAATTTAAATGGATTACCGATATATAATATTAACTATGCTTTTGCTGAGTCAATAAATGTCATAACTAGAGCAGTCTTAAAATTTTAGTGATGGAGGTCAAACTTTGTTTTATGTTGCTTTAACCAGAGATAAAATTTACTAAATCTGTACTATAATGTAATATCTGAGCTAAATATCGTATTATAAATTCATAATAGGTATATATAACTCAACCTAACCAATGAAAACATTCTGTACATCACTTTATGTTTATATATAAGGTTATTCTTTTGTTTCCTCCTTAGTTTACGCCAACGTTGCTGATCGTCAAAACAACAACAGAACTACCATTATTTGTACCTATCGTAATGTGACGTAACCATTACGCGAAAAATAACAATTTTCATAACGAAATTTGAACGCAGAGCTATTGTTGACAAAATTTAGCACTTGTTATTGGTCGTGGGTATTTAAATTGGTCCTATCGTTATTTTTATAATTTGCAAGTTCCGATTCGGTGATTTTCAGTATGAATCGAATTTTCATATCGACTGGCCTGAACGAATTTTCAAATATATTATTATATCTTTTAGTCTTGAATTGATTTTGCGCAACAATAATTCTTAAATAAAAACTAGTTGTATGTAATAATGGACTTATTTATTTTTCCAGTTAATATGTTACGTTTCAAATAAACCATATTTAGTGCTCAAGTTGTGAAAGATTAAGTAAAGGATCTCGGTTAGATTATTTTAAACTTGCGTTCCAATGAGTGTACCACAAATTCACTGAAAGTTTTACTACATTAATATTTTGTATACTTACATCGTTAAAATAAA
The DNA here is from genome assembly GCF_003676215.2 of Rhopalosiphum maidis. NCBI lineage: Eukaryota > Metazoa > Arthropoda > Insecta > Hemiptera > Aphididae > Rhopalosiphum > Rhopalosiphum maidis. Next base: position 58,295,227 of record NC_040878.1, on the reverse strand, counting down.
TTCATGTTAGTGACGTAGATTTATATTTACTCAAAAAAAATTACATATTAAATTCAGCTGTCACAAATAACAATTTTTTATTTTTTAATTAAAGTTTCTATGTTGATAGCTTAACTAATAACTAGATAAAAAAAAATATATAATTAACAGTTTTATTAAATACTTTTAGTATAGACTATTAATAAATAAATAATAACAGTTATTAGCAAACATGCGTCACGCCGACTTTAAGAATCTATCTAGTCTAAAATAAAATCAACAATGATTTAAAAAATTATAAAATCTATAAAATTGTTTAATTTATTTATTGACAGTATCATTGATAAACATTTAATTGTAATTTGATTACTAATTAATTCGGGCATTAGGTTAATCCATTGTGCTCTAAGTCCCCACAATTCAAGCGCTGATTGTATTATTCTATCCATACGATATATTACGCAAAGTCTTTGTGCAAACATAGTGATATTGGAAGTTTTAAAATCTCACCACCGAAACAAAACGTTATAGGCTCGATAAACAAGCTCTGTCTTAGTTTATTTTTTTCGGTCTCCGATTTATTTTATAAAAAAACAATATTATAAGATATTCTAAGCATAACGTCGAGTAACATAACATGCGATATTATAACATAACAATATTATATATTTATAATTACAGTAAGCCCGTATTGTCTGTCTAATATACAACATGATTTATGTGCACAATGTCTATGTATATGGACTTACATCATTTGCAATATTTCCATCCATTTGACTAATCTATTTTACTTTATCGGTTTAAAATAAACCGCAATAGAAACGTACCTTTTAGGGAAGTAGAAAATATATGATAGTCACTGTTGTGTTAAATAACATTTATGGTAACATATTATTCAGTATTATATAGCGCAATTGAAATTCTTATTAACGCTAATTAAAGTGCTAAATAGTAAAGTAATATATTATACAACAGTAGATAATATTTATCATTAACATTAAATGTACATTTTAACATCTGTTTATCAATGTTTAATGATTATATCGAAAATATCAACAAGACTTCAACGAATTGCTTTACACAGTGAGAAATAATGTCAATTATTAACGATCAATCAAAATCTTGGACGAGAAGTTTTAGACACTGCCGTTAAATAGTTTCATTGTATGTAAATGATATAATTTAATACTAGAACGGAGAAACATATTTTATTAATTTATTATTCATAAAATCATCTATTATTAACAGAATACCATTTTCATCGTGTAAAACTTAGATTTTACATACAGCTTTTTGATGTTAATGATTCGAAAAAGCGATTTATTTTATTAGTTTGTATATATTATATAATGTATTTACTTAGATTATTATCGTGTAAGACTGGTTTATACTTAAAATATTATGTAGTTTATGTAGTTTGGGCAAGTAAATGTACGTTTGTATTATTTCCATGTACCATACGATCGATATGTGACTATACACATATATTTTAAATATATAACAACTGAAGTACACAGTATACACACGCATGTACTGAATAACTGAACATAAAACTTTTTTTAGTTATTTTTCCTGTGAGAAAGTCATGTACCACATTTTTTTAAAAACCTTCAGGGACAATTTGATGAGTGAAAAATAAATAGTAATAATATTGATTTTTATTGTAAAACGAATGGTACTTATTATCTAAAAAATAAAACATTTTTAAAATAGTATTTTATAAAATATTGTATATGGCGTGTACCTACAAAACAAACTAACTGTATACTTTACATAAAAAAAAAAAAAAAATACTGAATTAAATTTACTGGCTAATATTAAGACGAATTGAATATTTTTAATGTATTGAGGTTTCAAATATCTAAGTAGGTTAAAAAAAGGCAACTTACTAAAATTAAATTTATGAAACTTAATTTATTTGGCAGAAAATAATATATTGTGCATATTATATTTAGTAATATTTGGTTTTTAAAAACCATGACTGGGTATAAATGTAAATAGAGCCCTGGGGGAGAAAACCTTATGACGCCTTACATTATTATATTATTCTGATTTATTTTGCATTCTTCGTATAAGACCGATTTTTTGTTTTCGAACCCACAATACATTCATTTTATATTTAAAGTTCCAAATAATAAGCTTTAAGTAGGATTTAAAAGGACTTTTAAGTATAATAATAACAATAATATCTATAGTATATAATATATAATAGAAAAAAATATATATACGCTTATTTGTGGTCGATAAATAATAATTATTTATTAATTATTTATTCAACTATATGTTTTCTAATCATATCATTAGCTGTAGTTAAATAAATCATGTAAGGATTTGTGTCACTCGAAATAATAATATATCTTTTGACGGGTTGCATATGCCTAACCGTTACAGTCCAACGGATCCTTAAATAATAATTTAATGGACCATGCTCGGATGATTACATTTTAATGAGCTTTTACATTTTTCAAATATTTATAAAATTTAACTTAAATGGAATAATAATTTAATAATTTGTGTTAGATATGAAAATAACACAAGTTATCACAGATCAATATATTATTACTAAAATAATGAATATTGATAAGGTTTTACACCGAACATACCTAGTTACATTGTTTAAGTTTTATACAGTTAATGTACCTAAACTGTGATTAATTTAAAATTATTATATAGAGTAGTATGGATAGAAATTATTGGTACTCTATGTTTTTCATTTTTTGTTTTTCATTATTAATGATATTATAAATTTACTAGAGAAACTATACACATAAACTAGATGCATAATATACATAAACTGACATTTAAACTTTATAAAAAATAACGAACTCAATATAGGTTAACTAATAAGACTAAACTAAACTAACTTTTTTAATTTTCTAGAACGAAGAATGGAAATAATGGTTGATATCTCTAAATTGGATAAATAAAAATAGTCATAAGATATACTTAAACGCTCTTATATGTGGACGTTTCAAACTTAAAGTCAACAATAACATTTCATTAAATGTCAAAAGATCCTAACTACTTTCCACGTATTGTTTGAACTCAATTTTGTAAAATAACAGTCATGGCGTTGAAAATAAGTCACACGCTTTTGCAAAGAAGTATTTTTACTTATTTTTCGACAAGGCACAGTTAAGAATATTTTGTTTAATGTGAGAAGTTTAAATATCGAAAACTTACAGCAAAACTAGACTGGACTTCTAGCTGTTCTAATATTTTGTTTGATATCATTTAAGATTATCCACACTATAATAGGTACAAAGATGTATTTTATTAGTTTCAGTTTCGAAAATATTGAATATAAAGTGAAAATACTAACCTTTTCCAATTTGTCAAACATTATAGGTACTCATAAAGTTACTTTGTTTTAATTAATTCAAAACCAACGTTTTAAATTAGTACTTACGCAATGTAATTTCATAGCTTACAGTGACTTAAACAATTCAATAAAAATATATTACATTGAATTTTTAATTTAAATTAATATAGTTTTAATGTACTTTTTATATTCTTTAATATTATAACTGTTAGAAATTTGACAAAATTATAGTTTTCTGTATTATTATGTAAAATGATTTTATAACACAAGATGCAATCATATTTTCCAAAAAATATCGCGTGTGTTTATTTTTTATTATTTTATACATTTAGGTACTTTAACAACTAACAACAAACACTTTATTAAAAAAAGAAATAATGAATTTTTTATAATATTTTTACGATGGTCGTTTTTTAGGTTTTTAATTTATTTTGAATGAAAATACTCTTATTTAAATTTCACAGTATTTTGAAAATAATTGTACATATTTTAACTTTTGATGCTATGTTTTTTCATTGGGAATTAATGAAGATAAGCGGAATTTTAACTTTAAATGTATTTGATTATAATAAAGTATCAATTCAAAAATTATTAATATTCTATTATAAAAATATTAACTCAGAAGTTAATTTTTTTCTCAAAATACAACGTTAAATAAGTCATGAATTTTCATTTAAAATAAAAAAAAAAAAATTAGAAATCAGTTATATTAATATAATAATAGCGAATAAAAATAGTACATTTTTTCAAAATTGTTAGTATGGATCAATATGAAAGTACTTTAAACTCCAAATCATGGTTTTTTCCGTTCATTTAAAATCATGCTACAATTATTTTATTTATTAAAAAACATCTTATTTTTAATGTTCATTTGTATGCTCGTATGCCATGAAATTTGGTTAAAAGCTTTTACGTAAAATAATGTTTCCAATGAATGAATACGACATATTGTGTTAAGTTATTTGTAAAGAACAATACGGTTTCACCAATCCCATTTAAGGTAAGTTCCTATATAAAAGTTCTCAACTTCAATACAGTTTTAAACAAACATTTAAAATAAATTTTCTTGATATAAAAATCTATAATATTGTTCATTACAATTTATTATACTTACTTATTTTTTTAAATTATTTAAATGTTATTAAGAATTAAATTTGACTTTTTGAAATTTATAATTTTTCAGCATAATATTTTAAGTATATCGATTACATTTATTTTAAATTGCTTATATTAAAAATACAAAACTGAACACATATTTAAGTTCTAAATGACTCTTTATTAATTCAAAAATTGATAACAAATTACGAAATATAATAATTATTAATTTAACATAACTATTTTTGGTTCTAATTTTAAAATTTTTATTTTCCAACAATCTGCACTTGTTATAATGTATATAATATTATTTATAATATTTGTTAACAACATTTTAAAAGTAGACGTTATTATAAAGGATGATTACAAGGTGAAAAAACTATAATCTTTATTTCACAATAATATTCATGTTCAGTAGACCACGAAATAAGATGAAATGATACTTTTTTTTAATCAAACCTGCTTTAATATAATTTCACTAGAAATTCAAAGTTTGAATCTATTAGAAACTAGTTATTCAAGACTACTGACACATTATTTAAGGTTTTTTATTTTGCGAGCAATAATATTATTAATAATTATAAAAAGGTGAGAAAGTGGGTATCGCATTGCTGTACAGTATAGTGTTGATCATTGTAATAGATAATATGTAAATTTGAACTAAATGACGTATAAATCTATATCACTAAGTGGATTCCATAATGTACTTAATGATATTGTTATTTAGGTATATAAATAAGACTTTATGTCATATAACTGTAACAAAATGATTTTTATATTGAACTTGATAACTAGGTCATTAGAAATATATAGGTGTAAATAATTTAATTTTTTAATAACTAGAAAATGTTCATGTAGGTTTACATTTACAATCAGTTAAATAATTTTAAGATTAACTATAGACACATATTTATGATACGAATGGTTGTTTGTATAATATAATAATGATTTTAATAATTATGATAGAAACATGATTAAATGAATTAGTAAATAATATATATATATTAAATATAGTAATATTATTACTAAATAATTTATTTATGGATAAAATAATAATAATTTTATTTACAAAGCATTTGATATATAATAAAATAATTATGTTAAAGTTAATATAATGATTTTATTGATCAATAATATATTGTTCATTCTCATAGAAACGCTTAAAGAATAAGTTAATATAATAAAATAAAACAAACAAAAACTGGTTAATCGTATAATTTGTTTATTTTAATACAAATAATGATAATAATTATATTCAACTCATTGTATGTATAATTCTCATTTTACGATAATTCAATACAGTTCTAATTTTTTTTTTTTATTTAGAATCAATACTTTTATGAAAAATAAATAATTGCTGTGATTCTAGATAATGGAATGTTCTGTTTCGGATAAAAAAATATAATATTTTTTATTTAACATCATAATGATATCAAACAATTACTATTTTAGATTGTTATAAAAATAACGAAAATACATTGATAAACAAAATGCGTAACGTAATTTATATTATGCATGTGATATCCAAGTACAGTTTCTTCGCAAATTGCTCTTAAGAATTTCTATACAGATATGTATACGATATGTTTATATACGACATAACTTAACTAACGAGAACTACTACAGCATTATTATGTTAAACAATTTCGCATACTTCGCGTAGACGATAAATCGACCGACAAAAAGCAAAACATTATTTAACGTACTTGTTCAACAATAGCTATAAAAAAAGTTGCAAATATATTCGCGTACTATACTGTATTAAAAAAAAAGAAATCAAATCGAGTAAAACCTCGTGCGCTTGTTCTTCGAGAAATGTTTTCGTTACTCTCATTGATCACTAGTCAGGCATTTATACCTGTGGTTGTTCCGTCCGTTCCGATTATGTTGTGGTGTTTTGACATACAACAGTTTAATATTTCAAATATTGATAGTATGGATAAAGTCATTATAATAATATTATCATGTGTACAAATTAAATGAATTTGAAAATAAAAAATTATACATCAATTAATTTTAAAGTGTTTTTTTCATTATGTTTGATTTAATGTATGTACCTAACTTTGAAGACAAAATTAACGTTCATATTTTTGAAATATTTTATTATTATCGTCATTAAAATGTTTTTGGATTATTTTGGAAATATTGCCCTTTTAAAAATATATTCTTTGAGATTATAAAATTCACTATATTATGTATTCTTATTATCAAGGATTTATATTTTCAAAATAATTTTTATGATTCGCAGAGAAAACGTTTTTAAGTTGATTTTTGTTGTATAAGTCAAAAATATAATTTCTTAGTAAATAACGGTAAAACGGTTGTTCATACTTTACTCAATATGGATAATAAGTAATATAGGTTAGTGCAATAGTGCTTATTATTTAAATACAAAAATAATTTTTATCCTAATACGAGTATAATATTAATACGAATTATACACTGCATCAAGGACATTCAATAATGCTTATTATTGAATATATTATGTATACAAAATATCGTTATAACTATATTTAGACTTATATATACTTCATGAAAATCGGTAAGATGATCATTTATTATTTGTTTTTTTATGCTATTATCGGAAAAATGAACTCAAGTTATCAGGATTTTTTTCATGTTGGGTTGGTAAATATATTTAAGTAGTCTGTTGATTATTATTATCTATCGGTTGATAGGTCGCACTTCAGCTGTATTATAGTTGAGTTCCGTGAAGAGAATAGGGTTCCCGTCTACCACTACTACAGAAAAGTTGCGGCCGCTAACTGGCGTCCCGCTGTGCGTGGATAGCCGACTATTTTTTTGGGATTCTCACGCGTGATAGTTTTTTAAATTATATACTGATCTATAGTTTTGTGGTGGATAAGATAAAGTAAACCTTAATTATCTCATATAATCCCAAAATCTACGAATAAGATAAGATTTATTATGTGTTATAATTCATAGTGCATTTAAATTCGATTTTAACCACTTTTTTTTATAATGATTAACTATAGAATATCATTATAGATAAAGCCATTTTTGTTGTAAATCCGGTAATAATTGCACATTTGCACGTGTTAATTTCATCATTATGTCTCAAATATTATGTGAGAGTGGTTTGGGTTCAAAAAGCAAAGTGTTAAATATTGTAGATAAATATAAATACACTTCATTTTGCTAAATTATTAACCGGTAATAATAAACGTTGACGTTTCACTTTGCATTCATAGTAATAGTTTTTTTAAATTTATTTTTTTCTTATTTGATAAAAACAACCTATACCTTAGATCAGTGTTTCACTATGTTCCGCAGAACCATAAATCTTTGAAGATTACTTAAGGATTCGGTGAAACTTAAGTATTTTTTTTTTTTCAAAATATTCAAAAAAATTATTTTGAAAAATCTATTATTTATTTATAAAATATTAATTTATTTTAATTTTACATTTAGTTAATTACAATATGAAATGTACGTTAAATAATATTATTTTGTACTAATACAATATACGAAAGTCAATATTATAATAATAATAGTTATTATAATTATAATAAAGTCATACATTATTTTACTTTTGAATGTTATAATGATACCTTCTTAATAAATAATTGTATTAAATTTTGTTGTATTTAATATATTAGGTATAATATCATTGTTGCCGTTTATTGGCATGTTTAGTAAGTTGTATTCTCCTTTTTTGAAGATAATTTTAATAGGGGTTCCGCATAAAAAAAATATTATTGATTGGTGTTCCGTGATTTCAAAAAGTTTAAGACACTGCCTTAGAGAACTGGATTTTTAATTTGTTTTTTGCTATGTATCGGTAGAAAATCTATCCTCGGTTAGACAGGGGGTAGTCAAGGTCACGACACCATTTTCTTTTTTAACGTCTGGGCGTGTTTCCGGGAATGGAAGGGACTGCGAGATTTCATATTAATGGGTTGCTATTGGAGGCAAGACGGTTATAGAAGCGTTATTTTAAACGTTAAAAAAAAGTATAGAAGTACATGACGAATTATAATTATTTTATAATGATATTACAAATTTTATATTTAAGCACCTGACAAGTCGTAATTAAATTAAGATATACTTAATTATAATTTTATGTCTAATAAGTACCTGTTAAAAGATAATAAAAAAGAAAAAAATAAATATTTTTAAGCATGCCAGTATTGGTTTTCAGACCAAAGGCTGGGTAAAATGTGATGGAAAATGTTATAGTATCGAATCAAAAAGCGTGCGAGAACTCCAAAAAGTATTCAATCATACGCATGCACGTATATAATGGGATGCGAGATATCAATCGTAACCGTTTTAATAGTAGTGGTGGAGCTCCTGTTCTCCTCGAGTACAGACAGTAGTCTAAAAGTCCTCGACTACCCAAATATATTAAGAACACTTTTTTTAAATATTTAATAGTATTAATGCATCATGTATGATTTAAAAAAATATAATTGATATTACTTTTATTGATTTAAATGAATTTCAAGGTGATTTATAAGATATATATTTTTTTTTAATATAATCACTTTAAAACCAAAAATAATATAATATTATTTATATTCAATGTGATATTATTAGTTTCTATATAAAGAAAATCAATTAAATACTAAATTTTTGATTGAACAAGTGTGGTAAAACTGAAAAAAAATGTTACTCACAATTGTTGTTATAACAAATAAATAAAAATAATTTATTATTTATTCTTGTTTCGAAAAACAATCGTATCCTTAACACTTATACGACGTTACGTTGTGTTTATTTTATAAAATGTAGAAGATAATAGGTAGTACGTCAAGTGACTAGGAAATAATTGTTCTTAGAGTAAAAAAACACCGAAAAACTAATATTTTTCAAGTAATAGTTTTTTATTGTGTAACAACGTGTTATAATCTGCAGATTTTTAATTTTATGCTAACGTACCTAATATTATATATTCTAAATAATATTGCTAATTTTCCAAGCATTTATTGTTTATTATTTACAATAAAATTGCTAGTATTTTTCCCTACTCAATTTTCGCCTGTTGGCGACCGAAGGCAAAGTGTATTGAATTATTATTTTTACAGACGTAATTTCAAATACTTATCGAGAATTAATAAATTTCATAAGCCTTTAAATGTTTAAGTTCATTACATTTTCCAACTTCACATTCCCGAAAAAGAACTATTATTACATTAAGGTTACAATGCTAAACACAAGAAGTGAAAATTATAAACAAAGAACAAGACAATTTTTCCGAAAATAAGTTAACTAGACGCATTACTCTAGGAAATCTTGTTTTCAAGTATAATTATAGTATACACACTATTCCCGTGTTATTGTTAAATTCGTGTTAACAGAGTTCAATTAGTTATTTCGACGTGAATACAAAAATAATTGGCCATTTAACTTCGATGGCGAGTAGCGTCGTATTTATGTTCTATGTATTTACCATGATACATTTACACAGTCTTACGTTTTGAGTGTTGATTAGATTTAATTGCATTTATAGTTTTTACTTCAATCCGATTGAAATTTGCTTGGTTCGATTAACCTCTACTTACAAATAGAAATCGCTGAATCTCATTATATACTCGTGTCATTATAATGTAAAAAAAATATATATTTGTATGGAAATTTCGACAATCTTGTAAATTGACTATAGCCAGAGAATTTATCCTTTGATATCGCCTGTAATATTGTGTTAGATAAACTTGAAACGGATTTAAAAATGTGTGTATGTTTCTTTTTAAAATTATTTATTCATAGTCACATGTTTGTTTTATACGTTAGTAAAATGTTAACGCACTATTGAGCAGAACTATTCGAGCTTACTTGGATATTCGCCTCGAGTAATCATCGATGGTCTCGTTAACATCTCTTCTCTGTTTTCAGATATTATTAATTGTAGACTTCGAAGTTGGTTTATACAATCCTTGATTCCATTATTCGTACTATCTCGTAACGCAAAATATAATAACTCAGCCAGACTGCAATGCATCACACAACATCAAATATGTCTAGGAAACGTATCCCCACCAAATCTCAATTAATTAATTTGTTTTTAGATATATGTGGTTAAATATACCATCATAAAATGAAAACACATGGATTTTGCCTGTTTTGAGTGAAAAACAACAAAGAGAAATGAACCGGGTTAACAATCGCCAAGACATAATATAAAATAAGATCTGCGTTAATAACGAATTAATCATTTTCATGATAAAAGAGCCGTATCAACTGTATTGTTACCGGTGAATTATGTGTTAAATACATTTCATATTTTTTGCTTTGAACTAATTATTTTTACATTAAACTATAAAGTAGCTTATAAAAAATCTCTTTTACTTTAAATATCTAAACTTATATTGAAATATCATAAGATTATTTTTAAAAGCCAAAATTAATGTTATCATTAAACTAGACAGATTATATTATCTTTTTTTTTTTAAATAGGTCAATATAGTGACGTATTATTTGAAACGATTATTCAGCAGAAGTATTGGTAAATATTTTAATCAAATAAAACATAACTATAGTTTAACAAGTTATTTATAGAAATTAATTTTAATAAAATAAAAGTTTAGTGTAATGACGTATTTTAATATTTTAGTATAATAATAAACTTACTGATTTCTTCAGAAACTTTGTTTTTGTTATTGATCTCAAGTGAAGGAATGTTTTTAAGAATGTTGAACAACGTTATTTTTTTTTATACAAACACTTTTATAACAGAAAAAAAAAACTCAGTAAATTTCATGTATCGTATTTATGGACCGTAAATCTTATCTAGGTAATTTTTCAGTTTATAGTGCTGTCCTTAAGTGTAAGAATAATATTCAGAAAACCTTTTCAAAAACAATTTTTTTTAAATAAATACGAATAAGCTCTACTATCCGAGTTCTGCTCAAATCGATATATTATGTTAAAAATAATTTATAAACATTGAACATGCAAAACGACTAACGGACAAATGTATACTAAATTTTAATTATTAATTACTTATTAACTGATATATTTATAAGTTGATTAATAAGGATAGTTGATAAATTAATTTTAAATATATTATATTACTAAGAAAAATTCGGTATTCAAGATGTTTATTTATTGTACATATGAACTTAAATGTATATTAAACAAAGTATGTATAATATTTCCTTATAAAGATAACCATAAAAATGGTTTAAAATAATATATAGCAAGTCTACAGAATTTATTGTTTTAAGAAAAATACTTTAAATATATTCTAAGAACGAGTGAGAACAAAAGTCGATAAACAAATATACATTAAAATTATTATAAATATTTCTATTTGTATGCATACCATAACGACTAGATATTTGCAGTGAAATCCGAACGTAGGTATTAGCTATGTAGTAAAATAATTGAAACATTAAAATTGATATTGAAACAGTGCAGGGCAGTGCAATGTAGACAAAATGCATAATAAATTCTCAATTAGAAACTATACCACCATACTGTTATAATATTATTACAATATTTTCGAATGATTGGAATGCATATTTTTTCGACTAGCCGCGAGTTCCGTGTCACCACGATAAACCACCATATACTACCATATTTTCGGAGTGTCCTTGGTAGCCTTTCAATTCATAATACGGGTCATTAACTATATAACAGAGTTTTTATTTTATATCATTGTTCAATCATTCATGTGCGGAACGAAAACATTACCCATTTGATGTGTTCCCGCCACACTGCATAATATTGATTACTTTTGTTTGGGTTTTTAGGATATTGAATGAAAACGTGTTCAAAAACAACTACAGTAATAATTATTAACGTCTACTCAGAATATTTGACAATGAGTTACGTATAAAAAGTTTAACGATGTAATACGCGTGGTATGCAGAACCAAAAGCCCAAATCTTAAAAAACGTATATGCATACTTTTTTTTAGAAAAAAACCATAATAAATATTAAAACTAAAATTATTGTTTTTAGGAAATCACTTTTAAACAACTAATAATTTTTTAAAGCACAATATTGTACATAATAACGTACGTTTCATACGCTGCAATAACATATAATTAAGTTGATATTTTGTATAATATACACTTCTATACCAAAGTGTATATTTTGTATAATAAATAATATAATTATACGTAATACGCATATAAATTTTAAATAATACGACGTATAACATGTTATACACATTTTTGTAAATCAAACAATGTATGTCAACTTTTGGTTCCTGTGATTTGGAAAACTATTCGGAGCAAGGGCACCGACAATTAAAAAAAAAATATTCGGAAAAAGTGATTAAAGATGGACATTTAAGTATAGTCGATTTATGTATCTACCTTATAATTTTATATATTATCCATATGTGTAGAAATTTAAAAGTGCCTACGTTGATATCTATCTATCAAATATAATTGTCAACAAATATTTTATCGGTAAGTGGGTTCGGGAATACAACTTATTGTAATCTAAACCTTAGCCCGTAAGTGTACGTTAAAAATGTATGAAATTATATTTTCATCAAAAGATTTTCTTCGTACACTTTATTAGTAAAGTATAGCAACGGTGAAACAACTAGTACAACTACTGTTTTTACTTAATTACTCCTACACCAGTAGTAGGTAGTTATTACACGTTTCCACGCAAGCACTCTGATGGAATAGGATTTCACCAAGTGCACTCGCTAACTGAATGACGACTACATAATACGAGGTAATCCATTATTTAGCGTAATAACTTCATTATTTCAGAAAACACTAAAATTTTACATAATTTTAAGTCTAAACAAAACAATATTTTATTACAGTTTATTTATAAGTTATATTTTTTATTTTTGCTCTTATAAATATCGCAACATAGATTTTTAATTTCATATTCTAAAGCAGAATATTATTTGGAGTATCAGATCTACAAAAATCAAATTTTAAACAAGCGATTTATTAATTGAGTATTTTAAGTTTTAATTAGTGGAGCAGTAGTCCTACATTTTTTTAGGTACCTCAGTTCAACCTACTATGATTTTATAAACTTTAAATACTTACCTCATGGGCTACTCGTGATTTGTATGAATCAAAGTACTCCAACACATTTTTTGATTTAAAATTTATGTAATAATTGAAACAATAAAAAAAAAATAATAAAATCAAAACAAAAACGATAAAAAAAATAATAACAAAATATATTATTTATAGAAATTTTTTTTGTGACGACTTAATAATATATAAAATAAATACATCGAAAAATGTTAGTGTTTTCTGAAATAATGAATATCTTACATCTAATGAATCATCCGGTGTTGTTATACGTTATATATTGATTGATATAAAAAATTTCTTAAATGTAAAATGATAATTTCAATCCAAGATTCAAATAGTTATAATGAGTACTCGTTTTCGTCTCTCAAGTACAATCTAACACTGTCGAAAATTAAACGACGACGGTGAATTTCGTTTGTCTTTAATCGGAATTTAAAACGTTAAAGGTTGAAATAAACATCAAAATTTGACCTAGTAACTTTTGATGATAACTGAAAAATATCCAAAGACGTTAAATGGGGTAGTATTTCAAGAATGCTAACTGTATAACATAAAGAATTCTATTGTTGGCAAACGAAAATGTCAATCTCTGCCCCTCAAACGATAAATATTTTCGTATAATATTCTTTAGACCTACTCCACCGCTTTACCATATACTATACTTTTTCAAAGGTGAATATTAAAACATAAATTTCATAATGTTTTCTTTAGTTTTATGTGTCTTTAACATGTTAGCGAGCGTGTCATAGAAATAAATGCAGTTACCACTTTTAAATTCGAAATAATAGTTTGGTTATTAAATTAATAATATTTCAATGTCACTGTTGCTTATTTTAAAACGTGTTTGTTTAAATGTCTAAATTAGTTAATAAGAAAAAAAATTAAAGCTATTTTATTGAAACTAGACATTTTTAAAATTTAAAACGTCATATAAAATTGTTTTCATTATATAAGCTAAGCAGTGAATTGCGTTAAGTTTACCACTATTAATATAACTACTACTACTACTATAATAATAATAATAATACTCTCCCTCGAAATATTTAATGTTTAAATTTATCAATGTTAAGTATGACAAAATAAACCATTATAGAAATCACAAACATATAATACAATGGTTTAAATTAAAGCTTATTTTGGAAATTCTGATACATTTGAAGTACTTACTATTTTTTTAGAATTATATATTATGTATGGATTTGAATAGGTAAGGGAATAAAGTAAGAAATGAAATTTCTACGAAAAGCTGAAATAACAAATAAAAAATACCTACCAACAGAATGTTGATAACATGCATATTTAAAAAAAATAAATAAATTATCGAGAGTAAAACATAATACACAATTGAAAAATGAATAGAACGCTGACATAATTAAAATATACCTAAAGTCGTTATTCATTAGACACTAGTTAATAATTATTATGTATTTGAAATTAAATTTAAAATATCGCTATTTTAATTTAAAATATTACATAATATATTTATTTCAATAATCGTAAATTAAGAAATGTATGATACTATCCAAAATACTTTTTTAATATGAGCTTTAATATGCCTTTGTTCACAAGGAATTTGAAAAACTAAATATTCTTAAAAAAATATCTATAAGTGTTTATAATTTCATAATAATATATAATATTATATTATATATATATTGCATTTTAATAAATGAAAAATATATTTTATTTTTAACTTATTGACGGAAATCAACTATATAGAATGTAAATAAAAAAACCTATGCTACAACAATAATGTATAATAATAATACATTTAATCTTAAACGTTATAACGAAATAATTTAAATAATAATTTCGATGCAAACATTAGAATCGATATTAAAAATATCCATAATATCCTCATAATAATACTTCGTAATTGAATTTTTAAACATTTTTCTGTTTTAATATTGTTCGTCCTTTTTTAGGTTATAAAAAAGGTGTGTATACAATAACCATCAATCTATAATATTGATTTTATTGTTTACGATGTATATTCAATTTGAAAAAGATGAATCCACTTTAAATAACATAGGAATGGCGTGAATACAAAATTTTATTGAACTAATAAGTCATCTTAAAAGTTAAAGCATTAAATTGTGTAATGTGTAACGACTACATAATGAAACACGCATCATACAAATATTAATAATTAATATCTACATATTAGTTGGAGCAGTCTATAGCCCGGTCATCTGAATCTATATAAATTAAGTTATTACTTACTTTAAAGTAAATTATAAATGGGTGGAGTCGTGTAGGTAATCCATTATATTAAAAAGTATATTAGTTTAACTTAACTCAATTTGTACAAAATATGTAAAACCACATCGTTAATAAATCATACAACTTTTTACTTACATTAAGTGATTTATAGGTTGATTTATAAAGTATACTTAACTCTATTTTTCTTTCAATAATTAATTTATTCAAATACTTTTTTTTTAACGACTTTATTTTCAAATTATTGAGATTTTTTTGTTCTATTTAAGGTAGATCCTGTGGTAATAAAAATTCTATTTTTAAAATGAGAACCCCCGTTTCTAGATTAAATTATTAAGTGGTTATTTTTTAAAAACATTTGTAAAGACCCAATTCAAAATTAAAATGCGTGTTTTCAGCAGTTATTTGAAGTTATTTAAATATTTACAGTAGGGATAAAAGTCCTTAAAATGGTTTTGCAATAATATAAAATAAATGATATATTGGAAATAGTTATTATTATATTTGGACCATTTTTTCAAATTATTATAATGATAGATTTGTATTAATTATTAATCATATACTAAAATTCAAATTAACTATAACCGCTCTTGTATTATCATTGACTAAATATGTTTAATACACAAAGTTGAATAACTTTGTAATAAATTTTGGTTTTGATAAACCAACAATATTTAGCAAAATTATCCATTAAATATATAATTCACAGTAGAAAAGGTAAGTTTAATTTTAAAAATAAAGGTTTATTTTACCTTGAAATACTCCTTATAAGTAGTAAAAAAATATCACGAATCTTAAAATATGGTCTTTATATATTTAAAATTTACAAAAAGAAGAATTTTATTAAATTCATTGATAAATTAAAACATGGGGTGTATCACCTTTTATATATTATGTGTAATTTGCCAATCTTTGAATTATAATTAACTATTATTCAATGACTGTATTCAAAACAGTATTTTAAATTGATTTTGGATTTGTCTCAAGTATTAATCGCCGACTCTCTTTTGAAAATTAAATATTATTATCAATTTGTTTTCCGTTTCAATTCCTAATTATTTTTGCATAATTTTTACTATACAGAACAAACATTTTGTGATTTTGTGTGTATAATTGAGAAATCGATAAAATTGGAGAGAAATCTCATAAATATTTTTTTTCTAATTCTCAAAAAATAAAAAATTAAGAAATTAATATACTTGTAGATAATTGCCATAGTCTTGCAATAGAAGAAATATTAAAATTACTATAGGAATAAATAACTAAATCGAGTATAAAATACATCCCGGGCTTCATGAATTGTTTTTCAATTACATTTTCCATTTTATACATAATAATAACAGTTTTTAGATTCTTTTTATTTGAGATAAATTTTTTGTTTTTGCCAAAAAAATACTGAAAATTTATTTTCAAATTTTTTTTATTTCTTTGCTAAAATTTTTTAAAGATTTTAATGCCATGCATTATTTAATTATCACAATAATGTTGGTTGTTTACAGTATACATATACGATATCCAATATCCATAAAGTATTTATAAACTTATATATTATATACATAATATAGGTACTTTTTTTTATCAAATTATACATGTAACTTAATCAATTACACAGTTGCACTATAGTGACGTTTACAATATTTACTAAATATTACATAAAGTATATTGTACTTCGTGATTTTCGTTTTGGCTTTTAAGAATTTAGAAATTTCCAAGAAAGCAATAAAATATAAATCATAAATAAATAGAAAAATGTTCTGTTTCGACCAAATAATTCACTCTAAAATAAGCTAAATTTAAATTCGAAATGTATTTAAAACAATATCATAGAGCTGAATTACTTTAAAGGATAATTAAAAATTTTAGTTTTAAAAATTAATGATGCGCTCATTCAAACGACTTACTACTTAGACATATTATTATTGTACATTATCTCTTTCAAATTAAATTTCATTGAAGAATTTTCGCGTCTTGATGTATTTATATATTTATATTTTCTTTGGTTTTTAATTAATTTTCTTCGTGGAAATTTCCTTTATTAAAATCATATTTTTTCTCCGTTATTCTATAATATCTCCTTAACAATTGTCTACTTTTTATTTATGTAGAATATTTTATGATCATTTAATGATAAAAAATTTTTATTGGCATGTACTTTATGGATAATTTATATAATATATATATTTTACTGTATTATATCGTACTATATTGTAAAATAAAATAGATGAATATTTTTTATTTTTGAATACGTTTAAAAAATGATAAATTACTTAAATGAAGATTGAACGACGTTAATGATTAGTGTCAACTTAATATTTTATTTTACTAACTAGTACTATCAGATAGTCGTTCGCACGGAGACGTCTGACGCACACATAATAATATTATCTTTTTTTACCTTCACGAGAGAAATTTACAATTCTTGAATTCGATAGTACCTATATATAATAGTGTCTTCTTATTATTTATCATGATTATTTGTTTGCTAAAGATTAAAAACGGAAATTACACTTGACTTGTCATTCTTAGACCGATGACAATACGTATAACCTTGATTGTTTCACGTATACAATAATTGACATATGTAGTGTGACTAAAGAAAATAATATATTTCATGCATATATAGAAAACATATATTTGTTGGTTACAGAAAATAAAATAATAACTAATAACATCCATAAATAAACAAACAAAATAGAAAGAAGACTTTTCTTTAATCTATATATTATTTAAAAGTCAATCCATAAATGTTTGTAGCTTATAAACTCAAAAACTACTCGATCTTAGAGATATCAAGTAAGTTTGGAGTAGAGATTGAACTATGTTTGAAAATACACCAATTGCTATACCCAATCCTGTACAGGCGGATTACCTATCTCAGTTGAATTACTTCACAAAGTGAGTTAAACTGACGACGGTTTGCGTGTGAACTTGGATCGCCTTAGGCCAAAATACAACTATATAGTGCAATATTATACATTTTTTTCCCGGGCAAACTTACTAAGGTTATTCAGCTAATTTTAATGTAAAAACCGTTATTAATACACTGTTTCGATTAAAATTTAAAAATATACACGTCGATGATGGTTTCGAGTAATTCAAATCTATTCACTTTGCGAGTGTAACATTGTAAGTCGATGAGAGTGTATAGATTGATTAATTTACCATGAACCAAATCATATAATGCATAAGTAAATAAGCAAATACAATGAATTATTAATATTTTATTTAAAAAAAAATTGCAATCTATCTATGTTATAATATACATTAAATGTATGTACATAGATAAGTTATTATGGTGAAAACAATTTACATTAAAAAAATAAACGATAAGCATATCATGTCTTTGACCATTATATTTTTAGTCGTAAGTTAGAATTTTATTGACGATAGTACGAGAAGAAAGAAGTTCTTTAATTAGTGGATTTTGGTAACTTTGAACTCTTTGCATATTATTAAAATGAGAGGCAGTGCATTTTGAGAGCTAATTTGATGTATTTGAAATGTAATTATAATCCTAAGAGCAACCGCCTATCGTTTTTAATAAAATATTATTCTGAAATAATATGACTTTCACATCAAAAGAGAGAAAATAATTTT
This sequence comes from Rhopalosiphum maidis, assembly GCF_003676215.2. Classification (NCBI taxonomy): domain Eukaryota; kingdom Metazoa; phylum Arthropoda; class Insecta; order Hemiptera; family Aphididae; genus Rhopalosiphum; species Rhopalosiphum maidis. Next base: position 58,276,033 of record NC_040878.1, on the reverse strand, counting down.
AATTTCTCATATTTCTAAGATTTGATCGAGATTTTAATAGGTTAAATATAAGGCTCATATGAGGGCTCGGAAAGCTGCGCGTATCCACAATATATACTTTGTTGAGATATATAATTTATGCAAATTAAAGGAATCCATTGCTTAAGGCGAGATTTATGGAAGACTTAAGTGAATAATATTACTATATCATTCAAAGGTATAGTTCTGTAGTAAGTAGCTTTCGATCGATTGTACGGTTCCATGTTCAGAAAGTTCGATATACAAATATTATATATTTACATAAAAAAACATAGTACGTGTATACGTCATATGAACGATTATGTATTGCTTCCAAAAAACTAAGATTATCTGCACAGAACGATTGCCAGACACTGTGTTTAGTCAAAATCGACTTATTTAATTTCAAACAGACGTAAAAAAATCTTCAACCACCTCCCCACCAACACCACAACACCACTACTTCCCCTAACGACGATCCCGTTTGGAAAATTCGTGGTTAGACACGTTCTGTAAACGTCCCATTGCTCTAAATACGATATGATTTTTTTTTTTTAAATAAGAATTCTTTTCAACGGTTCGCATTATTATAAATTCTGTCGGCGTACTTATCAAACAGGCATCAAAATCTACCTATTATCGAGGGACGGATTGTTTTTGTTTTTCAGACGTTAATTATCACTGGTTGAATGATTATTTTTAGTTGTCGAACACAATATGGAATACTATCAAAATATTATTGGTTGAAAATTTGATCGTTACATAACGCTCCTTATATTTCTGTTTGACTATATTTCGTTTTGATAACATCGCAGCTGTCAGCCGTGAGGTCATCAAAAACTTTCTGGAATGGTTAGTTTTTATTTTCAGACAAAATATAATTACGAGTTTTAGACGAAGTTTATGTACTTTAAATAAATTATGTATTAAAGTGCTTCGTTTAATATACATTGTCTTCAAGCTAATTATTATAATCACGATTTAGGGAATTAAACGAAAACATATTAGACACTTATATGTATTATAAAAAAACATTGCGAACGAGCAAAATTAATATCTTATTTTATAACATTAACACCATAGGAATTTTTAATTAAGATGAATCAGTTCAATTACAACTATCTCATTTATATTATACTTTGAATATTCTAATTATTTTGTATATTATTTTTTGTTATTCGAATAATTCAGCTGATTCTATAATTCAAATAAAGACATGGTCACAGTTCCCAGATTAAATTATTTGTAATGAACCACTAGCCAAAAATAAAACTTAGTAAGATAGTATTATTGAGTCATTTTTTTTAATATTGTAGGAAGTGTTAGAGAAAACTATGAAACTGTTTAATTAATTCTCCAAAGTTCACGAATTTTAATTTTAAATTTGGTTTTATTTTTCCTTGTTTTTAATTTTTAATTGAATAATTCAGTGTTCCGTATTTGATTAATTAGTTGTTCGATATAGGTACACTACATTTTTATATTTAAAGGATCATTTGTCAACACAACGCGAAATCGTTTTTTTTTTTTTTCATAAGGCAATCAAATTTAAATAAAATTAAAAATACGAATGTTAAAAATTTCTGTCATTATTAATTTTCATGTAATAATACAAATAATACATTACTAGGTACCATCGATTTGTTAGCCACTGTCATAAAAAAATTTAATTGAAAAAAAATCATTTGTGTTGATATCTATAATAAATAGCACTCTTTTGGTTACTAATCATTTTTTTATTGATTTATTGTAAAATATCCTTGAAATCATACTATAATATAATTTCAAGATGATTTAAAATTCATCTCGATATTTCAACGAGTACTTATAAAATATACTTATTGTTACTTATTTTATACAAGATTATAAATATTTAACTATTTTTCTTTATAGTGTTAACTTATTGTTTGTCAAATCCTAACTAATAATTAATAATCACATTTTTTAATAATAGTTCTGTCTATTAAGCACATTGTTACGATATGCGATGAATCAATACACAAAATGTGGCATATAATTTAGTTTGTAGCGCTACGTATCTACTTATAATATTTTATAGGTTAAAATAAATAAATTTATACATTGAAATTATAGTCAAAATATTATAAATTATAATAGATAATATTTGTGAATTAATAAAAATTTGTCATATATTATTAGGTTTTAAATATTTAATATGACATAATCGTCACTTCCGACATGAGGATAAACGGTCTTGCCCAAAAAATGACAATCCAAATACAACAACTGAGATTTATTTTAAAAGTTTTTCGACACATAATTTTTAACCAGCTTTGTACTACAGTAGTAATTAATAACATACTATTTATATCCGTTTACTTAGCTCTACTTTTCACACTAAATATAACTGTTTTATTATTTTAGTGTACCTACAATACATATTACGTATGAAGAATATTTCTTTTAACTATATTATTATTTTTATAAAATATTGTTTTTCTTATGAAATAGTGAAATAAACAAATCATTAATTATTATTTTATTTTTTACAAAAATAAAAAAAGTAAAAGCGAAAATATGTTATACTATTTATTTTGTTGTTGCCTTTTTTCAAATTACACGTTTTACCCTTAATGCATTATAGGTTTACAGTGTGTGAAAACTTTCGATTACAGTTTTAAAACCCTCCCAGCTACTGTTCGTTCAAATTAATCGTTGTTCATTTGTCATTCGAGTTTGTATGTTACAATATAATGACTATTTAAAAGAACTGCTGTCTAAAATGTCATGATTGTAAATATATATTTTTTGTAGGAGATACTAAATAAAAAAAAAAACACAATTTCATGTTAGATTATTCATAAATAATTTATATATATTTATAATATATTGATCTATAACTACTATTAGAGTTGTAAAGTATTCTTTATAATAAATTCAAACCTAAAACATAGCAAATTTGTATTTGCCTTATATTTTTTTAATAATATATGATTTTGTGTACTAAAACTATTTACGACTTGATTCTTTCGTTGGTGAAAATATCAATAAACTAATCCCAAGAAAGTAACACATGCATTTATAGCTATAACCCATATACGAGTAGTATTCGTGTTAATAAATAAAGACAACTATTCAACAAGGAATACTATATAATAATTTATTATCAAATACAATATGAGCTAAACCTAAATTAATTATTTTAGTGTCAAAGAACTGTTTTTAACATTGACTTAATTTCCATCGTATTTAATCCATAAAAAAATTAAAAAATATTGATTTTGTATCAACATTTTTATTTTGTACATTTCTAAAATTGACACTTAGAACGAATTCAAGTAGTTTGGAAAAAAAAGTTGTATTTTTTATATAACTACGCGTGGTATATACAGTATAACATATATCTCACAAATATGATGTATTACCATTTATTCAAACAGTATGCTCATTTAGTGAACTTGAAATTTCTTTAAACAGTTATTAATCAAAACTTCTTTTCTCGAGAATGATCCCCTCAAAATAGCATTCACGAGTATATATTTTTATTAAATACAGTTTTTTTTTTATTACTAACAAACAACAAAAAGTAAATTGTGTTTTCATTAAATACAATTTTTATTCTGAATTTATAATAATTTAAATTATCGTATTATTGAACGATTGAAAAGTTTATAAAATATTTATAAAATGTTATTTTTATATAAGATAATTTATCTATATTTTTGATTAGATAAGTAGTTAAATATTTATTAGGCAAAAATTATCTTGTTAAAATCCCTACTATAATATACCTTAAACGTTTTATACACAATTTAATTAAATAAAAAAAAAAATATAAAATATAAAATAAAATTATACATATTATAAAAACGTGTCTATATATATATATATATTATAAATGCAAAAATGGAGAGTTCCAATTTATACTAAATGTATACATAAATTTCAAAATAAAACTGGAAGAGTATTTATATTAACTGAAATTGGTGTGGTTTATGCAGTTTAAATTAAACCACGATTTTTAATTAGTGAATCTGAGTCCATTGAATGATATCCCAAATTAAGTATCCTATAATTATAATATATTTATTTCGAGTAATTATTATAATACTGCTTAATCAAAATAATATTATCACCCTAACATCGTGAAATCATTAAAATATTATTTACACATATTTCTTCTTTATTATTTTATTATTACTTTATAACTTACTATTAATTTATTTTAATATTAAAATATATTTTTGCTAAAAACATAAAAGTACTATTTTAGTTTTGTAGTGGGTACAAACTTATAAAAATCAAAACCCAGAACTTTAAATGACTAATGTTATTATTTGATATTTAATTAAATACATTTTTAAATATTACATTATTTTGAATCTATATCTTGTAAAATTAAGTTATATACATAAAATATATTATATTACTATATTGAAATGTAAAAATAATACGACATAGTTCTTCTATTTCGATTTTATGTACCTATATTGCCTATACAACACGCCGTCAAATATGGTTTAAATGTTAAAAAAAATGTATAACAATATAGTCAATAAATTTACCTTCCTTCAAGTTATTATTAAATGTAATATTTTAAAAGTTTTCAAAATAAACTGTTCGTTTTTATATTAAGATTGGTTATTAGACATATCTAGTCTAATTTGATTTCAATAATAAATCATTATAAGTATACGAATACGATTAAAAATGATTCTGAGCAGAGATGATCTAACTTTTAGCTAACCAATGATACTATATATTTATTTTAATAACTATACTAAAAAACTTAATAAATATAATTACTTGTTCTTGTTGTATCTTTATCGACTATATTATAAGCTACTGAGAAATTCCTATTTTCAACCTCTAAATTTCAAACTAGATCCAATTCACTATCAAAATATCAACAACCTCCATTAAAATAGGTGATATTTTTTTTCTACAAAAAGGGCCGTTGCCCACAACGATTAGAAAAAAAAATTATTTAATCAATACATTCATCGCTATACTCAGAATTTGTCATAATTATATTATACATTTTTAGTCAATCCGATAAAAATCAATATAAACTATTAAATTAATTTATGTGCGTACTTTTTCTTTCTGTCGTATTTGTCCGAGAAACATGTTAAACGCTTACTTGTCGTATTCGCTATCGTTGTACATGACAAGTGGTTATTCAATATTTTAAATTCTTATGCAAGTTATACGTGTCAATAAATAACATGTCATATCCTCAATAGATCCATTAAGACGTATAGATGGAATATTATTTCTGTCATTCGAAACAACGGCAGCTGCAGCTGTGTTTGATCTCATTACGACACTGGTGTCCGGAAAGCCTGAGCAGAATAAATCATATTTCTTTCATTTCTTCCTTCAAAAACTCATAACCAAGTTTTTTAGTTCTCAAAGTTAGGTGGGTTATTTTTTGAATAAAATCATAAGCACATATTTCGATTTAAAAATACTCCAACATATTGTGTACAATATGTAACAAAGAAATATAAACGAGAAAAAATATATATTTTCTATTGTTGAGGCAATAATCAACAAATGTCTCAAACGTAAAATTCGTATTTCAAAAACAAAAATAAATATTACGAAACGTCCAATTCTAGCAGCTTAACTGGAATATTGACCATATTATAGATTAAATATTTAATATATATATATATAGAATTGATAGGTTATAACATTTTATAAATAACATATTATACCTTATGTATAAAGAAATCGCACGCATTGTAAATTTGACGTTTTACCCAGAAGTACAAATACATCGAAATGTTCTCAAAAAAACTATAAAAATAAATATATAAAATACGACAACAATTATATTTTTACGAATTAAAATTGATCAATCTACTTTAATTTAGACATTTAGGAATAAAATAATTAAACATATATAATTTATGAACTTTAAAAGATGATCAGGAATCGGAATTGTTTAAAAATTCTTTTTATGTTGTTTTATTTACCTTATGATATTATAAATCATAATTGACGAAAAAAAATTGAAGTTTACATTATCACTTGAATTCAGATGTTTTCTTTAAAATTAGATGCCTTGTACTTTTTTTGTTTATCATGGTCAGTTTTGTTTTTTATCCCACGACTTAATCCATGTACAGATTAATTTCGGTTTTTTATAAGGCAAATATAACTTAAGCCACTGATTTAACTTTTAATTGGAAAAGTTCCATAATTTAGTATAATATATTAGTATATTAAGGTATCTAAAGTTTTACAAACAATATAAAAAAAAAAAACTAGTACAAGACTATTTTTAAATAGAGTTTTCTTTTAATTGAATTCAATAAGGTGCTAAAAACAATGTCATCATACCCTTCTATAAGAGTAAAGTACAACAAATTTTTTTCGAAAAGCTTTATATAAATTGTAGAATACATTTAGACTTGAACAAACCAAAAAGTATCTCAGCTATATAGTATAAAAAATTGTCTTATTTTAAAATGAATAAATGCTATTGCGTATACACACATTATACAATTTTTCGACCTGTGTTCACTTTTCAACTCTGAAAATACAATTTACCATATTTTTGATAAGAATAAGTTATTTTATAATATCATAAGTACACACTTCGGTTCATAAATACTATCACAACATAAAATTTAACTAATTTTTGTTTAAATTTAAGGCGTACACGTATATAAAAGATATACATTTCTAGCTAGTTCAATTTTATTATCCATCTAATGCTATATGATAAGAGGAAATAATATATCAATGATAATGCTGTAACCACAAACAATTTGACAGCCGAAAATCGTAAATTTACCCTGCTAGCGTAAAGTATTACCTAATCCTATTCGTACCGATACAAAGACGAAAACTCGCAGGCCGCAGCAATGCTTTCGAGAATTACGATGCTTTTGTTTTTCTCCATAACATTCGAAATGAAACGTAAAATTCAATTCAGTATATTATGAAAAGTAACAGCGGAAAGACATTTATTACCAAATTCTGGTAGAATATTTATATACCCGAACCAGAGTCGAATTTAGATATAATATAGTGGCTTTTGAGTTTGCATTGCGGTGTCTCAAAATAAATTAACAGGGAAATACATTTTTTTGATTATTTGATAACACTTAATGTATTTTTCAACTTTCTGCTTATTTGAATTTATTTAATAATATATTTAAAAAAAAAAAATTAAATCGGTTAATATGGAACTGAAAAATAATAATACTATATATTTTTTTTCATCACAATTTAATTTCATTGGGCTAACTTCCATATTATTCATGTGTGTAATCACATGTGTAAATCATTTTTCTGTATAACATGCTATCAAATAATAATTACAAAACTATATGATCCTGGGCTGAAACTAACTCAGATTTTCTCTAAATCCGGTCTTAACGAGAATGATACAATATTTCATAAATATTGTAACTTCGTCGTCTTATTGACCTATCGAATCGGCAACATATTATAACTGTGTGTACTATACTAATAAATTATAAATGACAAACCAATTAGGTACGAAAACTGTCGCGCTATTCAATGCGATATTGGAGAAATAGTGACATAGTGTACTATAATAAATGTAGAATATCGTTATACAATTCAAAACTATTCTAGAATAATAACCAAGCGTATCATTTAAAAAAAAAAAACGGAAGCAAGGATTTTTTACTGTAAGACAAGTGATTACGTTTTTTAAAAATAATAAGGTTGTAACTATAGACTGTATAAATGGTTTTAATTTCAGATGATGTCGAAATAAGTAGATATTCTAATATTAACTTAAACGTAATTGTTTTTTTTCTTTTGAATAATGTTAACAACAATTGTTTTTGAAACGGATGTTTAAATCGGCTTTAATACGTTGTTAGTGTATACATGTATTACGAGTATATTATAGGGACGTGTTAAAACGTCGTAATATCTTCGCTTATTGTCTTTGTGACTCTTTTCTACCCTCTACTCGTGTACAACTTTATGAATATTATTAAATTCAATATACGATAAAATGTACCTTCATTATAAATTAGTCGAACGAGAATGTCTGTTAGTGGTTTTGACTTCGTTGTGTATCGTCACTGGAATCCAACAAATTAAAACAATAAAATAATTGTTACCTATGAATATTATAAGCTATAATTTTTTTTAACAAATCTTTACGACGCCGCATGACAAAATTAATATTTTATTTACTGTCTATAGAACTAATGATACAAGATCAAAATTAATAAACATTTCTACACACCACGTCAACCTAATGACTTGTACAGTACCACTCTGTCTTTGAATCACAATTATAATATGATAGGTACTTTAAAACTAAAACGAATCGTATGAAATAAATGTAATTCGATAGTATTATATAATGGAATGATGGCGTATAAAAATACAATCATTCGTAAATAATATCGTATATATTCAATTACGCGTGAGAGACATAATATATACGATTGTATAATAATAATAATAAAATAATAATAATAATACATGCTGAAAACATATTGTACACGTGGAATTTAAAATTTTTTTTTTTCTTGTACCGTAAATTGCAAGGGAATGAACTAAATAGGTACTTACAGCATGTTTTATATGTGTTTTAAGCACCAAATATGTAAATTAGATTATTTTTCAACCAGTCACCATTCACCTTATAATATAATATCACTATAACTCAATAGATTCCTATCATATTTTCTAACATTTTTAAATCATCGTCGTCGATACGAGTTCAAAAAATCGTGAAAAATAAACTGTATTATTTTAATTAGAATTAATAGTATTATTGATTAATCTTTAGTATAAATAAATAGAGCAAATACAAAATATATCAACTTATTGTTTTACATACCCTTTAAATAGGTATTGACTTAAGTTGGAATTTTAATTAATTACCTTTTTAACTTATATACCATATACCTCCTATAATACATGGAATGTTTTTTTCAATTCTAATATTATGCGGTATATCTTAAAATATTATGTATATATTTCTAAATATATGTTTTACGACGATTCGCAGAAAGATGATTCTTGACAAATTGAAAGGTATAAGATATCAATCATTGTCATGTGTATGAATATTTCAAAATATTGTGCGTAGTGCATTTGAGTGGAAACATATCGAGTCGGTAAATATATATTATATTTATTGAGATTAATATTGTTGAATAAGGCCTTGATTCAGCACTTTTAAATTTACTATTCTATGCTCTAGGAATTATATTTTGAATGAATGCTTGTGAATGTGTCAGCCGTAAAAAAAAATGACAGGCAACATGATTAGAGGTATATTAAAGGAAACACGGTGATATTTTCAAATTTTACCAATACCAAGTAAGAAATTAATTTTTCTATTATTAAGGTCGGTAGTGAGTGTTTACAATATGTTTAAAATCAATACAAAAATGTATACATATTATAAAGTAAAAAGATTAAAAGTTTGGGTGGTTTGAGACTTTGAGAGTGACCATGACATTAATTCAAAAGTAGCCAGTTAAAAATATAACTAAAATTTACATTATTGTACAGAGTGTATTGATGGTTTGAGACATTGTACGTAGCGTTTGTCACCAGTCACTGAAAGTACTTTGGTCAAACACCATCCAGTGCTACGTTATCTAGTATGGTTGACCACCCAAGTTCATAACGATGAAGCAATGTTCCATATACGAGAACAACCAATTTACTGTACTGGACTTTACTGTAAAAATGAAAAAAAATATCCTCAGCTGATAGTCATAGTTTCTGAAGTTTAATTAACAATAATAATAAAAAATATATACATAATAATAATAATTACAATAACAACTTATTTAATCAAACTCGTGAGAAAGTAGACTTATTGAAAACAAAAAAAATTTTCAAAAATTTGGTTTTATTCGATGTGGAAAATTTGTAAGTATTATATGAGTTTTATTTTCTTGAAAATTTCATGATGAAATTTATATTAATTTATTTTATATTATATTAGTAGATGTATCGCTACAATATATAGCTATGTACATACCATTTGTTTGACAAATTATTTTTTACAATGTAGTACCTCAGTAATGGTTGTAGGCATAATTATCAGGGTTAAACATTTAATATGATACATTTTTAAATAAATATTATTATATACCCATGTTTTTCACACACTGAAATAAGGTAATATATGCAAAAACATGCGTTTTAAAATGAGATAAACTCAAAAAAAGAATTTAATAAATGATCAGAGTTAATAATAATTTACTTCATTAATAAAAAAATTAACCATAATTCTGTTTAGTTCAGATATGAAAAAATAAATATACTTAGGTACACATAAAAATAAACTAAAATTTTTATCTATATTATTAAATCTTATGTATTATTATACATATGTATAACTTAATTATATTTTTAAATAAGTTCAATTTGATGGGTATTAGACATCAGCACAACACTTCAAAAATATTATCTTCTCGACAGTTGTTGCATTTGGTTATACTATTATACAGCATCTATGATAGTGGGAGAATAGTGTTATATTTAATATAAAATTATATTGTATTTTAGAAAGAAAATGATCTAATAAATTCAGTTATTTCATCTAATAGAACTTGTAAATGAATAAGGTTTAAATTTCTTGATTCTTTGAATCCAATGTGTCTGATATATTATAAATGTAGGTAGTTTATAATATTGTTTTTGTGCAATAAAAGTAATCATTTCTCTCTATTCTTTCTCCAACGTTCGCGTGAACGATAATAATTATCAGTGTTATTATTCCACATTTATATATATATATATAAAAACTTTATGTCTAAATGTTATAAGTTAAAGAACTGAAAACGTATACCTACACTACTTTATAAATCATTATACTATATTAGTTTTTTATGCATATTATACAGTATATAAACGTGTAATAACATTGATGTATAGACGGTATCGAATAAAATGTTTATATGTTCGTATATTTTGTTGAAAAATTCTGATTTGTTTATAAATCAATGTGTATTTTTCTTCTCCAAATTACTTTTATAAAATTATCCTAATTGCTCTTCCTAGGATATTTTTTAATAATTCGCGACAACTTAAAATTATTGTTCATGGAAATTCTTATTTTAAGTGTTAATGCCTAAATACGGTTTTTATAATTTAAGATAATTAATAGATATAACTTAAATAATAATAATTAAGATGACAACAAAATATAAAGGATAATTAATTAATACATATGTACATAATCTCAACACTGACGTATCAAAGAAGCATTAAAAATGTTTTTCTTTTACTAAATCTTTTTCGTTTAGAATACGAACAGAATGATATGTGTTATTCAGAAAATTAATTGTTTTAACTAATCTGTTCTTTAATTTTGTCACTAACAATCAAAAAATATTTCTAAGCTTGATAAGTATCCAGTAAGTTTTTTTGATTAAAAATATCTAGTTAAACCGTTTTTATTTTAAATACTTTTATTTAGGTACTATGCTGTCAAATAGATTATATTTTCGTATTCTCTTAAATAAAAACAAATTAAATTTAACAAAGAACTACCCTAATAAAATGCAATAAGTGATTATTTAAAAATATAATCATGCATAATTTATTGTGTAATCAAAAGGAAAAATAAATCATTTATATGAATAAAATGCCAGTAAATTTATTGGTACCTGAAATTCATCTAGTAACAAATAATTGACTAATGTTTGATATACATTATTATACAAAGCGTTGATGTGGATAGAAAAAATGAATAAATATTAAAAATGTTACGTAAATTAAATTCCAATACATATTTAATCATATTATAAAACATGAAATTATTAATTTTTGATTGCCAAATTCAACCATTTAAGTATTTAAGTGAGTAGGTTGGGTACGTACTTGAAAAGAAAAGGAGCAAACGTTCTAATTTTTTTTTTACGAGTCTTTATATTTTCACTTGTTGGATTAAATTTTCAAGTATATTTCATCCCGAAGAAATATTATGTATGATTCAGTTAGAAAATAAAATAAAATATGTTTATTTTGTTTCAGGTAAGTTTCGAAAATATTTTGGATATATTAACTATTCATCAATCAATACACATCGCAGTAAGAAGTCTAATAAATTGTGTTTATAATTCAAATTCGAATACATTTAACTTTGATTTTGATAAAAATATGTCCTTACCAACACATTTTTTGCCGTTTTGTTTACGGGTAATTTTGAAGAGACGGACTAGCAAATTAAAAAAAATTGTAAAACATAGAATACGATCAATATAATCGATTTCTAATATGTGTTATTTGACTCATGAAAAGCAAATAACATCGCTGCCTACAGTACGGTCATCAATTTATCTTACGCCACCGCGTACTGCCACGAGTTTAAAGTAAATAATGACTGGACGGTAAATAGGGTCGCCGAAAACCTACACACGTTTCAACGTAATACGAACAAACGCTTCGACAACGTATAAGTAGCCAAGCGAGTTTGTCTGACTTTGCTGATGGTTGACTTCAAATGGAAATATCTTAACCGAAACGAGTGACGGTCACTGTGAATAGGCTGTATAATAATATGGCTAACATTTACTGTCCACAGTATACTATACATGCTCATCATTTCAATTGTTTTTATTTAATAATGCATTTATTCGAATTATGATTTTTTATTTTTTTTATTTTTATGTATATTTAAAGACCATTTTTTTAAACTCTTTAAACTTTTTGTACTTTTTAGGAGTTTTGCGGAGATACAAAATTATATTTATTAAATGAGAGAACGCTCCTCGTTTACTGATTAAGTGGATAATATTTTTGATAATGTCAATGTTCCTATTTCAAAATTAAAACTTATAGTTCTTTAGTTGTTCTCAAATTTATAAACAAAAATAATAGTCTTAAAAATAGTATTACAAAAATACAATAAAGATGCAATATTGAATCTAGTGTTTTTTATACTAGAATCAGTTAAAAAAAAATATGAACTTTGGATAGATTAATATTAATTTTTAAAAAATTTAAATTGTCATGGTCCCTATATCTCCCAAACCCATTTTAATGCATATATTATTCTTAGTATAAAATAATAAATAACTAACAATTACTTGACCAAATTTTAATTTTGATATGTCAACATTATCAAAAAAATTATCTGCTAAATAATTTATTGTAAAAGTGGAGGTTCTTTTTTAAAATCGTATCAGAAGTTTGTAACTCCACAGAATACTCTTTAATTATGTAGTACAAAATTATTTAATAATTATAGAATTTTATAAATTATTGTTTTTAAGACTTAAAGAGTGCACACTTAGTATATTTTAAAATATCAACATTTTTAAGAACTACATTATTGAAAAAAAAAATGTATGGACATGATTGGTAAATTATTGTTCTGCTGTTATCGTTGACAGCTTGTGATTGCATAATTTCTGTGCACATACCAATACTACTTTTATATGATTATTCATTTTTTTTTGGAAATGAATCTTGTTTTTACAAAAGCTGTCAAATTGTATTTATTTCATTTATATTATAGATTTTCAATTTTATATAATATAGCAAATAACTTTTTTTAAGAATTTCCATATAAACAGGGTGATTTACCGAGCACCACGCTTGATGCTTTTTTTTCTTTGATAATGCAATTATTCTAAATATGATTTTTAGAACTTACAAATATTTATTCTTAAAGACCATATTTTCGAATAATATTGAAATTGGTATTCGTTCATCTGAGACAAACTTTTAAATTTTCTGTCATATTTTTCATTTTTAGTTACATTTATGTTGACAGATTAACATAACTATTTGAACTTTTTACCAGAAATATGTAAATAATAAAAGATACTATGTTATTCTGATGTTTAAATGAATTATTATTAAGTAAAGATTAAACTAAAAATATAGTATTTATTAATTAAGTTGTTGTACTAAAATGTATATTATATACATTTGTATGATACATGTAGCATTGTCCTGACAATAAACCACATTTTCGTAAAATATCAAAAATTGGAATTTTACCACAGTCAATTCCATATATTTGATCAAATCAATCAAGCCTTAAGATCTAACCCTCAATACATATATATATATATATATACTATATATATAATAAAATTCATTGTATTTCTAAATTTGAATGATATAATTTAATATAACTTTAATATAATATTTAAAAATGTACTTTTTACTAATAGCCTAGTCAATGATATATCTATAATTTATAGATATAACGTACAGTTGTATTGGTTTTATTATTTCTATATACTTTATTTTTTATTTTTTTTTTTACATTAAGGTCATTTTACACTACGGTAAATTATAATCTGCTGTTGTTTACACAACCTATACTTATTAGCATAATAAATATTATATGCGATGATAGAAGTAATTTCTGTAGTCATAATATTTATAGTTTTTGTATAAATCAATGAACTATTAAAATTTTAGAGAAAAAAACAATAGAAATATTTATAAATTGCAATTATTTTTAGGTATTTGTGATTTTAACAAATTTTACGAACTTTGAACGCTATTATAATAAAAATAATAGCTCATTTTCTTGAGTTTTTTATTCGATAATATAATTAGTTCAATTTTAAGTAAATGTTAATTTATACAAAATGAATTTAATCTTATTTAAATTAATTTAAGTAATAAGCAAATTTTGTTGAATAATTATTCAAGTTATTTGTAAATTATATTAAATTATTTTAATTTAAAAACAAAATAGTTAATGTATTGATTTTTATACAAATGCTTTCCATATTTTATCCACTTTTCATCTAATATTCAAATTAGCGATATTCAAAATTGAACATATATTTACATATTCGTAAAACGTTACATGCTATTAGCTTGTAAACTTTAATCACTTTGGATTAATAATACCTTGAACAATTTATAAGCGTCGTTCATTATTTTTTTTAAGCAGTAGAATCTTATGTATAAAATGTGATAAATAAGTATTAATGTAACGAAACAAGTCATTTACAACACAATTAGTGTATTAAAATTTATAAAACAATATGCGGTTTTAAATCCAAAAAAAATCTACTAATTTGTATAGATAAATATGTTCAAATAAGTCAATAGTCAATAGGTAAACAGTCCACCTCTCAGCATAATTTTATAATTTTCTATATGTATTTCTAAACACACTTGATATAAAAAATACAAGAATAATTATTTATTTCAAGAAGTATGTGGTTAAAGAAAAACAATATGTGGCCAAAAGAAACCCATCATGATCAAAGTGATGGTTTAAAGATAAATGGAAATAATTATATAATTAAATGGAATGATGGTATATAATATTATGCTAAATGCAATTATTTTAACACATTTTCTTAAATTGCTATCTGATTATGTCTGTATCCTTATATCTATATAATATTATTAAAGTTGTGAAAAAATTATATATTTTTCAAATAATTTCACTTATGTATTTATTTTTAAAACGTGTTGGTTAAATATTATGTGCAGGGTTAGGATTTTATAGCACAAAAAATACTAAAATATTCACTATAATGTTACTAAAAAAACCTTAAAATATGATCTATAAATTACTCTAAAAACATTAAAAATAGCATACAATTTAAATCAAAATTTTTTTATATTTATTAAATAATTTTATAAAACTATACATTTATAAAAAAAAACTAAGACTATCTTCTGTTACAGTTTAAAAAAAATTATATTTACTGATATACCAATGTTTTACCTTGAATGATGATATCGTTTCTATGCAACTATTCAAAATGTAAAAGATTATAACATGTCAAATATAATATTATTTATAAACTATTGATATGAAACAAAAATATGGGAATTTTTCTTATGGATCCACATAAATTAATACTATTTTTCATTTATTATAGACGAAATTTATGAAAAATATAAAATAAAGCATTAAATTATGTATATTAGCAAAAAAATAGCACTACAAATCTAAAGTATTTCAAAAATGCTCAATAAAGCAAAATAAAATTGTATATTTGGAGTCTCTGATTCATAAAACAAATGTATAGCCAACTCTGCTATTTTTATCTGTAATATACAATAATTAGTAGCAAATGTTATAAAATCCGAACCCTGATTATGAGTGACAGATTTATATTTTTTTATCATTTAGTATTAGAATTGCATAATATATGTTTCAAAATAATACTATTATTGATAAGGATTTATTTATTTATATACTGTGTATATATGGATATTATTTTTAATAACAGTAGGTCAGGTACAATCACGTTTTTCTCCAACCATGGCATTAAAAGTAAGTATATCGCCGTTTTCCTTTGAGACACTAATTTCAAGTGGATGTCAATAAATATTCTTTTTTTATAACTACTGGATTTAAATTTAAAAAAAAACGTTTCCTCAGAAATGTCAATAATTTCAATTTCTAATTAATTATTTAAAATTTAATTTGTGTAGGTACATTGACAATAATAGACTTGCGCATATTTTAATTTCAGGACGTTACTCTTCAAGTAATGTAAGGTTTATTCTGAACCATAAAATATAAAGTGATTTATATAAACGTAAAAAGCGGCAGGTATAACTTTTCATATCGTGTTCAATACTTTGAGGGGTTAGATAAATATATATTTATATATATATATATTTTAGTAAGCATCGAAAAGAAAAAAATATGTGACCGTAAAAAAAAAAAGTAGTGCTGTATTTGACAGACAACTAAAATAGTTGTATACATAGCTTGGGTATCTAAATCTTGAAGTGTCATAAAAAAAAAAAAAATTGAAGAAGTTGCTTTGCTATGTAGTAAGTTTTAAGTGGATCTCGTCAATACGACATGTTAAATTTTAATTCAGTGATAAATCATCGGGTACAAAAAACAATTCTGAACGTTGTGTCAACCTCTATTTCCACGGATGTTTACCAAGTTATTATTAATACAAGGCGTTATGAGTAATTTATTTTTCTTTTAAACTCATCAGATATATTATATTATTTATTGACTATTATAATATTATTTATTTTAACTAAAACACAATACTTACATACCCTAACATGGTCCATGATATAAATATATAAATGGCTTAGTTTCACTAATTATACTACGTACATAACATTAGATTAAAACTTATATGTATTAGCAAGCTATTATAAGTATTATGACTTAAATAATAAACATATTTATACATTATTATTATAGGCATAAGCAATGTTTTGCTTATAGTTACACCTGTGAACATTTTTTTCTGGTTATCAATTTTTAATTCTGGTCGTAAATATTTAACTTAAATATATATATTGTATGTAATTAAGTTATACAATGAATAACACCTGAATAATAATTAAAAAAAATAGATTTTTATCTATTCTAACAGACAATATTAAACAAGTAAGCAATTTGTTTAACAAAAAATTTGAATGATTTTATTACAATATACTATTCTTATTATGCATGCTGACCTGTATGGAAAAATATTTTTGACATTTTTAGTAGTTAATAATTATTTGTAATTAATTATTGAATTAATTTTATAAATTATTGCACCGTTAATAAAATGTTACCTTAAATTACGATACTTCAATGTCGATATTGCTTATTAAAATTTTTGAAAGTTTCATGTAGACTTTCTTTTCAGTAAACCTTTTCGTTAAATATTTATAAAATTATATTAACTTTTATATTTTCGTTTATTACTTTTCAGTCCAAAAAGCTAATAGTTTAAATATACATTTTAATCAAAATTTAGAGTTAACAAACAATCGCTTTACTACCTATGTTTTCGTTTTATATTAAGGGCGGAATGATGATGATAAATGTATTGGTTTTATAATATCATGAATTTTTTTCAATTTTATGTATTTAGCAAGATGTAATTTTAGTTAATATTTACGATTTTTCTTAAATAAAAATGTATACTATGTCTATTATTCTTGAAGACGTTTAACGATACAAATTATATATAAACAGGCAAATGTACTGATAACTCATATTAACAAGATAATAATTTATCAATTATTATAATTAAACGCAGATGCGTTAGATATATAGCATAGTAATATAATAGAATAATTACACACAAGTATTAAAAATAGTTATAAATTATACACTTTTTTGCAACTATTTTAAGTTCGAAAAAATCCGTGAAGCATGACTAACTTAATTTTTTTTTTTATAATAATAGAGGGAAGGGATATTATGTATATTACACAGTATTAATTTGTGTCTACACATTGCGTACACCATTTTGACACGGTAAAAATCTTACAAATTACAAAATAGCTAAATTTTAAAAAAGTTATTCACCATAAAAACTTTTGTAGACATGTGAAAATAGTTAAACTTACAAATTACTGATTTGTGCTTGCAATTACTTACAAAATGACCGACTAAATATTGTAGACACTCGAATTAAACATTTTAGATTTGATTAACTTATTTCATGAACATGTATTTCAACAAAATATTTTAATTTATAAAATTATATCGCATACATAGAGGGATGGACACTTCAAACTGCTTTTGAAATGGTAAACTGCAGATGGAAGTAAATGATACAAACGAACCTCTTGAATTGCAGCTGGAAATAATATGTGTAATTATGTTGGTATTCTGGAATACTCCATAGAAAATAATTTTTACTAACACTTACGGCTTAAAATTAAAAAAAAAGCTTGTACAAGTTTTTAATTCATCAAAAATGTATAATCATTATCATTTTTATAGAAAAAGCTGAAACTTTTTAATTCAGGATGCACCCTTAAATAAAACTTGAAACATGAAACCTCTGAGCAATGTAGAATATTTTTAACTATTTGTGACTATTTTAATTTTAATACGTAAAATTAAATAATTTAAAATTATTATAAAATTGAAAGTGTATAAAAAAAGTGCACTAATATAGCTCGAGATAATATGTATCCTTGGGCTTTGTCTCACGTTATATGCGTGTGTTGTTCCATCGAAGAATTTGATAATTTTAAATCGATAATTAATATATTTTATTGTTCGTTTAGAAATGTATTATTATTATTATTATTACAAGTGCTATTATATATCACGTTTAAATAATTAAATACCTAATTTTTGGTTTATTAGCGTTTCAGGTTCATACAATCAACAAACAATATAAATATAAAATTGTATTATTTTGGTTTTAATAACGACATTAATTTTGGAAAGGGTTTCTGCAAGTATAGTCCTATAATTTATTAGTCATGAATAATAATTTTGTGCGTTTTAGGTTGACCGTAATATAATTATAATATACAGTTATATGGTTAAGCGCATATAATTATGTTGTTAAATCGTAGTTTTTATTCAAAATAATGTATTTAAAATGAATAAGTATTTATTAATATCAAATATGGTTTAAATTCTTATAGGTCAGTTTAGGAATAAAATTGTTTTTAAAATCAAAAGTATTAGTTTAGAATTTAACATTTATATTATTTATTTTATTTTATTTAATACTAATTTCAATAGTTATACTATTTAAATTCTGTAATTTTTAAACGTACCAACTAGTACTACGTGAAAAAAGATCTCGCGTATGCATTATAATATATTTAAAAGTCATTAAAATGCGTATTGAAATGTACATACACTTTTATTATTTATAAAATATTATATTATAATACATATTAAAAATGTAGTAACTTTATAAATAAAAAAGTAAAAAAAAAAAAGGTAAAAAGAAGACTATTTAGTAATAAAAAATAAGAACTTTAGGTTTTAGTATAGATTCTTAGGATGATATTTCAATCTAGAACATTTTTTTTTCAAGAATCCAGTAAATGTTTTGAGGTAGCGAGTGAAATGACAAATTATTAATGTAAGGGTTGCAATGGTTTGAATACTTCAAGAGGAATATTTCATTATGACGTTTTTTATTGACTGTAGTTTTAGATCGCCGTGGAGATCGTTGTTTCTAGGGTATAATGAGTAATTTGTAATACGTCTTAAAGCGAAATACTAGCGTTGTATAACTAGCTGTACGTTGGGTAGTCTGGGGACATTTTTTATTTAGTGTATAATGTATGTAATATAAATTCTATACTGGTCTGATGATTGGTTTTTAAATGATTATTTTTATTTTTGAGAAATGGGACGAGAGTTTAGTTGCTCGCGTTATTACTTGGTATGATTTAACGAGTTCAGTATTTATCTAATTTAATACTTACAAGACAGGTATCTTTCTGATGTCTGAAATGGAATTATGTTGTTCAAAAAGAAAAAAATACATACATCATTGTAAAATTGCTTCACTCAAAATCTAAAATTAATAACAACGCATAAAAATGAAATTATTGATAATCAAAGATTCAATTAAACCAACAATAATTATTATTATAATGGCTATACAGCAAATGCAATCAATTGTAAATGCTTATAATATAGTATATTTTAATGATCGTTATAAGTTCTTAGGTCGTAATTTTGTTTGTTCATTTAATATAAATTTATCTTCTACAGAATTTGTATAACATTATTTAACATCATTTATTAAGCTAAATACATACATTTAAGGTTAATTCAAAGACATTTATTATGTGCAAATTGTACTGAAGTTTTTGGACATTTTTGATCTGATAATTTATTTCTTAAACAAATATTCGTAGGCATTTCATTATGTAACCTAACTATTTGTTGAAAATAAATACATAATATTATAAAAAAAACGAGTCAATCATTTTAATAAATATTAAATATAACAAGATTTTGATTATAATGAATGAGAAAAATATGTTTTGTACTGGTATTTTAAGATTAAATAGAAAAAATACACCAAAAGATGTTTTTATGTCAAAATTAAAAAAAGGTGTAACAGTTTCAAGGTACTCTCGAGGTGTTATGATAGGAAAATGGAAAGATAAAAGAAATGTTGCTTATATTTCCAAACGATTAAAAAATAATGTGATTCTTACTAAAAACTGAAATGGTAAAGAACAATTTAAACCTGAACCTATTTCAAATTATAATAGTTTTATGGGTGCAATAGATAGGCAATATCAAATGAATAGCTATTATTCATTTATTAGAAAGACAATCCGTTGGTATAGGAAAATTGTTATTCATATAACACAAATTTTATTGATTAATTAATTTTCTTTGTATAATTAATATAACGTTGGACCTAAATTATCATTATATGATTATCGTCTATCTGTAGTTGGTGAACTTTTGCCTAAACATCCAAAACCAAGAAATGTATCATAAAACGCTTTTCATATCCTAAAAACCCATGGTGAAGGAAAAAATGGAAGAACTATTCGAAAAAGATGTCAGTTATGTTATTCAAAGAAATTGAGAAAAGATACATCATACTTCTGTCCAGAATGTCTGAATCAGCCCAGTTTTTGTCATGAACTTTGTTTTAAAAACATCCATCAAACGAAGCTATCGTTTAAATGTATTTAAATAATAATTACAAATAAACGTTGAAGAATAAGTTTATTTTTTTTATAAAAATACATAAGAAATATATTGTATTAAAACATGTATTGATTTTTTATTTTCATTGTAAAATTATAAAAATATAACCTAATAAGTAAACTAAAAAGCAATAATTTGATATAATATATCTGTGTTACTGTGTGTGAATTATATTATTGGTCTATAGTTTCTATTTAGTTGAGATTTATGTCTAACGATTGATCTAAGGAAAATATAAACCTTTGATACAAACATACTATAATAATATGTTTTAGATAAAATTTGTTTGAGTATGCCTTCGTCCTATAAGAATCAAAAAGTAACAGTATTGAAACAATTGAAATAATTTAATTAATATTCATGCATACCATATTAATTGTAAAAGGAGAAAATGTTTTAGAATTTGTTCTAGAAAATATTGGTTGAAGCAAAAATTAAATATTTGCCTGTCCGATTCCCTCGATGTCAACAATTTTGTTTACTTTTCACGCATCTTTGAGTTGATTATTGTTATATTTTTTTTTAAATTCAAACAAATACAATATTAAATTACACTGTTTGAATTTGAAACGAAGCAGACAATAGCTGATAAATAAATCACTGTAAAAATAAAAATATTATCATGTTTTATGATTATTATCGATAACTGTATTTAATGGTACAATATGTTCATACCTAGATAATTTAGATGATTTTGATGATTTATTTTATAACAAATCCATAATGGTAATTATAAATACATTTTACTCGATAGAATTAGGTTCTTGATTATTTTTATACTCATCAGTTGTCAAGCGAATAAAACATGTTTTTTAATCTTCCAACTATTGAATTTAACTTATTTACTAACATTTACACTTGATGTCTGATGAATTTGATAAAATATAACAATACCAAACTGTAAGCATTTATTTCGTGACTTGTGAAAGCGTGATTTTCTACGAATATAACTCATTGCTACCATTGTCACATTGCCATACACATAATAAATGCAACAATATTGGTTTCTGAGATATTGATCCAGAATAACTAGTTGTAAAGTCATACGCCATATTAATTTTCAACGTCGGTTTTCTGGATATCACTATTATAGTACATTACTATTATTATGTTTTTAATTGGAATGGTATTTAAGAGAGAAAAATAAGAAACAAATGATGTACTAGAAAAATGTAGTAAACAAAAATACATTATTAAACTAGTACTTTGTCTTAAAAATAAAGTCATACATTTAACATTTATGTTTGTATGTCCATATCAAACCCTCTGTCTTATATAGTTCTTAATTATTTCCAGATAATTCTAAATTGCTCACGAATACTTAATGTTTTTTTGTTTTGGATAAAATCAATCTATAAAATATGATATCTAGACAAAGCCTTTTTCCATCTAAAATAAATATTTTAACTTTTATATTAAATATTTTTATACATTTTAAGCATTTAATATAATTTCATATTGTATAAGCTGTGAATACAAGAAATGTTCTTATCTCTATTATTTTAAAGAAGATGATTATATTACTATGTTGAACAGCTTTATCATTATTCAAAACGTATTTTGAAATTTTTATATTTTGATGAAACAGAATTAAAAAAATACCATGGTTAGTGTTAGTGACGCAGGTAATCAGTAAATATTGACGTAGTTTGGCCGTTCAAGTATCATCAATGTATACGGTTAGGTTAGGTTTTAAATGATATTACTTATATTCTCAATATAAAAACAAAGTAAAAAATAACAACGTCTCATGAAATTATAATAATATAATTAACTTTTTTGTGTTCATCTTTATCCAATGAGCCACTAAGTAGACACTATACTGCGATCGGTGTCAGGAAATAAGACGTAGAGAATATTAATATCATCGTGTTTAGTATTAGTCACCTATAATATACATCAAATAATCACCTTTGTCATATGTTTTTAATTTTTTTTAATTAGGGTTAATTTAAGTGACCAGTTATCAAAATTAAAAGTTAATTATTTCAATAAATTAAAATAGATATTATGAAAAATCCATATGTCGCAATACATTTTCATGTTTTTTTTATTGTTATTGCATATTTATTTTTATATGAGCCATGGTTTAAAACATTAACAGTGAACAATTATAATATGTACACATATTGTTATAATTTACAATTATTTATAATAATAAAAATTCTGTAATATTGCACTTGGTGAAATACGTCTGTCAAATGCTACAATGTCACGTGAGCATAAAACTGCAGAAACTTAAGAATCCAAGTTTTTTTGGCAGACTAACAGACTGTTAATTTTTCTTTTTCTTTTTTGTTTGATAGAAATAGAAACAAATTTGAAATATATATGCTTATTCGAAAATACTTAACAAAAAAATATATTGATCAAATAAAAATTTGTCAGTGATCCAAAGAAAAAAAGAATTATTGATAACCAAAAGTCAGTTTGGCCGTTACGTTGTTCAGTATATACGTTGTTTTGTTTTTGGTCCAATATCGTTGCAATGTGCTAGTTTATTTATTACGGTTAATATTATCGGTAGTCCTATAAGGAATGTCATCAAACAATAAATTCCTGATAACGGACTATTTTTTGCCAAATACACCCGATTATACTCGACAATAATGATACTATTAGTAATGTATTAACTATTTAATGTATGTAACACCTTTAATAAACTCTGATAATTTCAAAACTCGCCTCTTTCCGTTCAAGACGCGGATCTCCCTGCTCCACCGTTCTACATAAAAATATTTTACATAACTCTACTTTTAATACCATTTTAATACAGCAAGTCAACGTCTTCTTACCTCATTGTATACGATCGCCATGTCGTGTCAGCTTCGATAAAATTGTTAATCGTCTAATTGAAATTAACGACAGTTTCCATTATTTATTCCGTCACTGCCTTAACAAAATCGTCATAAAATATATGCACTTTTCCACCTTAAGCACCAACATATCTTCTTCGCTGGCTGAACTAGGGGCATCATATCAAACATGATTGCAACGCTAAAAATAATAACAAAAATACGACCTTCCATTATTTTTTGTAGATGTCTTGCTAAATGAGAATAATAATGATATATTATATTTTCACGGCATTACTCAATACCAATAAAGTGGTATTTGAGAAACTACATAATATTGAGAAAGATGGCCTACCGCAATGTCATAACTGCCAGTCTCTTGGCCACACGCAAAATTAATGTAAGCATGCCAGTCGATGCGTAAAATGTAGTGAAACGCACCATACGAACGTGAAAAACAAAGATATTTGTAGATAAACTACAAATAGTAGATTTAAACTATTTGGATACAAATTATATTCTACCCGTTATACGGAAATACGGATAAAATACAAATAATGCATTAATATTAAATTCTAGAACGTAGAAAAAGTGCTTATTAAAGTGTAATTTAATCTCAAATTAATTTGTATACATAATGTTGTATAAAAACTTAACTATAAAACTTATATTTTTAAAAACCTAATGAATTTCAAAATATTATAATTTTATTACTTTTATTACAAATATTTATAATAAACGAAATAAATTGGTAATTATAACAAAAAAGAATAATGATAATAATTTTATAATTATGTCCTACTTTGAAGTTTAAATTTAGTTGGAGTATAATAATGTAAAATATATACTAAATTTATATGTGAAAACGTGGAAACTTTTATTTTAATTTGCTAAAATAGTATAATTTTTTTAGATTTTATGAATTCAGTATGAACTACTTATGAAGAATCTTGTATTTAATTTTCTAGAATTTTGACCTAGTGAATACATTTTTATCGACATTTATAAAAAACGTAAAAAAAAAAATGAAAATTTGTCATTCCTATAAATAGCTTAAACAAGTAAAAATATTTTGAAAATTATACTACAATTATTATATAAATATTTAGTTAAATTACAAAAAAATAATAATAAAATAAATTTGTTCAAAATCTGGTTTGAAAATTTCTATTTTTTTTTTATTTTTTGTTTGTTTTTCTTGATTATAAAATAATACTAGACATTTTTAATTTGACCTATTTAAAGTACAAACTAAACACAATTTTTTACGCAAAACTTCTCTCAAAATTTAAAATTGAAGCATTATATCAACAACTTTTCGTGTACGTATTCATACACAAAAATATGCTTATACTTTATAATGGTTAGTCTGATTCAAATATTTTTGGGTCAGTGAAAAAAAAAATGCACAGTATGTTTATAATTACAATTTTAAAATAAAATATTAACGTCAGGATTAATTTACCTCATGCAGAACTATGTGTCATGTGTGAACTATAAATTATTCCTCAATAGTTAAACTAAGTAAGAAAAATAATCATTTACAATGCAAATATTTTGGTTAAAGGCGTATCATGACATATTCATCGAATATTATACTGAATCAACATAATCAACCACTTCATTAAATTTACGACACGATAAATCAACTTGGTCTCATTTTAGCACTTATCTGTATAATTGTGTATACGATGTTATTGAAACTACGTGCTAACTGAATGTCTGACGGTGTGTTTAGTATAATATTATCAAACAACATATAATTCTGAAATAAATATTACGTTTCTCTTACGAAACTAAATCAATAAAATATTTTTTAAAAACCCATTTATAATTAGGAGTACGTCCAAACGAATACACTTAATGCAAACAGCAGTTGAATACTTTGGGTAAGTGCCAGTGTTATAAATCTTTTTGGTGAATGGAACAATGTCAATAACCTATAAATCGGCAATCACAAATGCATTTCCAAAAAGCTGATCCTGCGATAAAAACATTACAACGCGGGAGAATTGAGGATCCGGTAAATGGCTTGTGCTGCAGTAACTACTTTCACGCATTTTTTTTTGCAGATAATATTTTATTACGACGTATTCTTTTGCCAAAAATTGCATTATTTTCCTATTCGTGGTCTATATTATCTACTATATCGAGACAATTATATTAGGCTATATGACGTAATCAAATTACATATAAAGTATACCTTTAAATCAGTCATGCCACAGAGTCATATGCTTTTACAACATAAAATATAAATTTTATTATAATGATATTACAAGGTTTTTTTTTTTATTTGATTTAATTTGAATGAGTTATTTTCAAAAAGTTATGTGATTTTTCCAATGACTTATTCTCCAATACTAAAAAACCGTATTATTTTTTATAAAAATATAGATACTAGGTTATTTATCTTATTATTTCAAAAATGTATTAAAAATGTATGTTCCGACGACTATAGCAGGTCGAGTGGGCTGTAATATTGGTTTTGCTGGGGTGGTTGCTCTAGTCGAGCTGTGAGTAGACTGACTATATTTATGATCTGCACTCGTATTTAAAGGTACGGTCGCGCCCACTGCGTCGCTATGTTGCGCAGGAAAGCCCATAGTCATCTGTGATTAGTGGTACTCCGCATGCTTAGCAAGCACTATTACATGATAAGCCTAACCTAACCTAACCTTTGTTACCGAATATACGCGGGTCATCAAGAATAAGTTCGATTGAACATGCTTGCAACCGGTTCGCATCACCAGTCAGACCCGCGCTGTACATAATACATAGAAATAGCCAGCACAGTTGGCGGGAGGTTTGTAACTCTTATGTACGCCACCGACATCAAGCGTACCTGCCTTGCAGCGCCTTTTACGACGATCGGCAGTCAGAATACCGACCAACTGTGCTCCGAGTCATATGCATTTCCAACGTATTTTATTGGCCTTCGGCCCAATGTTATAAGAAAATGACACAACTTCCATTTAAGTTTAGTATATTACAAAATACAAATTAAATTATAATTCGAGTGGTGAGAACAATGTATATAAAGTATAATATAATAACACTAAAATTCTAGAATCTAGACTTTAATATATTAAACTTTAGTCATTATTATTATTTTGTTATTATTATGCTTAACAAGTATAAAGATAATATTGCATGTTCTTAAAAATTTGATGAATGTTTTTACACACACTTACACACCCTTATGAATTATTATCAACTATTTGTTATACGGTGTGATTATAAAAACAGTATTGATTATTAACAATAATAGTTATAAGATTTATATTATAAATATAAAAATGCAATATGTATGATGAAAAGTGTTTATTTTTTGTCGTTATGTCTTTCGATAGGAGTTATCAATATGTCCAGTGACTTTGTGGTCGTGGATGGCTGTTTTTAGTTTTGGGTTATTGTACATATAAATGTATATATTATATACAAATTTATTATGTTTTTATAGGACAGTTCATATGAATGTTTTTATTGTTTTTATTTTCATTGTTATTGTACTCGTTTGCAGCAATAGGTTTATATATTTAGTGATTTTTTTGTTATTTATTTTTCATTAAATTTCAATTTATTTATTTTATACCTACTTACTACGTTGTCATTTTATATTTAGTTATCAGACAAGTACTTAGAACAATACAAAAATTAAAATATATAAAAATACGAAATCTAAATATTTAACTCTGTTACTATTGTTACCATTTTAAATATATTATCAGTTATCACATAGAATATAAAACGAACCATAGGGTTTTTAAAAACCTTACGAAAATGTAAGCATGAATATCTCAATTATAAACGTATAACTAACGTAATGATAACGAAATGCATGATTTATAGAACACAAAACAATACAAGTACGATAATTTTTTACTAACGGTGGTTTTTCCCACACTCAAAATCGAAAGTAAAATATATTTAAGCCAAATATTGTTAATCACTGTACCGTGGTACATATTATTACAATTATAGTTTAAGTAGTTATTAAATTCAATAGTTAAAATTATTTAAAGTTTTACAGACATATGTACGACATTATATTATATTTATATATCTATTCATAGTGTCAATGTTAAATTAAAAATTATAATTAATTTAGCTTGTATCATATTATAGTATAAGACAGCAGATAGAATATCAAATATTTCTACAAAACAAAATTTAATGCTTGAATTACAAATAATATTGTACATTATAAAATATTTACTAGCTGCATTAAAATATCATTATTAACGTGTAATTATTTTAATTTTTAATATGTTAACAAAACAATATTAAAAAATACAATTGCTGAGTACGTATGACTATTTTAATTATTAATTTAGTAGGGTTAAAATTTTTTGTCACAAAAAAAAGGCTTTAGTATAGATATGATTTAATATTAGTATACGTAAAGTAGATGTGAATTTTACTCATACTATATAAATCAAAACTTTTGTGCGGAAAACGAAAAAAGTCTATTTAAATAATTCCAAGTGCATGGTCTGTATTATACGAAAAACAATGAATATTTAATTTATCGTAAGTTTTACATTTTCTTCGCTAGTTTGTTTTTTTCTACATGCGCATACCCCATAAATATTTAACAAACCTAGCTAGTATATTTAAAGATTGAATTTAAATGTGTTAACTGCAATGGTAACAGGCGGGAACATTTTTAAAGCATTGCTGTTCAAATTCATATACTAATCCAACTACTATGGAATATTAAAATATATTTTGCATAACTATTCAATATGGGCTCCGATTAGTCGATGTACCATAACTACTTGAACTGTTACGGAGGCTAAGAATAAATAATATTAATTTATATCTATGCCTTTAAAATTGAATATAATTTTTTACTAAAGCGAAAACCTTATAAGATGTGTAATATAAATAAAAACAAATTTATTTAAAATGTTTTAATAAACTACTAGGAACAACAGTCATATTGAATCAAATTGTATCGCATGTTATCTGTTTTGATTGAAGACAGTGAAATCGTGAACCTAATTTTGTTAAATACATCATATTTTAAGTGAATTTCACTATAACTATGTATGAGTATATTATATTTGTTTATTGTAATTAGGATATTTTTTTCATTAATTTACGTTATGCCTGCCTATTTTGTCGTAAATACATCTGATTGTTTCGCTTGCATAATCAAACAAACCCCTAATTTTGAATTGAACTATGTAATTATTATATACATTTATTCACATTGTAGTCTTACTATGACGCGTTTCTGTGTATTAAATGTTCGTATACAACCATTATTCATACACTAAACTGATAATAATATATTGAGAACTATTCCTAACAACAAACAGCTACGACTAATGAGTCACCGCAGCCATACAATACATTACACAAAGTACAAACATGTTTGTCATATTTATTTATATTAAGTACACATATCATGTATCATAATGTATGTCTTTAACTTCGTACTGCGTGGGTTTTTTTTTAATTTAAGTAAAACGAAAATATTTTTTTTTTTAAATAAAAATATATACACTCACGTGAAAACTGTGGTACATGTGATAATATGACAGTAATATCACATTCTTATATAAATTTGAAAAAATATCCATTCACATTTAGTACCTACGATGTGATACGTTTTAATTTATTTTTAAATTATCACAGGTTATCAATTTATTAACGACAGCCCCAATGTATTATAAATTTGAATTGAGTGGACATTTAAGTGTCCATTTCCGATTAAGCCAATATTTTTCGAAGGCTACCTCATTTATCAAAAATCTATTCACGCAAATCGAAATATACACCTATTATACTGTGTTATTCAGCCATTCAGCTTCATTGCATAACGTCGAAAACACAGAAAATCGTATATATACTAAATTATAGACGAGAGAAAAATAATATATTTCAACTGAAACTCAGTGCTTGAACGCATTACTCAGTATCGGTCGGTTATTCAAAGACTAAGATCACGGATTTATTGAAAAGTGGTTTGAACGGGCTTGATTTTATGAAACTCATTTTTTTCACGTTGTTTTAAATCAACATTGTACTACATTAGTTGAACAAGATAGGCTTCTCAGCGTCTCGCTGTTGTCCATTTGCAATAAAACTTGCATAAAGTAATGGGTCGTTAAAAATCGCTAAAGATTGCGTTGTATTATCATCATATTATAATAAGTATAATGATGCGGAAGTGTTTTTGAACGGAGATTGGTTGATATCATTATGTTTAATAGTCTTTGATTTATATACGAATATTATTTCTCGATTTTACAAACAGTTTCAACACATAAATGCTAATATAATATATTTTTTTTTTTATTTTGGATTTTTTTGATTTTCTTTATTAAATAAATATTACTCTACGAAAACCGTAAAAAGAAATTCACGAAGTAACTATACTCACTTTAGTATGCAATTACAGATCTAAAAATAAGTTGCTTAAATAGGTCATTGGCAAATCGTTTAAAAAAAAAAAAAATTATTTAAATAATAATTTCATTTTTTGCATAGCTCAGTGAATAACAATTTATTTATATAGAACATTTTAAAATCATCTGTTCTATGATAAATCGTATTGATTTAAATGAATTTCACAACTTTTTTTCACACCCCCATAACACATTATATATTCTTTTTAAAATTGCGTATAACATTTTTAGTTTTTAAATGCACCATGATAACAATTAAACATTTATTATATATATTATAATTAAATAATGGACAAGTATGGCGTTGCATAGATACTGACGGTGTCGTAAAGTCGGTGATTAGCTGTTCTATGGCAAATTCTTTTTTTATTATTCTGAGTGCTTAATGTGTCCCGTGCCATTGTAAGTTTTCTTTGTACGTAGTATACATACATGTTTTGAGTCAAGACAGGTGTTATGTGTATTGCTGTTCAGTACTCATAGCATTCCAATGACACTGTCAGCCGGAGTTAACATCTTGGTTTACTTACTTAGATAATAATTACACAATTAAATTATATTATATTTGCTGTATAAATTGTTGTTGTTTAATTTTAAATTTACGAGCAGCTATTGGTCGCCTATTTAGTTCAATATTCATAATAAATTATACCTATTACTTAAGGTAACGCGCGAAGGTTTATTACTCGTACATCGACTTACTGCACCAATTGTTAAATTATTGCATATCACGCACGACCAAACTAACTAAGGATAATAATTTATTAGATTAAAAATAAGACTGACAAATTTTAAATATAGGATATGGAATCATTTTTGTTAAACTTATAATAGTTGTTATTTAAGAATTGTATTAATAACATTTGATTCATCATTAAATACAGTACACAGTACTGCACTAATACCTATTCATAATTTTAGATTTTGAGCCTAATCTGCATAAGAATTGTATTAACCTAAACGGATTATCTTTATTCTAAAATGTAATTAATTGCTCAAAATCTTACAACATAACGTATAAATATATATATATATAATTTATCTAATTAGGACATAGTTATTAACTCACATAATTGATTAGTAACAAAATTAAAAATCAACTTGTTCTGAAATGAAAGATTGATTATTATTTATTTGGTAAATTAGTGACATGAGTATATTATACTCGTATGTACAGAGAATAGAGAAAGAGGATAATAAAAATGAAACGTACGTGCTTATGTAATTGAGAGAAGTAGGTAAATCAATATAAAAATAAAATGTCATACAACGAATGAGTTTTATAAAGAATCATAAATGATGAATCGAAATCACTGGTTGTAGGTATACAACGGGGTTTGTGTAGACTGCGAACACTCCGAAGTAATGGATCAGAAAACAAAATCAGCTGGCAGAACAGCGTTATTTTTCCTAGAAAGGGAAATCCTGTATTCACATTTTGAAAAAAAAAATATATTTTTACGCCAGACAAGTTTTTAACCTTGACGTTTGAAATACAAAAAATACATTTTAACACTTTATGGATAATAGTTATATGTATTCAGATTTCGCGCTGAATGATCGACGACTGACGAGTCGTTCGCACGTCGTTGATCTGGTTTCGTGTAAATAATATTAAGAGTGGGCGTTCCGTCAACACGGGTGAAATCAATAATGCTTAACTGCTTTCGCCTAAAAACGTCAATTATTTTTATAATTTAATTTATGATCATTATTCTAAATATGATATGATTAACTAACATATTTCCGCAAATATTCTTAAAAAAAAAAAAAAAAATTTAATAAAATATTTAAATCAATTTATTCTTTTTACCTTAGCCATAATAAGTTAATGTAAATATTATAGAGCGTCTACATCAGATATATATCAAGTATTGTTAAATTTAACCAATATTATACTGCGCCAAAAGTAACCGAATATCAAACTATACGCGTGGTTACGATTGTCGATATGTGAAAAACACACAGTAAGCCACATTCTTATAAATGTAACAATACCTGTCAATACTTGTCAACACTTACTATTTATTGTTATTTTTATGATATTATATACCTATTATTATTTAAAATTACATAACTTATAGTATAATAAATATGAATATACAATGGATATCACATGCAAACCAACAGTATTAAACATTCAAATCATCGTATAAATTGAAATAAAATAACATAGCATAAAATTTATTTTATTATATTATTATATGTTATCATACATATACAATATTTATCTAAAATGTATCGAATAATATAATTAAATCAAGCACAAAAATCATGTTTTAACTATAGATTTTTAAATTTATAAATATCGTCTTGAAAATTGGAAAAATGGCAAATTTTATTTAAGATAGTCGCACTTGCATTATATTAACTGTATTTATGTCATATCAAATATTATTTATAAATCAATGACAATAATAAAAACATTTGTACAACTATAATATAATATAACAGCATATTGGATTGGTTTCATAGCGACAGTCGGTGTTGGCTTTTAAAGCACGCAAAATGTTTGATAATTGTTCATGTACAAAAACGTTTTGAAAATGTTTAGGGTTAAATATATAGTGAAGCCACTATATTATTTACTGAGCAGAATAGAGTGGTGACACATTAATTTGTTTTTCTGCTGTTCGACATTATTTACACTGTTTTTATTTTGCTGAACTGTTCTCTATTATTGGTCTGTATCTGCCACAGGAAAGTCTATGGAAAACCCTTAGTAAAATAAATTTGATGTTGGAACGGGAAAATAAAGACTTAAGTCAACATAAATAAGATGCATTATATATTAATTCTATATTGTCTTACCATAGAGTAGTAAAACTTTGGTATTTATATTAACAAAACAAGAAATAACACTACTGCACTACCAATATTGTTAATTTATTCAATAGTTTTTATAAAGATAGTTATATATTATTAATACCATACATAATGGTAATTGATTAAATGTAAGCGTAATTTTACATTTCATCTAATCAATCTTCAATACATTACAATATAGGTAGATATAAACAATTTAAATAACCAATATGATGCTTAATTAACTCACTGTCTCACTTAGTTATTAATTAAACTTATAATATTTAATAACATAATATCAAAATATATATTTTAATAATTTATGAATATCGTTATTTTATAGGTACCTATCACACATTTGGAATTTCACCCATTAATTTATTAATATTTTCAATGTGGTACAATACCATACAGCAATATATCAAAGCCAAAAATTGTTGTAAGGGGTATTTAAGATCGAAAGTATTGGGGGAGGGGGAGTAGATTATGTAGATAATGTTGCGACCATATAAAGATTATAAACAATCAGAGAATATTATAATTAACTAAAGAAATATGGCTCAAGTTGGTGAGTAGGCTATTCTAGATCCTATGCCTGCCTTTCCACTACCATGAAAATATAATCCTATCACAACCTCTTTTATGTTAGAGTTGATTACATATTAATTTAAATACTTATTATACAGATTATAAATGTTGCGTAGGTATATCCATAGACTAATAATTCAACCTCTGATCATGTATCTATCTATATTTTATATTATATAGTTTGAGTGTTAATGATGAAAATTGATTATACATTTTATAAAACTTATGTTTTTAATGTAGTACAATATCGAAGTATATTTGTACTACTATTTTGAAATTAATTTAAATTAAAGCAAAATATCATAATAAAATTCCGTGTAACACTTCTAAGCGTTTTAAACAAAACTCAAACTATAGTTTTGTACACACCTACTTAACAGGTTAACTTCAAAAGAAAAATATGTTTATGTTTAATCATAATGAATAACTATAATATGATTTTAATTTTAAATTGTGACAAAAAAATATAAACTGTATACAATTTAAGTCAATGCATATATTATTATAAGTATTGGTAAAATGTCATAATATTTTTATTATAAAAAACAAGTTTAAAGTTAAATTATTGATTATTTAGTTTCATATTTAAGAACATTCAAATTAATTTTTGTATGCATTTACGGCTTTAAATTTAAAATAAAATTGTATAAACAATTAATTAAAATACCAAAGTTTTTTTTTACTAAAGTATTATATTTGAATTAGGTACTGACTAAAATACTCAATTATATAATAAAAAAATGTAATCAATACAATTAAAAACTGTGAACCAAAATTGTCTACATAATATAAGAATGAATTAAAACTCGATGCATTCAAACAAACTTACGCTCAATTGTTTTGCCTATTAAATTTATAAATTATTTATTCATATTTAACTATGCGTATAAATACTTAAGTATATCTTCTTCATTGTGTGATATAAGCTGTTATAATGAAGTTACCATCTAAACTTAACACCAAGAATTAGTTCTCATAGGCTCCGTGATAGTTAACTGGGTACCTCCTTTATGTGAATTTCGCTTTTCTAAGAATAGCTAATCCTTTCAAAGCCTCCATACTGAGTTATTGTTTAATAAAGACGTGGACAAAGAGCATCGTATAATATAATAATATATAGTAACGAGTTTAATTTTATATTTTTTCACTTAGAATTTTTGAATAGTGCTCGGCACTAGGTTATGTTTTGACTATAAATAAAACGTCCCATTCCGTGATCTCTTGACAGTCAATAAAATTACAATGCAAACTAACGAAATTTTATCACTGTAGAAATTCTTTGAATTTAATAACTCATTAATTAACATACCATGCACTTACTAAGGTATGTTTAAAATAAAAGCACTATCGAAAATCAAATCAAATTTTATCACGACAATTACAGTTCATGCTTAAACAGTAATAGATTTAATTAATAAATTAATTTGCAATAAAACAATTCGACCAAAGATTTCGACAAGGGATTAAATATAAAATGTATAGTTGCTTAAGTTTTAGTCCGACTATTGTTATCCTGCGGTTTCAATTTTAGATTCACATAAGTTATATCTAATCTTGTTAAGATACGTCTTGCAAACTCAAATGAAAAATAAGGTTTCATGTAATACGCACAATGCTGCGCAGCGCGCGCACCCACTCAGAGACGTTCAATCGGTTCATTGTTTAATTGAGAATGTAAATGATTGTTAGTTTGTTTAAATAACGATCGATTTCGATTTCGATATTATGATGTAATAATAAATATCACGAGTTACTCCCCATTATAGGGTTGGTTTAATTACTGTTCAGATAATTATTATGTACTCGTTTCATTAAGAGCCTATATATTATATTATATAAAGTGATTTTTAATCACTTTAATATTTCATAAGTAAACACTAATTTTATCAAAAATATTAACGATTTCTTTATAATTTCTCGTTTCAAAGGAGAATATTTTTCTAATAATTTTAACTTAATATCAAATTTTGAACTAGTAATATAAATTATAATTAGTTATACATATTTATGAGCCGAGTGGAGTAGGGCAAGGAGTACCTCACAAAATATTGGTCCACTACATGTTCATAACAACTTTAAGTATATTATATATTATAATATTAGCCATACTAAACATGTAACTAATTAACTATATTTGCTAGAAATTCGAGTTTTATACTTCGAAATTCTTTGAAAAATATTGGATTTGAAATATATTGAAATAAGTTTAAATATACAATGTTATTTAAACAGTTAAAACAACTTTTAAACAATAATGATTTAAACATTAAAAATAAAATGTTTTTTTTATTTGTTTATCAAAAATGGTTTTAGCGCCTTCCTTTAATAACTTAAAATCATGTATAGTAACATAATTATTATATTTCAAAATCATTTATATATTTCTAGATACCTAATAATTGTTTTCTCATTAAATAATCACCCTGTACCTATATGGAATCGTATACATAAGAGTGATATAATATTACGGTGGTTAAACTGTTGTATAATAATATAAAGAGTAGTAAACTCAGGTTTTATTTTTTTAAATTCTTTATCAATACACCATTGAATGCCTTAGGTATCTCTCCCATTCGCAACTTGGATAATATATAGAAATTATATTGGTGTTTATTTTCCTCCGCTTGATGTCTCTATTTCAGTATATGCCATTAGCTAGTATAATAGATGGCAATGGGGGTGAATGATTTACGGGATAACAATGCTCGTTAGAATATACCTACGTTCTGTTCCAAGTTATTATATTAATTCATATGTTTTTGGTTTATAATTTACAATAGTATTACTACGATATCTTCAGACGGGGTGATGCGGATAAATTATCGATCACGTCATTATATGATCGAAGTATAATGCTCACTTGTACTATGTAGGTCGGATGGTGAACTCATGTTCATTTAGGCAGATACCTAAGTCCATGTACCAAAACCATGATATTGGTGCAATCCTACTATGTGAATACTGTAATAGAGAGGTACTTGATGAATTAATAAATGTGTAACAGCACTTACAATATAATACAGACACATGAGACATTGTAATACCGTGTAAGACTTAATTAAACGTTATTCTTCCTGGATGATAATTGAAGTCACGCGTCTGCGCCTAATATGTTGTCATAAAATCACACGAGCAGAGATGATGTATTTTTATTATTGTTAACTTAATAAATTACATTACTTCGTATAAATTGAGATCATTACGCTGTCATTGAAGTGTATGATATCGTGGTTAGGTAAAATGTATATGTATGTATATTTTGTATTTATTTTTTTATTATTATATAACGGGCACAAGGTCCAAGGTCCAATAACATTTACACGGAATTATAAAATACAAAATAAAAAAAAAAAAACAAAAAGATATTTGAATGAACAGCGCATATACCGTGTATTATATTATGTATCGTATATCTTTTTAACTGACTATTATAATGGCCGTTATAGCTTTTGAGACTATAATCGTGATTTTTATGGATTGTTATTATAATATATTACATATTTTAGTTACTCAAAATACTAAAAAAAAATTAATTGTAATAGCTCACCGCAGGCAAAATGTGTTATAATTAATTAACAATCATTTACTACTAATAATATTACCTATAATGTACGTGCATTTGATTATTTATAATCGTATGTCTTACTATATTATTTGCTTGTTCAGCAATGAATTGCCACAGTATAGTTGCCTGTAAAATTTATATATTATATAAATATTGGTTTTTATACGTATATATATATCATATTATTTATAATATGAGTAGGTGTTTTATTTGTATTAAATAATATTATTTTAGTGCAAATGATTGGATAATTCTAACCCATGTGAATTTCTGACCTATAGAATCCTGAAAATATATAGTATAATTTTTTTAGTGTATTTAATTTACATATTCAAAAAATTGACTTTCGTCAGATGGAAATTGGGCCTACATGAACATACACATGAAACGACAAAAGAATTAAATGCTCAAATAACGTATTAGAATAATAATTTTTTTTATTTATACGAGTACAGTAAGTATACAGATAGTTCACAGTTGTTACACTTTAACTTATTAAACACGAAATGACGTGATCCTCTCAATCGAATAACGACTAACGAAACAAGTGAATTTGTATTATGGCATAATGATAGGTTTTTTTGTTATTTTACACATCTAATTTTTTTCACTGTAGCTATTATAGTTATTTTTTGTTAATTTTTTAAAAATATTTTATAAAATTCACCCATTATTTTAATACAATTTGATTAAGCTACCTAAAAAGTTTGACGAAATTTTATGTTAATTTAATTAAATTTATCACCATAGATTAAATGGTAGAATAGTTTACTTGAAGGATTGTATACATTTTTAATGTTTTACGTGAGATACAAGAATTATTCATTTTATATATTATGTGACACAGGTTAGAGTTAGTATTATATTAAAATATATTATGGAATTTGTTGAAATAATGCTTGGTATTGACATGTTATTAAAATATTCATCAAATAAGTATTTTGTTAAATAATAAAAAAAAAAATGCATTTAAATCTTAGAACTACAGGAAATCGAATAATTTTCTGTAGTAACAGTGCTATTAAAAAAAAAAAAAAATAATGGTGATATCCTATTAAATAAATAATTTATCTTATTTGATAAACACCATTTATTATTTAGACTTTTCTCTTATGCAATACATTTATCATTTTTATAGTAACAATATAATTTATTTTTCTACGATAACATCTACTTAACTACCAATTTTATATTCCAAACTTATTTGTACATAAATTATAATTACTTACTCATTTTTTTTTTTTTTTAGAACAGTCACGTTTAAATTTTAAATATTATATTAAATTATTTTTATTCAAAATTAAGCTTAGACTAAGTTCTATAAATATTTATGTTTAGTTAACTAAAAAGTTATGATTTGTAATTTCACCTATTTTCATTCACTATAGTAAAAATGTTTGTATATTGATAAAATATTATAAAATAAAATAGTTTGTATTTTTATCAAGCCACTGGGTTGGAAAATACTATTATTGATTTATCAAATGTTCATTTGGTCAATATCGACAATAAATACACATTAAAGGCTGCAGTAAGTGATATTGAATTAAACAATTTAATACTTTCCGTTGCACAAATAAGTGTCATTATTCATTGGTAGTGAAATGCATGTTTTGAACAAACTACAAAAATAAATGTATAAGATTTTTAATCACCATTATATTAAATTAAATTAAATTTATAAAATATGTGATTGAATAGTAATGGACTAATCCTCATTTAATAATGGATTAAATAAATATATTTTTTTTTAATAAAAAAATGATATAATATTAAGTATTTTTATATATATATCTATTAAAAAAGTTAATTGGTAAATAAAACTATAAGATTTGAAGTGTGCGGTATAAATATGTGTGTATTTGATAATTTATTTATAATTATTATCATCTATCTTGGTATCGTAGTGATGGAGTATAACATGAATACTAAGTAGAGAATTGAGAATTCATCCTTCGATTATTCCCCGTGGCTTAAGACAATGGCGAAAGTTAGATCGCCCCATTTTGAATATTCTAATGTGAAATTAGAATTATTTAGTAAAGTATTTTGTAATCAACATCAACTAAAGATGATTTGCAAAAAACAGAGAAATTAAAAAGTCATTAACTTATTAATCTTGAAATTATATTATCACGCTTTATTAAACAAAAATAGACATTTTAAATTATAATAAAATCATTTTAGCTACAACTGATACGTTATAATTTATATTAAATTAACTTGCTAAATTCTCACTTTGACATCAATATTATTCGTTATATTGTATTTTAGTGATGTAATTAAGTTAACATAATTCAATTTTACATTCCTTTGCTATTATATCATGACATTTTGGTCTTTTTTAGATTTTTAAAAGGAGAAAGGATCGTAATTTGATAAAGCTTCATTGTGGTCACAATTGTTTAAGATAGTGAACGGCTATTGGATACAAAAAAAACTTTTTTCTTTCTTGTCCGTTCTTTAGAGCCAATTTTGGCGAGGCTGAGGAAAGTTAATTGATGACACTTTGAGTTTTTCAATAACCAGATTTATTAATGACTAATAATTTCTACGTATAAATATCTGTAAAAATTTTTGAGCATTAACATTTGTATTTTTCAGTAGTATTTGACCGATTAAACTGATATTGGATCATATGCCAATGCGTTATCTGATTGATTATCAATAGACGGATATAAAATAGAAGACTACTGGGCGTCCCATAATTTGCGCCTCAGTACTTGCGCTGTTTCATAATAATTTATACTTAATATTTATAATATAAGATTTTTGCTTACTGAGTCTTCGTTGTAACAGAATGTTGGTTCTAGTTTCACTTAACATAAAAAGTGTTTATCTTTAAAACTATGTTGAACTCTTCTAAATTACTGGGCAAATGAATCATAGTTAGAGAAAAAAAAAGTATGAACAGAATACAACCATGCGTGTATGATTTGAATGTTCGTGGATTGGACATATTTTCATATTAAAATACATTTTTTTCCAAAATGTATAAGTTACAAAATTCTATTTTAAACAAAATTTATTTTTAAATTAAAATAAGTAGAATGAGCATTTCCGTTGTTATTTCTTGAAATAATTCATTTTTGTTTTAATTAAATTAAAATGCATTTATATTTGATATTACAATTATTTATAATATTTATATCAATAAAATTGATAATTTATGTAATTTAAACAAAAATAATATAATTATTTTTTATCATTATAATATTGAAATAATAATAAACTAAGTATATTGTACTGAATATTATATAGGTAATTATAATATTATGTTCATATTTCTATATACTTAGATTTTTTTTGTAAAATTAAAGGAGACTTGCGAAAAAAGTTTAATAACTCAGAATCTATTCGTTCAAATTTCGACTCCTATAGTATACAATATACATCAAAACTGATAAAAAAAATATTCTATTTAACAATTTACAGTAAAAACGTGGATCTCTTTTGAAAAAAAAAAATGTTTATATTTGAATTGTTGGATACTTTTTGAATTGTATATATATATATCTTTAAGTATTTGAAAATATGGTATTTAACTTAAAGGCTTTAAAAAATCGAAAATTTAATAAAGGTGTTATTATTAAAAAAAAAAGTGTGGGGAGTATTATGAGTGAGTCATCCTGTACGTATTTGTAATATTTTATCCACGACCATGGAAAAAATACAGGTATGTCCGATTTAATAAAGAATTTTTTTGAAAAATTTTAAATTTTGTTTATTTAAAATTATATTTAAGGCCTTGTAAATATCAAGTTCTCGTAAGCTTTGGATCATAAATTATTATTTATTGTACATAGATTAATCGTATGCAAATTTAATAGGTCCATTTTACATTCCTGACATTCTTTATGGTGTTTGGATATGTTTGGAGTATTATACACTCATTTATTACACGTATTAAATATTTATATTATTATTCAACATTCTGTGGTACATTGTTTATTCTTTTTACCGCTTACAAAATATAGTACTAAACAATGTACAGCAATAAACTAATAAATATATATGTGTGTGTGTGTGTGTGTGTGTGTGTGTGTGTGTGTGTGTGTGTGTGTGTGTGTGTAATATTAAAATAAAATAAAATCATTATTTATATTATTATTATAACCGTTGTGAATACATACTTAGAGTTAAATCAATCAGCAAGACAAATTCTATAAAAGTAAAAGAAAAATACCTTTCCTTTTTATATAATATATTGTATGTAGGAATTCAAACGAAACAAACGGAATCTGAAATCGATCGATGTAATATATATATATATAAATAAATAGTTCTATAGTAATGAAACAGTGTGATTGTCAACGATTCGTTGCAAATTCGTTTCAAAAACGAGACGAAAGATTCTATCTCTAAAGCAATGACACGGGAATTTGCATAGTTTATATAAGAGATTGATCACAGTAGTCGGTCCTTTGGTTAATTGACTGTCAATGGAAAAACTTTTGAATCGACTTTCACAACAAAGTTTATTTTTCATGAAAGTTCCAAATCAATTAAATATATATGTATATTTACATTGAATAATTTACCTGCCGCTGCAATTGCGGAATGGGACAATCACCCAAATATTTCACAATTAAATCACAAATCCGATATTAATTTATAATGTTTCTCAACGTTAATATTTGTAAAACACTGTCGTTGATCAAATTTTAAGTAAAATAATTCTTAGTTAATGATTTAACTGCATGAATTATCTTAACACATTATACCAATGATAGTCAACATGTTTCTTTTAGTGGGTCACTAATTATAAGACAAAATATAATTAATAATATAAAAGAAAAAAATTTAAAT
Source organism: Rhopalosiphum maidis (assembly GCF_003676215.2). Taxonomy (NCBI): domain Eukaryota; kingdom Metazoa; phylum Arthropoda; class Insecta; order Hemiptera; family Aphididae; genus Rhopalosiphum; species Rhopalosiphum maidis. The sequence goes on along the minus strand of NC_040878.1, from coordinate 58,233,724 downwards.
ATCTTAAAGATAATTATATTTTTATATATTTTGTTTTGACATAAAAATATGCTTCGATATTTAGTAACATTGTACTACAATACATTTACTTAACTTGATATAAATGAACATTTAAAATTTAGATTATCTACCTACACGAATGGTTGAAATAATAAAATAATATACTATGATGGTAAAATACTAAAAACACTAAAATGAAATTCTATAATTTCGCATAAATTTCAAAAATTAAAAACATATCATGTACCCTATCTTACACAAACAAATTTTCTAAAAACCAATTTATTTTAATGGTTTTCTGAACGTTTTTTAAATGGAATTATTAAAATATATTCCAACACATTGTAACTTTAAACCTAAATTAAATGTATTAATATTTTTGATTATTTACATCCTAAGTGTCTAATCGTTTAACAGAAAATATAGTGATTTTTTATTAGAACAGTTGTTCTATAACGGTTATTGTTGAATAAATTTCATTTCTAAAAGTCTAAAATTATAATAACATTTCGAAGTTGACTGAATGTGATAGCAAGTGAAATATATAATAATTTTTAAATAATTTTTTTAAATTGTACTCGTATTATAGAAATTCAATGATATGTTATTCTTAGTACAGTAAGCCAAAAATACATCTATATTTTGGTTTGACAGGCGTGTGGATTTGTATAAAGAGATCTTCTAGTGATGGAACTTTGGAGTTTTTAAAATAATAGGCTTTTGTCTTATTGGTGTTCGAATATACTACGATTATATTTAAGTATGTTTCTCAAATCGTTTCACTGACTAGGGATATCATTAAATATTGGAGCCAATTGTTATTATGTTTTATGTAATTTAAATTGAATAACTGATTTTTACGATACAAATATTATGTATAGTTAAAATGATTTATTTTATCATTACTCTAAATAAATAATTGGACTGTTGGACTTATGTCTAATAAATAATATGTCTTTTAATCCACAATTTTTAAATTACGTCAAAAAAATTAACAAAGCGATTGCATTTAAATATTAAATATTATTATTATTATTATTATTTTTACCATTTATAAATGGTTTATACTTCTCAATTTGTTACAACAAAAGTTATGATTGATAATCAACACCGTGAAACCTTCTTTAATAGATGTTGTACATAATTAATGAAAAATATTTTTCTAAATAAATTTGCATAAAAGTAGTTGAGAGATAGAGATAGAAAGTTAACTCGAATTTAATTTCATTTTTCAGGAAATTGTGTTGAAAATAATTATATTTCCATCATAAATTTAAAAAAAATATTTCTTTTTTAGGTAACAAAGAAATAATAAAAAAATATATTGGAATAAAAGAATAAATATTATCGTTAAAAATTGGTTATAATTACTGTAGGTATAAAGTATAAACGATTTAAATTAATGAAAATCATACAAATATATTATTACATTTTACTATTTTAGTCATTTAAACAAATTATATAATAAAGCTTCACATCAATAGATCTCAAATATAAATCACGAGTTGTTATAATTATATTCATACAATATTATATCATGAATATTGCTGAATATTCATTCAACATTATAAATAATGTTTTACTTGTCCGTTTTTTAAATATAATGTAGTTATTATAATATGATATTATGTTAGCTTTGTTTTTAATTAGTTTACTTAATTTATTTTGTAAGTAATGATAAGACCGTTCGTTAATTTAATGATATTTAGTTGCATAAACTTCAAAATAGCTAAATGGTTATGGTTTAAACATAAAGGTAACAGAATTGTGAAAAAAAAATATACATCAAATGATTTTGACTATTGCGAGTTCATATATTATAAGTACACATGTATGGATTGTGAAATAACAAGTATAATCTGATTATTATGGCCACTAATTTACGTTACAGATTATTCGAAATTAATTAGTATAATATCCTTGGATTTGTATATGTTATGTCGAAATAGAATTATAATACGTATCTTTTCAAATGCTGTTTCTAATCGAAACGTTCGGGAAAAAGTTTTTTTTTTTATTATGATTGTATTTTTTTCAAAGATTTATCTATTATTATTGTAATTTGATTTTTACTTCAAAATACAATTTTTTTTCTTTTTATTAATATAAATTCATCACATATTTATTTAGTATATTATCTAGTTGTATATTATAATAGTGTTTCACAAATTATCTGATTTTATTCTATTTATATATATTAATTTGGAAAAATCAAACTCTCGAATTAAAAAAAAAAACTATCTTTTTATTAATTGTTTACCTAAAATTTGAATAAGATTTACGTAATTATTGTCTATATGTTTAACTTGTGTAATTACTAATATTGTATTTTCTCGTCAAACGAGATGGTACTGCAATATTTTGTATAAAATGAATTATCCATAAAGCTGATACATCAAACAAACTATTTGTATACCTGCTATAAAATTTTATTTTCCATAACGAATTAAAATATGTTAATTTAAATCGATCGTTACGTTTAGGTAGGTTTATGTATACTTATATAAATCAAGGGCGGTGAACTTTTTTCGGGTCACGTTCCAAAATTGTTTAATCAAAGTTTTAGAAAAAATTCACGCGTACATGTAATATGATCATAAGTACAATCTATATAAACATATGTTTTTTAGAGTATTGGGTGTTTAAAAAAAAATGCCCTATAATTTTTTAATATTTGTTGTGTATTTTGTTAGTCAGTTAGTCTTTAATATTTTAATAAGACCTAAGTAGCATTAGTTTCATCTAACTCGAGTATTATTTGTTTTTAGAAATAATTTATCATGGAAAATAATCTTTCACATATATAAGTTGACACTCGAACATTGAGTTATTTGGAATAAATAATTTTTTTAAAGTACAAAATATTATATCTAGAAACAGTGCATTTTAAACCTTTAAAATTATCGGTAACTTTATTAACTATAGAAATAATTAGATATGTTTTTCATTAAATTCAATATTAAACGATGAAATAAAAATGCTTTCGCGTGCCATTATAATTTGGTATCATGCCAACTTTGACAGTATGAAATAGATTAGAAATCTCTGCAGAGATAGATAATAAAATATTACGATAAAAAAATATTTATATCTAAACAGATGTATGTAAAATATTAGTTTTAATGACTTGAATTCTGGATAAATGTCATACTAATATATTATATTTTGATCATCCTACGTTAGATCGTTGGTCAAAAAATAAGACAGGTGCATTGCTAACAACGTCACGCATAACCATCCCGGTAAATCGTGAAACACGTTTTCAAATTGAAATACTATTTAATACGATAATCTAAGTCATGATGAATCTCAAAATTCACCGAGTGTTGACAACAATTTTTTTTTGCGGTCCGCTTATACCCGAAATGGTGCAGGTCCGTGTTTAAAATATGGGTTCTTCGAATTGTAAAAATTTTCTTTAATCTCTATTTATTTGTACTTAAAATTGATTAATTGATTTGATTTTATTGTAGTCTAAATCATAATGGGTCGATTGCGTCGTGATTTGACGAATAAATAACCTAATATGGAATAAAATAATAATTATTATTATTGAATTACTGAAATCGTTATTATATAATGATATGAATTATTATGTCTTTAACTATTGATGAAGAACATTCAAACGATTTTAATAATCGTTTTTTCGAAACAAACGGTTCATACTAAAGCTAAGCCTAATATAACATCTTCATTATAGTGTTCCTTGAATCACACCGAAATTATTGTTTTGATAATATTATTATCGGTGAAACTCATTTAAAAGTACGAATAACCTAGCTATATAAATATTGTCAATATTACAGTCTAATATTAGAATTATCGAATAGCCTTTTAAAAATACTCATTGTTATAATACAAGGACCTAATATATGTTAAACGTATACCATAGTTCACGAAAACGTCTATAAATAAACATTATACGATATAATGAGAATATTATGTTTATGTTATTTTAGTATTTATGTCTACAATATAGCTATGTCTCTATTATTACTCATTTAGTAAAATAATATGTAAATTAATATTATAAAAAGCTAAAAAGTATTGTTTGCTATGATAATATTATTTTGTCAGCAACGGTTGTATCTATCAAAAGTACTTTTAATGGCATGTACCTACTAAAATTTCTAATGGTTTTTTTGATTTGTTGTAATCAGTCAAATACAAATATAGTACCTAATGAATATTGTTTGTTATATTTCCGTGCGTTTATTGCATGGTCTAGCATTAAGTACTATTCGATCAATTCGTTGTTTTCCGTCCATTATAATACATTTCATTAATTATATGCATTATTTCAATGCATTTGACAAAAAAACAAAAGTATATTACAAGAACAGAATTGAATACGTGCCAAACACTCATTTCACATCTATAGGTACATGATATTATTTTATTGAAATATACCGTAGTTGAAAGTATATTATAATATATATTGAAAACGTTTGGAAATCGTACACGCTGCATCAAGTAGTTTCTGTTGAAAATTGCACTAAGTATAAATATTTTTATTTGTATAGGTAGGTAACGTTATATTAAAGTTTTGTTAACAGTCACACGTAGACATGGGACGATGCGTTTGATTTGGACATGGTTGAGAAATGTACCATATCATATATATATATATATATATATATATCTACAATTTAGGTCCTACATGCAATAATCGATACGTCAACGTTTTTATTGCAAAGGCTTGTGTAGTAAGCACAAGCATACCGATGAAATGGCGTGCATATAATATGATTACCTAGTGAATTATAAATGTTAATAGTGTGTAAAGGTTAAAACACTTGTTTTGGCTAATGGTAATATGCATAAGTTAATTCAATATTAGAATAAAAAAATAGTCCCAAATACCACCACTCCATCATACGTTATTGTTAGGAGTTGTATAAGCTTTACCTAGTAGGGCATAGTCATACCTCTATAGTCTATAGACTGGCTATAATATATACCACTTAGTGCCGAACTGACGACTTTCATTGCCATATACATTTTCCTGCCTAAGTTTAGAAACTTGAATATTAAAAACCATTCGTTTTTCAAGTTTAATTTAATACATTTTATAAAAATAAAAACGATGTCTAGTAACAATCTGGTATTTAATTTACATTCATCTGTTCAGCAGCCATCTAGACTTCGACAAAAAAATTATAATATATAAGTTATCGTTAATGTATGAAATTCTGTAATTCTATAAAATAACTACAGTTATAAATAGCTAGTTATTTTATAGAATTACGGGTACTTTCAGTTAATGCATTGAATTAATCCATAAACTACATGAGTACTTCAACTAGTTATTCTACTTACTAATTAGATATTTTATAAATTAAAAATAACGGCTTATTTAATATATTAAAAACTTTTTTTGAATCTATGTATAAATCATAAATGTTAATTTTGAAAAAGTTAATTATTTATACAAAATCTATTTATTAGAATTATTAAATTATTATTATTTTTACAAATTACAATTTATTTATTAGTACACGATTTTTTTGGATGGTATTTAGAGGCAAATTTTGCGGTGCCCTTTTGTTGCCATGTGCATTTGAAAAACCCTTGACCATTACCTAGTGATTGAGATTCGGATGCCTTTCGAAGACAAATAACTTCATCTGAGACGTCACTTATGTTATCTACTACAGTGCCGGTTATATACCTAACGATGACTATACATTTTATACATTAGCGAAAACCCAATTGGTATTCAATATATTAACTAGTAAAACCGTGTAAATTATATTATAGGAATATTATATTAGGCATTATATCATAGCATATTTAGGAATTTTATAGAATAACTAGTTATTTCATAAAATAACGTATTACATACATTACCACTAAAATATATAAATATATAAATATATATATAGCCAGTAATCTTCATGCTTCGTCATTAAATAATTACACGTTCAAACCATGCGCAATCGCAGTGTCCTGTACAGCGCCCATCACTCTTGTGTTTGTGTAACGTTGTATATTGTATGCATATAAATTACGTATGTTACATAAAGTAAGTACATATACAGAATCATCAAAACACCAATGGTGTTTTATTTTAAATGATTAACGAATTATGCATACACGAATACACGATGTGCATTAAAATTTACTAATCAACTGATACGATACATTATACAAATATAACTGACGATAAACTCTGTGATGTTCAAATTAATCAAATTAATATTTTTATTTTTGTTAACTTTGCAACCTTACCATTGAGTTCGAATATATTTCAGCTTGACGCGACAGTACGTAATGTCACTAACGTTAACGATTAAAAATTAAAATACTAAAAACTGTATCCCGGGTAAAAAAAAACTGCTGCGATAATCACCGAGATGAAAACATATGAGTTTCAAAAGATCATTTTCTGTTTGTTTGACAATATTTATGTTTTCTATATTCCTTTGACATAGGTTACTGAGTCGTATTATACTGCTATATTTTCAGCGAACCGAAAAAAAAATATAGTGTATGTCAAACGAAACCAAAATCTTCGTGATTGACTTACGTATTTCGAGCGTAACCGATAGTACTATAAAAACCAAGAAAAGTTTTATTCAAATGAAAGCATTTATTATTTCAAGCTGCTATTTGTATTTTATACATTTTACTACAGGAATACATTTTTCGTGATAAGAATATAGGTACAATAAGTAAATATGAATAACATAAAATATATTGTTTTATTTTTATGAAATAACTGCTCATTATATGCTCTAAGTACTAAGTATAAGATGATATAATATCAAATTCGAATTTTTTCACAGAGTGACCTTCTCAATGACGAGATACATTCTTACACCTACTGTACGGCTTACTATTAAGTATTGGTTACTACTTACTTTCATGCTTTTCAATAATAATAATATGAATGATGTCACTATGTTAAAAGATAGGTGTAAGATAGGAGATGTTATCCCTACTTAGGTATTTTGATAGATACACAATTTTATGGGGGAGGGGGTGGCTACAATACCTAATCTTTAAAATATTGTCCTTATTAGCCTGTAGCAGTCATCTAGATGGCTAAACACCTCCCCCCGTGTGTTTACGATCATTCGAATCTTCTTTTTTCTATAAAACTGAACAAAATCAATAAGTACATTTTATATTACAGTCGTATAATTTAAATAAAAAGGATTCTTAATTATATCTATATTATAAATATAAAAAAAAAATGGTATATTAAGTCACTTTAAGACGGTATTCGTCGAGTTTTTAATATTATTTTATTTAAACTTGCGTAGAAATAATAAGAAATATTTTTATTATTTCTTAAAATGTTCAACTTTTAATTATTTTTTTTATTTAATGAAAACGTATTGTAAATAATTTTTACAACATAAATATTGTATAGATATAATTTCTGTAAGTTATTTTTTATCAAAAGTAGATACTAATGTACTATGAATCAATATTATTATTTGGTATAATCAATATTTTTATAGAAAATCAAAGTTAAGACTTAATTAACGAAAAGTAAAGAGTCAAAAATAATTGAAAAAAAAAATAACAATAATTTATAATTATAAAATATTATTGGTCTTGTCAGTTTGTCAGTTGATGATACTAATGTTTAAGGGAAAATAAAACTTCAAATTGAGAGACAAATATAACTAAAACTGGTTACCATGAAATAATATTAAAAATACTTTTAAGACTTAATTAATATTATCAAATATAAATATTTATAGGTGTACTATACCTAAAAACACAAACTATTATTTTTTATGTCATTTTTTTTATTTTGAAAAAATATTTTAACCCAATAACATAAGCTAACGATTCATCAAGAAGAAATATATATATTTAATAAAAGTAACTGAAATATTACGTTATTTTAAAGGGTAATATAAAATATAAATTCACTATTTTTAATTGGCCTTTTTAATATTATGAATTAAAAAGTTATATTTTTTTAAATATATCGGGTCAAAACATATATAACCGTATCAAAAAATTAAGAATCCATGCATATAAAAATTTGAATAATAAAATCATTTGATATACAATATATACATAATACATATTAATATATTTTTAATCATCTACTAATTTTACTATTACCCATATTTATTGTCTGATAATATACTTAGCTTACATAGGTTTTATTAAGTTTCTTCTAATTAATGTAATTGAAACAATTGATAATTTATAGTGTAACTATGTATCCTTGTTGTCATTCATATAATTCACGGTTTTTGTCCGTCAATATTATAATTTATAAGTGTAAACGTGTATACATCTAAATTAAATGTATCAGCATATCTTCAATCATAACCAAAGTTTAGTACAAATATTATGTTTAAATGTCGTTTCAAACGTTTCGATTAAATAAAAATGTTATTTTATGGTCAAATAATTTAATTTTTTTTAATTTTAACATATTATTTTAAATTCGTTGTACTACCTGGAAATATCACCATAAATACTTAGATATCCAAAATGATATAAATTCAAGTTTTAAAAAATAAACTTACATTAAATTTATGAATCGAAGTTTTGTTTTGAATTTAAAACTGTAGAATTAAATCCAAATATTGATTTAGTATGAATTATAAAATATTTAGATATTTAGATTCATAAAGCATAATATTATTATATTATATTTATCTACAAATGTACGATGTTTTAAATTATTAAATGTATGTGCCTATATATAAATCTTGATTATATTAATTAAATTATTTAAAAGGTTAAAAAAAGGTAGATAATTAGCATAATATATTATACATGAATACTTAATTTGCTAATGGTAATCAGAATTGAATGTCTTAGAACATAACAATTAAAAAACAAACCGGTGATTTTGTCTAATTTCTATTTATAAATCATAAAGTTTGAAGACTATTTTAATGTGATAATCAAAATTCTGGTAAACCTGTAAAGTTTGGGAGAAAAGAATAAATTAAGTAAAGATTGCAATAGTAATTAATATAGTCAAAAATAAACTTATGAAAACTTTTTGAATAATATTGGTTTTATAAATACATCAAGTCACTAACCGTCAAAATTTACATAATATACTTGAAACAGTTAATAAGAAGTTATGTGCTTTCCAGTCAACTTTATTTTTAATTAATAGTGTACAAAATAGTTACTTGATAATAATATATTATTATATTGTATTATTAGTCAAACGTCATAAAAATAATATGTTATTATGTGTTATTTTTATACTTACAGCGTTTTTTCTAAATAATTTATAATATGAAATTTTTATTAGATAAAGATTTTTTTAATAGCTTCATACACTCTACAATGTATGCACTATTTATAGTACCATCTTTTAGTCAGAAAATTGTGTTTCACATCAACTATGTGGGGAAAAAAATATTAATTCCTTCATACAGCAAACATGACAATAACAAAGTAAATTACTTAGATTTTAAAACATAAAACCACAAAGTAATTAAACAGAGTGTGATATAAACTTAAAACGGAAAAAAATCCACTTTGTAATTTATAATTGAGATATTTACAAAGATCCACTTTCTCTATTTGCAAACAAATGTTTAACACCGTTACTTAAGTTAAACATTTTTTATTTTTTAATTAATAATTTTTGCTCGTCATCTTAAGGTATTAGTATGAGTATAAGTAAGATAATATGTGTGAACAAAACATTTAGCTAGTTCTCTTCAAATAAGTTTACTTTGTTTCCTAAAGAAAAGTGAATTGGACCTTTCATGTTCTTTTATAAGTATTTCAATTATAATTATTTTTATAAATTTAATTATTATTCTAAAGATGTATTTGGTTGTTTTAATTACCTAAAGTCTATTTATCGGCTATTTTTAAAACATAAACATTTTCGTGTAATGGTGGGCATACCTTAAGATACAATTTGGATTTTAATTAAACTAACAATTTGGGTAAAACATTAAACGATATATAGATTAAAATAAATTAAAATCAGGTCAAAACCAATTATTAATCAAATAAGTAGTGTAATTAACCAACTAACATATACAAAAAAATTGTTATTAAATAATAAATGGTTCTATGCTTTCATTGTTAAGTACAAATGTACATTAATTAGTTCTGACATGATACCAAATTTAGTTTTATGAGATTTAAGTTTAAATTATGTATAATTATAATAATAATACAAGTGTGTACATGTTACGAAATATATAGATATCTACCGATAGCTATACCGATTAATTCATTTAACGTTACGGTAACACTCATTCATTTTAAAATTATTAACGTTTTTGAATACATTTTTGTTACATCATTATAAGTCGTTAAAAATGACATTTATTTAATAGCTAAATATATTTTTAATTTCTTATTCCAAAGTAAAATATATATTTTAGGGTACTTCGATTTATAAAAACCAAAGAATCCAAAGAAACCCAAAGAATTTTGGATGAGTAATTTACGAGTTATAAAAATTTAAGGTTTTGATTAGCGAAGTGAAATAGTAGATGAGTGCCTCAAAAATTGTTGGTCTACTACTCTTATATAACTGTTATAATTTATAACTAATAAACTATTTACCCGAAATTATATTTTAGAGAAAGAAATACTTTGAATAATATTCTGTTTTGGAATATAAAATTATATATTAATACTGCCACTTAAAAGAGTAAACAAATATTAATGAAATACACTACAATAAAAATAGCCGAGAATAAATTATTTTCCAAAAATTTTGTTTTTAAACACTAATAGCAGTACCTAATACTTACAATAATTTAATATTGATATTTTCAAAAGCGTTATTTTTTTATGAATAATGTTTTACGTTAAATCAATCACCCTATTATATGTAAATTCCATGCTGCAGTGTTTTAAATTATTATTAAATATTTTGTAAATAATTTTTAACAGTATTATTTTTTTTACTTAAAAACTTCAATTTATAATTGAGTTAAATTAATTTGTCTATGATTATGTTAACTATATATCCAATTTATGGAAAATTGATGGACTTAATTGTATTTTAATTTAATTGTGTATAGATACCTGTCCAATAGACAGGTATCAAAAGTTCAAAATAATTGTATGCGATAGCGAGCACTGAAGTCAAACAATATTACCTAATAGTTATTATTAATGTATCGTATTAATATTACGATGGACAATTTTCCAAAAATTTTTCGTTTTATCTTCTATGTTTAAAAGTGTTTCCAGCGTTGTATGCTCACTTGAAAGTCGTGGATATCTAACGAATACGAACACTGGCACTCGCTCTGGCGTATAATATGTAATCAACGACGAGCCGGACTTTAACGTTATGTTTAAGATATCTCCGCCAAACAGCGTTAATATTATGAAATATTATAGTAGATTGAAATATTAATCATATCAACGATGAAGTCTTATAATTTATTATTTTTGACGTTTCGTGTTTTTTGATATAAAAGAGCATATGGCTTATGCGAGTATTTTAGAGTTGTAAATTAAGACAAAGAATTAATGTATAATATCATATGATTATCGACAAATAGTTGTAAATGCTTAATTATTATGTTATTATTACTTATTACTTATTAGGTAACACTCCTTCAATATCCTCGTTCTCTTTTTTGTTTATTTAATATATTGCTATAGTTTTATAGTTGAAGTGAAACTGACGTAGATGGGAAATAATAAATTTCAGTGATCTAAGATCTAACTAAAGTTCTGTACCTACTATGTTCTGTTACAGACCTCGCGTAACATGGTAACTAAAAGTGTTACTATTAGTGCTAAAAGCAGCAAAACACGTTCATGTAAAATAGTTTTTTTTTTACGATATTGAGTAATTTTAGAAAAAAATCACCTGTTATATAAATTATAGAAGATAACATTTTTTAAGAAGAATTCGGTTTTATATTTTAAATTATCATTTTACTTTAAAAATAAAAATACATTTTATAAATTTAAATGGATATTAAATTATTTTAAGGTAATATTTAGACAGATGTATATTATGTCATATCATCGAAAATATCGTTCTCTAGTTGTAATAGCTGACTTAAATATATCTCAAAAATTTTAAAATTTAAAAAAAAAAATAAAATGTTTTTCGCGAAGCGTATTGCTCGGTTATATTACTGGCGGGTCAAATAGAGAAAACTAACAGTGCGCTAACGCCCCCTAACAAATTATTGTGATTTTACTACTGCTGTGGTATACCCATTGACACCGTCACTGCCGTTTTTGTTCACAGGAGTGTTTGACCACTGGATTTCGCTTCAGCGTCACCCACGAGGACCCGCTGTTCGGGCAGAGCGAGCCACACGATGTGTGCGACAATTCGCCGAGCGACGAAACGCTCGTCCAACAGCCGCTGTTTCAACAGCAACAGCAGCAAGACAGCAACGGTCCCGAAAAGCCGGTCATGTGCGACTACCTGTCGCCGTACGCGTTCACGGCCAGAAACTCATTGGGATCCACCTCAGGTACGGATGACGTGTGTGGGCGTGTCGGCGGATGTGTATGAATGCCGCCGCCAGCAGCGGACTGTATTTTTTCACCTATACATTAACTGACGGTGCTTTCCACACACCGCTCTACCTTATAAGAGTAAATTAATGCGCGAGAATGAACACAAATGAGTAGTAAATCGTGAACGAAATCGTCTAATTTACATTTTTCTTCCCATTTTTGTGATACACCGTCATTTTAGTATTATAATGTTTATAGATTTATTTTATATACATCCCATTGATCGACAATCGTTATCAATCGGGAAACTATAAACATATTATATAGTTAATATAAACAAATAACATTAATAATTGCAAATCAGTCAATTTATTTATTTGGCCACTAACACTCTGTATTTCATTACTAGGTCTCTTTTCTCTTTTGTTTCATGCCGTCCCCTCACTTCTTTATTAGAGCACTTCCAATTGTTTATAGGTCTGTGGACCAAGTCCATAGATAATATTGTTATATATATGACACACTATATTATTTACAGTATACTTTAATTTTGTGATCGAAAAGTCTACAACAAGTCACCATAATGTTTGATATAGTTGTTATTGTTAATTCAGATGTTATTGCTGTTTCAAAGAGACGTATTTTTTACCGAATAATGATTTATTTATTATATATTTTTGAATTTAGAAGACAATATTTATTTACCAACAAGTAAAAATCGATTATGGTATGTTAAACACGCAATCCAAAATATAATATTTTCTATATCCTCTGTTTTCCCATATTGGCACGAGTCATCTGACTGTATATAAATTATCATACTCACATATTACTTATTAATATAATTTACAATACCGTCATTTGTTGGTTTTGTGTTCCATTCTAAAATAAACAATACTAAAATATATATCGTCCATGGTAAATAAAGTCGGAATTTATCGATACTGTTGAAACTCTCATTTTGAAACAAGAGGTATACCGATTACGCTAACTACTGTAAGTTCATAAAATGCGTATCTTTGTATTGATTCAGAAGTTTTTAATTTTTTAAATTACATTTTAATAAAAATAATAGTAAATTATAGAACTTATAGAAAACGTATTACATCATATAATGTAATAGACTGAATTGATATTTCTATATGTTGTATTTACCTCTGTACCACAATGAATTACCTTGACTTAATTGTTTCACGGTTAATTAAGTACTATTTATTTAGTAGGTGATGCATTATAATTATAATTACATTTAAAATAAGGAATATCAAGTATTACATTTTTTTAAATGATATTATTTATCAAATAAAAACTATATACTTGATTTGTAAAAATAAATTTTAACAACGAAATCAATGAATTATTTTTTTAAATTTTAAATACATGTATCATGTATGTACCTAACCAAATTAACTATAATTACATTTATTTTTTAATTAATATCCTTAGTAATGTACATTAAGTTAACCATTTTTGTTCATCCATTTCAACAGGCAAGATTTTAAAACATTTAATTACGTTTATTTAATTAACTTTTTTTTGTGTGTGTCCAACCAACAATTTTGCAATTCCGGCATATTACTGACTAGTTCAAAGATGCGACACCATGTCACCATGTAGCGATCAGTATTTGTCTGTCCTACTCAAAAGATCCCGATTTCACCCTTGTAACGTACAATGTCCATATTGCACGGTATACCTACATTCTTTGGACCATACCATATCATCGATGTCGAAATTAATTCCAAAGCATAAATGTTTGGCCCAATTTTGTAAAATAATTATTAATTAAATAATTAATAAAGTGAAATATTTATATTAATTATAAGTCATATTTTGTATCAGTTTATTTAATTTAAGTTGTAACATGCTAGCTATATACACTTTTTATTTTATTTTCCTCAAATACAGACTATGCTAGACTATAGTTATTGTAATTCACTTCACAAATTGTTTAGAAAATTAAAAAATATAGAAATCATAAATTTATAACTTGACTTTTAATGTTTAATATATTAAACTGAATACCAGATAAGAGAATGCGTTAAAAAAGATATATGGTGTAATAATACATTTTCTGTGTTATTTAAATTTCTAAAATATTATATATTAATTTATTGTGTATATTAATTAATTGCAATAATATTCAAGTGGTAAGAATGTAAATGTAGTAAATTTTAAAAGAAAATAAATTATTTAAAAATATGTACCTATATTTTGTGCACTTTTACTGAAATTCAAATCATGATTAAATTACACAGAAAATAATAAATATAGTATTCAAATAATTTTAAAGATACTTTTAAAAATACTTTGAATTTAGAAGAAACGATTTATTTTTACTGTTTTGAGCAATGATGTTTAGTCGAGCATGCTTAGATATTACTGAGTATTGATGTGTTCTTCGAAAAAAAATTTGAAAAAAAAGATGACCCACATGCTTAAAAATGTTTTAAATCTCTGCCTTATATTATACTGGCCTTATTTCTATTGTATTATTTATAACCCAAATTAGAACGAACCTTCCTCCAACAAAAAGATAATGAATACCTAAAGCGTTTATATGGTTAAATGCCAATAAATATGCATTATTTTGTTTTCGTACAATTTGTTATCGTTTTGTCGAATTCCACCATATAACACACACCATTAATCATCGCGATGCTACAACACCTCACATAATATATTTATTTAAACAAGTTCAATACAACAAATACATAAGTACGTATAATTAATAATGTTTATAAATTACTTTAAATTTAACTTAACTTCTAATAATTTACGGTGAAAATACAAAAAAATGTAATAAAAAATAAGTTTAGTTATTAATATAATTAAATCTTAGAAAATCGAGTCAAATTTTCTATTCGTGCAGAATTGATGATTCAGCTATACATTTAAATTGAATTATAGAGTAGGCACTGCATCTTAGATCATTATTGCTATTCACTCAAATATGAAAACTAGCGTAATTATTGCACACGGTACACAATGTTATTATTAAATTTGCTTTGGACTACACACCTATTAATTAAAAAAAATTAATTATCTACTTAACGTAGTTGCATTAAGACAAATGGCGATTATATTAATATTCACTAAACTTTATGTTTATTACACAAAATATGTAATACAATGAAAAAATAAATAAATCAAGAACAATTTTTGTGTTTATGAACATTGAAACGAGAGAAAATTTAATCGAACAAAAAATATTGGAGTATCCAATTACACACACGCCAGTGATATCCATAATAATAATAATAGGTACTTACTCAATTTCCGTGGAGGTCGTCAACAAAAATTCTTTATAATTAATAACATGATAATATAATACTATATATTTTTATATAATAAATGCTATACCTATAAGTAATCCTTTCATAATATAGTTTATGTGACAGTTTTTTTTATTTTATAAGCATATGATATATTGATATGTAAAGGTATTAATATACTTATATTGTATAGTTTATATATATGTAAACATATAATACTTTCTAAATGTATATTTTAACTGTGTATAACAAATTATTAAGTTTAAATTAATAAAATTCTATGAACAACAAATTTACAAAATACAAATTTTATATTCTTTGATTGCCAATATCGACTGGAATGAATAATTTCAATATATATCAATTTAAAATTTAAAATTTTTAGTAGAGAATGAAAATTATTCATCGTAATGAAGTGCCTTGTGACTTATATTTCTTTCAAGAAATTGTTTAGCTACAGTAAGTCATAATTTACATAAAAAAATCAATAGGTACCTATAAACAAATTGAAATTTTACTTCCGTTTTTACTCCAATAACTATGAATTTTTGATTTTTATTCTGGTTTAATTCAATCATTTGAAACTCAAATGTATAAAACATTATGTTAATAGATATTATATTTTAGTTTATTATAAAAATTGAACAATTAATTGTACCATGTATTACTGTATCATATTACAGTATTTATTTTTTTTACTTTTTATTCAATTAAATAAATAATAATAAAAAAAACAATTTACTATGTGTCATACACTTTATTTCGTGTTTTTAGCTATTTAAACAGGTAGGTAAATATACTGTACGACTAGCCTTACAAAACCTTCTCCGATGAAATAATACTTTAGGTACGCCCATGGTAAAATATGTGTATACTAGTTATACCCTTTCATAATGCTTATGTATATTGATTATTGATTATAATCATAAAGGTATAATATTGTATATAAGTTATAGGCGTGTGTAGTAAAACATAAAGTAAAGTATAGTCCATTGAATAAGTAATACTGAAATCGGTTTCCAGAAAGTATTTAGGTACAAAACGGTTTTTTGTGTTTGTCCAAAACAATGTAATCTAGCGATCTGTTTTTAAAAGTTTGCTATATTCGGCAGAAGTAATATACAATATTTAATATACTAATATAGTTTTGATTTACACACTGCAGCCGACCGATGGTATGACAAAATGAATATACCACAACCGACAACCATAATAATATATAATATTGTACTCTTTCAGTTATCGGACGACAAAATCCCATCACTAGAGAATTGCGTCACAGATTTTAGTATCTACATGAGTGCTAAAGGAGGGGGGAAAGTACCCGAATAAAAATAAAACATAAAAACAATGTGACATAAAAACAATCGTCCCGTTTGCCGATAAGATTATATTATAGCTCTGGAGGGATCCCGGAAACCCTGCAAAGTACTTTACGAGGAAATGCTCTGTATATTCTGAAAAGTGTTCCCGAGGGATATCCACGTGTATGCATGTATATTGCATACACATGTATACGCGGTTGCGCGGAAATTTCTAGACAAACGGTTATTTTCATCGAGATGGGTGTTTGGCCAAAGGCCGTACAATATGTTGTGCGCGTTGGGCGGTGGTGGTGATATTATATTAAATTATACATTATATATAATATACTGCATGCGTCCATTGGTGTGGCATTCTTACAATTTTTCCGGACTAGACTAATATTTCACCCATCTGAACCTAACCAATCTCACCCTAAACCAGATAAAGGCATTTACCGTATGCATATATTTTTAACTACCTATCTGTCATAAGTAGTGAATACTAAAATACTACAGTAATAATACGCTAAATTATTACCCCGTCACGGGCCTTTATCTGTGCACCTACCACCCCTTAAAAAACTCGGAGATGTCCCGCTCTCGATTATATCTCATCCTGTACGTGCGTGTATATAATGCAGTAGACCGTATATTTTAGAGGTATAAGTATCGACTTTCCCGTCGTCTGGTCTTTTGATCCCTGATGCTTTTGGATTTTGCAGATTACACGCGAAGAAGACGGCCGATCACGTTGAAAATCGTCCCGAGACTGAGCCTTCCGTGTAGGAGCACTTCGGCACCAACTACTACAGACGCGGACTGGCCTTTCACGAGGTAACCGACCCTATCTAATAACCATACACCTTACTACTTATCTATTCACTCGTTAAGAGGCGAAAATACGGTATACACGGTTCTATGGTCGGTTTTCATTAGCATAATATTACATTATATTATAGTGTACACGTCGTACGGTGTAAAATAAACGCGTGCGTGGCCATGAATATGATGGGTATACAGCCGGCAGTTTGATATCGCCAGCACGCCCAGCTCTACGTCTATTCTATGATTGTTATTTCAACTAATTGCGTTTAAACAGACGGATGTGCACGAACTTCGGACGTTAATCTGTGCAAACTGATTAAGACTATAATATTGTATGCACATAGTTTATAAATACCCGTACACTAAATATTAGTGAAACGTAATGGTGAAATAATTTCAGACTTGATATTATGTATTCAGAGACCGTAATGCTGTAATAAATCGGTGGTGTAATATATTTTACTTATAATAATAGTGTGTTTGTGAAAAATATCTAAAATAGCAATATGCACAATATTATAGGTAATCAGCAATCAGTATATTTACGTAAGTGTAGCTAGTGTAGGTTATAACAATTTATTGATATTTTGGTGTAAATATGGTTCACTCTCCAAAATAAATTTAATTGTATTTATGTATTAAAGTTTTTATATATTTCTCAAGGAAATTAAATGATTTAAGCTCTTCAGTTTAAGTTAACTTCCACGGAATTTTTTATGTAAACGACAATATATTTATATTAAATAAAATTGTATATAATATAAGTGAAACAAGCGATGTCTACACTGTACTTTTTGCTTAGAATTTGAGCAATATTACATTGTCAGTGATACTCGACTCATAATGGAAATGTACCAGTAGAAAACTATATTGTTTTTATGGAAAATTTGATCCTCTCGAGGTCTGTACATTACAGGACACTGTAGGTATCAAATTAAATACAAATGCATGTACAACCCAAATTACGATAATTATTAACTCAGAACTTAACGTAAACAACAATAGAAAAAATAACCGAGAAAGTTGCTCTGGTATGTAGTGTGTACCTGATCACTGATTAGGTCACTATAATTGACAATATGCTAAATTTGAATTCAATGAAAAATAATTGTATACAAACGAATACTGTCAGTATATTTCTGGGGATATTTTATTATTTATAAATGTGTATTGATATTATTAATACAATTTCAGGTTATGCTATTTGACAAAAATATATTTTATACAATGAAATGTATAACACTATTAGTTATTATTTTTATAACCAATACGGTTGTACATTGTACTGTTGAACCGATCTGCGAAACAAGAAATTTAAAATTAGTTCTTATATTTATCATTGTGTTTACAAAATAAAAATGTAATTATTAGTGGAATGTTTTAAATTTCCACAATTTATATCGTTTGAATGACAACAAAATAATAAGCAACATTATATTAAGTGTAAATATCACATTTCATTATAATTTTAAATTCAAACAAAAAATTAGTGTGGATTTACGCTAAAAATTGTTTTTATTTCCACTTGAAAAACTTATAAGGACCTTGTAGGTAGTAAACTGTCAATTTTTTCGACCGAGTAACCAAGTTTATTTAAAAAAGTCTAAGATATCATACTTTATGATTAGTTTAAAATGAAATGAGTTAGAGCGAGTTAGCTGGTTAGCTTTCTACATTTCGACAATTTTCGTGAGTATCTATGCCGGAAGTAGTAGGAGTGAATTAGTAATGGAAAGTACAAATTTACTATTTGAGACTAATGAGTAACAAGGCAGCTGCTTCAATGATGTTTGTCAAATTTTTGATACCTAAGTCCAGGCACATCTACAAAAAAAATTTCTCGGGGGGGTTTACAAAATATAGCAATACAAATTGTGCCGCAACATAATAAAACTATTTTCCCTCGTTACTCGAAATTATTTATGGAAGGGGGGGCTTGAACTCCAAACTCCCTCCTGTATTCATGCTTAGCTAAGTCTATGTCATCAGCAGTTTTAAATTTAACACTTAATTGTATTTCTTTGTTTAAATGCTAATGGAATTAGAGCTCTACATAGAATAAAATTTTTATGTGATCAGTTGTAGTTTTACACATTATGTTATCAACACCAATATTTTCTGTTAAGGCCAAGCATAATTTCGGAAAATCGTCCACACCTTTAACAGGTGGTTTAATAGATTCATTTTCAATAGTATCGATATTCATTCATTTCAGATTGTGGATGTTTAACGGATTCTTCTTGAGCGAGTGTAGTTCATAGCGATTACAGGGTGTAGAAAATATGTTTCTTTTATTTTTATTTCGTGGACAAGGTGATACGGATTCAGATGTTGAATTTGAAGGTGTGCTGGAGTGATGTCTTATATTTTTCCGAGTGAGCCAATTATTATTTATCAGACATTATATTTTTGTTTGTATTTGAATTAGAAACGAAAGGTTTATTCGCATGATTTATATGTTGAACATTATTATCGTTATTATTTTGAAATATTTTTATTCGATGGTATTGTAGCAGTAGGTGATTAGGATTATCGGAGCCACCGCCGACGGTCTTGCAGATAATGCAACAGCGTGAAATGCGTCCTGAAATTTTGTTATGTAATACCAGACAATGTTTGTCAATGACAGTTTAGTATTTATTTTATTTAAAATATAAAGATGTTTGTGTTTTTTTTTTCAAATTTCGCGACAAATATTTTGTGGTAAGCATAGAACAGTAAAATAATAAACATTTAAAAAAATATGAACATTATTATTATTAATGCGATATTGGTAACGGAAACGTGTGCATATTGAACGACTCCCATAGCCCTACTGTTGAACTAAATACTAATTGATATTTAAATTATAATAGATTTCCGTGTATCGATAAGCATTTCATTGTTATCCTATAGGTATTACGAAACATACTTAAAGCAAAAACAGTTCTACGAATATACATCAAAGACCTATTTAAGTAATACGTATTTTAAGCATTGTGACTTTACATAATAACCTCAATGAGCGATAGTTTAACCCTAGTTGTATTGTTATATTCTCAAGAATTCAATAATTATACATTTATACCAC
Organism: Rhopalosiphum maidis; assembly: GCF_003676215.2. NCBI lineage: Eukaryota > Metazoa > Arthropoda > Insecta > Hemiptera > Aphididae > Rhopalosiphum > Rhopalosiphum maidis. The sequence goes on along the minus strand of NC_040878.1, from coordinate 58,212,848 downwards.
AGAATAGGTTTGATAAATTTCCATTTAGAAAAAATGTCAGAATATTAAAATTAAAACTAGGTATTAAATTACTCATTAGGTACTACTCTAGGTATATTAATTTAGTTGAATCGTCACTCGTTGGTTTACGAGAAAGAGACGAAAGGACTTATGATTTTGAGTTAAGTATAAAAAGCTATTAATATTTTTAATATCATTAGTTTTAATTAATATTTAGTAAATATTTAAAATATACGAATACTGAACCATTGGTTTATTAATTGAAATATTTATTGTTTACGAAATGCGAGCCACAACTACTGTTGTTCAACTGTTAACGTATATGCAAACATGAGTCATTGTGTCTTATGTATGTATGTATATATATATATATATACTTTGAGTATTGTTTTTTCGTTGGTTTGTACTCAGAGATTTTTGTTTAAAAATGGACTTATTTCTTTCGACAACCTTTATATCTGTATCATTATAGTAATACCTATTATATAACTTAATTTGTTTTATATGTATACAGTTCTGAATAATAATAGTAAATAATTTTATTTTATTTTTTTTTATCTTCCAATATTTAAATTATTACGATTAAACAATTACAACTATATAAGTATATATATATCGTATAAATATAATATAGAATATTAATAGAATATAATTTTCCAAGATAACGTTTTTAAATTTAAATCTGAATTTAATGGATAGAATGTACTTATTCCTACATCTAAATAAATGAGCAATTTTACACTAAAATATTGTTACATAATTTTTTTACCAATTATTATTAATTATTATTTGTTTTTTATTAATATGATATTGGATTTTATGTTTACATTTAGTTTAATATATTATTATAGCCGTTTTATTATGTTTTTAAAGCCATTGATATAATATTGCATATTATCTATCTATATGCAATTTATTACAATAGGTATTGATTTGTAAGTTGCGAACGTATAAGAGATATACAATATACATTTATAATAAGTAACAATTTTATTTACCATAACTTTAGACTACGAGTCTATTATGTATCGAAATAGCTTTTGGTATTTTTTTTTTTTTTTGAAGGAATAAAAGTGTTAAAATAACTGATAAAAATAATAATTTATATGAATTATTATAATATTAAACAAATATTGTGATCTAATGTGAATATAAATATAAAATACATAATTAAAAAAATATTGTCGCATAAGTTTTGGATGGGAGGGATGTTATACCGCACTCACATACATAACCCCATACGCCTGTGGAAGAAATAGTGTTAAATAAAAAGGATTATTATTGTTGTTTGCTTTAATATCGCATAACACCACTAATCTGTACGCTTCTGTAGTTTTGTATACTGCTTTTTATTTTTTTATATTTATATATATATATTTTTTGTTTATTTTCGAGTTATTGAAGTTTGCAATAGCTGGTTTCGCTTTAGTCTGCATGACCTGGGAAAAAAACAATTAAAACCACATGCTAAAAATTATGCAACTTAATACTTAGATTGTGTTAAATTAAATGAATCTAGTATATCACTATATATTCGTTTGGATAGTTATTTAAAAAAATATTTTTTAATTAATATAGCATGTATGTTATCATTATTAAAAATAATAATAAAAACAGTATAAGCCCAAAAAAAATTGTGAGAGTATTTTATTGTCCGTATAAATTTGGTGGTTAATTAAAATTTAGTTAAATTAAATATAATTTATTAATGTTAATATTGTTATTGAGTTTATAATATAGACCGATATACAAAGTGTATTTTTTGTTATTTTACAAAATATGTATACTACAATTATCGTTATTATTTAATCATACTCATGTATTTAAACGGTTTATCAAACATTTGACATTAAATGTTTCTTTTAAAAATATCAATAATAATACAAGATTTCAAAACTTACGTGTGCTCGTGTGCATTATATGTTTTTGAAATGTTTACATTTGTTATTCAATGACACACTTTGAAATAAATTATTTGTGTTGACATAGCATATTAAATATCTGTTTACACTTTATCAAACTACTTTCAAAATATAATATAAGTTTATCGAACAATTTTTTAATTTGACGATATAATATTTATTATCTTTTGCATATATCTACACGTATATCGTCTGAGTTTAGGTTATTAGAAATATTCAATATAAAAAATATTGAAAAATTTAAAATATATATGTTTTTATGTTTATCTTGAATTAATTAATAAAATTAGTATAGTTATTGGGGTTAGAATTTCTATGCATTTGCATGTTTTTATATCCTTAAGTCCAAATTGATTGGTTGTCGGGTATGTCCACGATTTGGCTTATTTTTGATTAAATAGTATATAGTGCAATTTTTTTATTTGCATGTTTTTTCATATTTTGAACATATTCATATATATACATTTTTGAGAATCTTGTTAATTTAAAATGGTATTTATTTAATAAACGTCTATAATTATTGGTTTATTTTTCGAATTATCGTAAACTATCTACCTATCTAAATTAAAATGGACTTAATACTAAAGAAGAATAATGAATTCAAAATGTTTGTAAAAATGTGTTACATTGTAAACGGTTAATATAAAAAGGAAGAAAAAGATGTTAATATTACTTTAAATCCGGGACAAATCACGTCATTTAAACATGTTCCAACAGGCAACAATATTGTGTGATGTGGAAAGAGGTTTTAGCTAATAAAAATCTTCGATTTATCGCCAGTTGTTTACATTTGAAAATTTAAAAAAACATAATTTAAGCATGTAATAATATCAACTAATATTTATAAAAAAAAAATTGTTTTTGAACTTTTTGCATATTTTGGTAAATAAAATGCATATTGTACAATTTTTTACGGCATATAAGTCTTAGCCTTAGTTATTTTCAGCACATACACTTACATAAAAAAGAAAATTAAGATTAAAGTTGAATCATTGTATTCCATATACGTTATAGATAATAATGTATTGATCAGTAAACACAATATTATTATTATTTCTGAACTGACAAATAAATGTATACAAATTAAATTATGTTTAAAGTAATCTTTGTACGACAATACGCAGTTCTTATTCTTTATAAAAAAGTAGGTCCTAATTTTTGTAAATTTAAATAAGTAAGTATGTATATTTGATTTAAAATGTGTAAAAATGTATTATTAAGAATAATTGAGATTTAAGAAGGTTATAATAAGTCCTAAGTTTTACGTACATGAATCGAACATTGCAGCTTACTATTTAAAGAAAAAATGCGCATACTGCAGGATAAATACAAATTGTTTGATAATAATATAATATAGAGGCTGATCGGCTTGATCAAATGAGTTTCACACATAATTTTAAAATTAATAATTCAAGTACCTATTGGATAATTTCAAGTTTCAATGGTTAATATTATTTGGAATACAAAAAAATACAATAATAAAAATTGTTTAATAATAAATGGTAATATTTTACACTTGAATATCAAATTCTATTAACATTTAAACTTCAAAAAATCCTAAAACAATGAAAATTTACGTTAGACATTTTTTTTTTTTTAATTGGAATTAAAAAAAACTAAAGAAATTGATAAATTCAAATGTTCACGAATAGCACAAAACAGATTGAAATATTTTGAGAATTTTACACTGTCAGGAAAATGCTAATATAAATATTTAATGATAATTTCAAATGCATGTGGTCATTCAAAATATTATAGATTAGGAAAATAAATTATAAAGTCATAGGCCAGTAGGACACTATACAATTATTATCGTAAAATTATTTTTCATAAAAAATGTTAGTCATTAACAGGTATATGTATATTCGGTTGGTTATTTGTTATTTTTATTTTATTAATAAATTAAAATATGATATAGATATAATTTCCCGATGTACCGATCTCATATTATAAGCATTATTGAGATTTTAAAGAATTGGGTATTCAGTAAGTATATGTATAGAATATTGCTTACTATTTAAGAAATAAATACTTGTACAACGCAAGTAAGAATTATTTGATAGTATAATAAATATTGTTCAAATAAGTTCTATAAACGATTTAAAAAGGGTGTTTTTCAAACCCGTTGATTTACAAAAAAAATAAAATAAAAATATCATAAATATACGCTTTTTATTTTAAAAAAAAATTGTTTTTATATTTTATGGATAATATGGACATTATTAAAGGGTTTATTTTAGTTTTAATCAAATTTTATGTGATCTGATTAAGGTTTTGATTTCCCAAGAGTAAAATACATCCCTTATTTAGTTATTTGTACGCTATATATGTATAATATTATGATTTTTAGTTTTTGAAAATAAAATAAATATGAATAGATTATATAAATTATAATATCATAGTAATATTTTCCCAGAATTACCTAATAATATATATTTATTGCGACTATAGTTAACCATTTTTGCACAACTTATAGTTCAATCTATATGTTCTAATCTATTGTTAGAGATGAAAGAGTACGCCCTTTGTATTACATATCTTGATATCCAATTCAATAAAGATCTTTATTATTTTAAGATGATCAAAGTATGCATACATACTGAAATATTTCTAAGTGTTAAGTATTAAAACAAGACGCAACCTTGTGTTTAAAAATATGTGAGGTAATATATTTCATTATGTATGTTAAAACAACATAAAGATAACGAAAAAATAACTATGAATTTTAAATATTATCCTCTGGTGTTATAAATATATATTTTATTGATTAAAAAAAATACAACACACTTAGATGTCGCCGAATATCAAGAGAATGTCAGCGCATTTTGTGTATTAAAAAATATTAACTCAAATTTATTTATTAATTTAAAATGAATACGATTTAACTTTAACATAAAACCACCAATTTTGAAAATTAAAGACGAAAACTATCTATAAAACTTTTATCCTTTTTATAAAATATTCAATATTTATAAGTTTAAGAGGTTTTATTTAAAAAAAAAAGAACGTTACTTTAATCATAAATATTAAAATATCGTCTGCTGTACATAGGCGTAAATTTTCCTTATTAGAAGGGGGGGGGGCTAAAATTATAAACATTTAACAGGTCCACGGAGAGCTTCGACCCCGCACCCCCTGCAAATAAATTTTACAATTTTATTGTAACATTTATTATATAAAATGAATTTAAAAACTTTAAAATTATCTATTTACGTATAATACATAATCGTTGTCGTTATAAAATATTAATGTATAGACTATAGCAGCGGTTCTCAAACTGTGAGGCGCGCCTCTCTTGGGAGCCGCGAGCCGCGTGGTAAATATTTACTGTTAACTTATTTTGTCATAAAAATAAAAATGTTTGTATATTTAAATACTATAAATTTTTAATTTAATTTTTTATGGGAGGTGCAATTTTTTTTTAATTTTTAGGGCGGCGTAAACTAAAAAAGTTTGGGAACCACTGGACTATAGCTCAATTAATTTAATTTTATTACAAATTCACAATACAAAATTCATACATAAAGCTTAAATGTTCACATAACATATAGGCAGTTATCGGCTATCGGATATCCTGATTAGGAATTATGTTTTACATTTTATCATTTTTTAGAATAAATAACCTTAAACTTCTTGAAAAACTTAAAAAAATGGACTAAGCCTCCCTAAGTCCCCCCCCAATTTACGCTTACACTACTATACAAAATAAAACTAAAAATGTGTAGTCAATCTTTATACAATATTGACAATATAATTATCTACAATTTATACTAAAAGTATTTTTGCTCTAAAATTAGTTTATTTTAATATTTATCCAATCTATTATCCTCTATAGTTAAAGAGGGAATACTTTATCTTATTTAATAAAAATTAAATTTTTAAATTTATTGCTTGTATAAAATTCATTGAAAAATTGATTTCTGGCTGATAACCACTGACGAAATCATTGTGCCACTATAATGTTACGTTTGTTACGGAGGATAATATTTGAGCTGTATCTTAAATAATTAACTGATTCTCAACAATACGATTAACTTACATCCATTTCTAAAATAAGTACAAGAAATTTAAAACCAATAGAACTCTGATAAATCTCAAAAGCGATGGTTTATCCATTACAATAGAAATAGTATATGGGTATGTAGAATTATAACTGAAATATCATGATATATCGAATGCCATTAACTCGAATAATATGAAATTGAAGTACTTATATTCAGCAAATTTCATATATTATTTTATCTCAAGGCACATTGTCATTATGACCTTACTGATAGTATTGTATAGGTACGTTGTATCTCAAAGATACAAGTATTTCAAATTTCAATATAAAAAAATTATCGATGTGAAAATTGTTCGATTTGAAGCAATTTTGAACTTTGAGTAGGTGGCATTGTACAATACTTCATACCCGACGTTTAAGAAAGTTAAAATTGTGTTATTTTTTTTATTAATTCCAATAAATAATAATGTATACTTTCAAAGATTACCATAAATATTGAGGATGATCAGAATAAAAACAAAAATACTTTAAAATACAATAATTATAATAATTACAATTAGTATCTTATATAAAAATGTAGAAATAAAAATATAATAAAATACTGACAACAGAAATAAATAGTGTTTTTATGTGATGTACCTATTAATCTTTATAAATCCTTTAATATTTATTACTATGAATTTTTATTTTTTATTTATATAGATAAGTAATATTATATAATTTAATTTTAAATATATAAAAACATAGATGTATTTGAGTATTTTTCATATGATTAATTCAAGCGAACTATATTTATGTAAATTATTTATGGATATAGCTTTATATTTCACGATTTATTTATTTAAAACACAAGGCTAGTTAAGTACATTATTCTTAGTTACGTGAATAATGTAATTTCTATAATATCTATTTTTATTTCATTATAGTCGTATTGTATACTTTTCATTATTAACATTCTATTATAAATTTAGAAACATTCAGGCATTATATCTTATTCAATGTAAATTCCAAGAACACATAAGGATTATCCGTAGTCCGTACTGTTTTCTTAGAAACGAATAATTGATTATTATTTTTATTTTTATTTTTTTTTTTTTGTGAAGCTACGAACAGACGCATTGTGTTAATGAAACAATGTTGGGTGAAAATACTGGAAACCAGTGTAATAATATTAATACGGCATGTTACACGCTACAATGGTGACCTTGAGTGATCTGATGATTTATCATTGCTTATTACTTTTAAGTTATAACTTTATAATTATAAGTGATAAGGTTACATTAAAGTAATAGTTATTATATTATGCTATACCTCCGAGGTATAAACGAAACGACAATGGTAGCCACCACTGTCCTCGTAAGTATAGTATATATACTGTTCTATATTTCGTACACGGTTTTTCATTTGAAATTTGATATTGAAATATATTTGTATTTTTGTTATGTTGCATTAATAAAGAAAGCAATACTACTAACCACGAAATAATAATTAACAAATAAAAATCAATGTTTAAAAAAAAACAAATTGTTATCTGAGCATATTTAAGATCACTGCAGTTAATCATATTAATATTTTTTTTATATAATTTAACAAAATACATTGTTATTTTGCAGTACCACTAATATATAAGCATACCATTATAGTGTTACAAATCTATGGTGGACCACCATTGGTGGTACTACGACGCGTGTTGGTCATATGAAATCCAAGGTGACTAAATTAGCAAAACAAAAAAAAAAAATGTGTACAGCAATTAATCAAAATATGTCCATTGCGGTGTTTCGGAAGTAATTATAATATGAATCGCTTTAGTATGTATAATAATAACATTTGGAACATATAAAGTATAATATTAATGGTGTAAATCTTTCACTTACATTTTAGTCGAGTCATTTAGGGGCTATACAAATATTTTGTAATCATATCTTCATAAAAAATAATAAAAATTGATATTGATATTTTATCAAGCCTTATCAATAACCACACCCGAATTCCATTAGTAAATTGATTTATGTGTAACAAAAGTATTATAATTTTCTTTCGTTGTTATTATTAGATTTTAATTCAGTGGATCTACATTTGAAAAGTATAACTTAAATATTAAACTTTTATTATAAAATATAAACTGTTTATCTTATCGTCTAAGACTTACGGTGTATAATATTATAATATTATATTATATTTTGACGAAATATATAAATTTACCTAAATTTTCTTTCTTAAAATACTAAATATTATAATAATAAATAATAATTATTCCACAAATTATTATACTATGTCAAGTTAAATAGTCTAGAAAATTCAAAACGGAAAATAATATAATAATGCATATATTTATTTCTGGTATTATGTAAGAATTTTAAACTGTTTATTTAAACATATAACGGTGAAATATATACTATAATTATATTTCTAATAACAATATTGGCTACGATATTTGTTCGATATTGAAATAGTACAGTTCTGGATGACAGTATTGCATTAATTGATTCAAAGAAAGCAGAAGTTTTCGAATTCCCCACAACAAAATATTTCAACCTCGTTCGGACATTGTAGACATTAATAATTTACTCCTCTAGTCAAATATTTTTCCTCACAATAATATGAAATACATTAATCAAAAATGTTCATTAAATAATCACCTAGTTATGATGTTATCGTGGCAGAAGTTGCCAGATTTCTTCCAAAAAAATCCATCGTACATCTCTCTCGTATATTTATTGCCATACTCTGTTTCTTCTACTTTTCTACTCTTCTACTCATCTGGGAACTCATCTTGACTTATTTCCGATCAACCAACTACAGCTATCACATAAGGAGCAATTACGCTAATAATAAGATAATAATAGCCATCAATTTTCAATCCACTCATTGTTTTAACTAATCTAAAAAACCACCACCTTGATCGTTATGAAAAGTTGGTTTACAAAATGGCACAATTGTCTACGTATATTAAAAACTTTACTTTACAATAATAAATAAATCTCAATGAAAATTTATTTTTTAATGTATACGACTCTCCTTAAACCTATGTGAAGTTGTTATTATTTTCAGTTATGAAGCAATACTAAAAAGTAAAATTTAAATAAAATACAAAATTTCTAAAACATTACATTCAGGACAAAGCGTCGGGTTTCCCTAAAGGCAAAGTAATCAGGTGATTGGAGTGGAAAATTTATCGCACTTAAAAATAAAATATATTTATAATATTATATTATAATTTGAGACGGCGGCAAATGCCCTACTTGTAAGCGGCAAATAGCTTAATCCGCCACTGTCAGGACACTAATGAATACTCTCTCCTAATGTATCTAACTATAGGTACATTACGCATGATTTCATAACTAAAAAAAATAAACGAAGAAGCTTTTATAACAGGTTTCATAATCCTTAAGCTTCTCTTACAAATTACAAGACCTTTTATAAAATGTTTAGCCTTTACTTCAATGCTTGGTAATTTACAAAACGTTTGAAGCATAAAATATGGTGTCTGAATCTTCTACAAGACTAATATAAAAAAAAAGTTGCTAAATTGTATGTATCATCAATGATTGGCTTCTTTCATCAAAATAAATTATATTCTTTTGTACTCTGAACCCATATGTTTATTGTGTTATATAATACAGATTCTATATTTCTTATAAAAATAAAAAAATAACACAAAATATTGAAAGTGGCACATTGTTACAATGAAATCAATTAGTTTTCAAAGAAAAAATAAGCACTTACATAATATTATATTTGTGTGCTTTTCTGTTATTGGTTTTCAACAAACTATTTCCTTCAACAGGTCTAGTGTTTATGTACGATACAATAACAGATTTTCGAGATACCAAAAGTTCAAAACATAGTGATAAAATAAATTTTGGACCTGTTTAAGTGGAAAGCCTCCTACCTTGACTAAGATTTAGCCTCTTGGCCCAGAAAAAAATAGTTAACTATGAAATATTTTTTTTTGGTATTTTAACGTAAAGGTTAAAAATTAATAATTAATATTATTTATAAAAAAATTAGTTTTATTATAATAATGATGGGTGTAAGCAATATTGGGTGGACCATTTCTACGATCTTGTGCTTATTTGGGTTCATGATAGTCATACATTTAAAACATAATTGTATAACTTATAACAATCTTTGTTTTGTTCAGAATTTAAATATCAAATGGTGTGTTTGGTTTTTTTTTTTTAAGGGGGATAGACCATAAGCGAGGTTTTCAAGTTAACAATTTTTAGTTTAGTTTGCCCCAAAATAGTTGCACTTGTGAACTTTAACCATACTTTAATTCTAATAGTACTACAACTAATTTTAACTTAAATACTACAGTGTTATTGATTTTTTAAATTTAAGCTTTGTATTATGTTAAAATGTAATATATTATAATTATTGATTAACTATGTCTCATATTTGATTCATTATTATTTTCTATATAATATTAATTTGACAATTTATTTGTGACTAAATAATTATATTCATTCGACGTCGAAAAATATATTTTCAATTATATTTGACGGAAAACATATTTTACTATTATGTCATATTATTATATTATTACAAAAATATGATTTAGATACCAGATACGTAACATATATTTTCTAGAATTATTTATTTCGGTGTTACAAGGAGGAATCGGCTTTTTTTTTTATTAAAATCGTAACAATAACATAATTACAACATAACTGCATAATGCATAAATATGCGGTCGTCCGTATCGTTTGTATACGTCAGAGATTCCGTAGAAATAGAGGATTTTACGACGATCGCGGAAGGAAAAGTCAAGTGTGATATTATTATCCAATGACAACTTCGGAACGTCATCGCCGTCAACGCTCATATATTATTATTATCACTACTTGAAAAGCAGGTGTCCCGCAAGTGCAACTTTAGTACGTGCGCAAATAGCCGACGACGGAGGTTTCTGGGCCTCTGGATATAATATAATACCTGTCCTCCGTCGCCCTCCGCCGCAGACCATTTGGCAGCGCACAGCCGTCGGAGCGCGCGACGATAATAATAATAACATCACATCGGAGCGAGCGCTCGGCGACGCTTTCCATGTGCTTTTCAGTTGTTCGCCTATCCGTTCGCCGTCCAGGCCGTCCGAGACCGAGTTCGTTGGCGTCTCTTCCTTCGTCCGCAGTGTGCGTGTCCGTTCGCGTTCGAGTGATCTAAATTCAAAAGAAAATCGTTGTCAATATATTGCCGTGTATATTCGCGAACGTATAGTACGTTAAATCGAACATTATCGTCGTCGTTATAATAATAACACGCTCGTTTCGTCGACGACACTATCGTCATTATACACAATATCCGGTTTGTATGCTTATGTTCTATGTGTTGAAATAGTATATTATAGAGAATATTTTTCGTCGAAAAAATTCGCCGAGTGACCGTGGTTTGAGGGGCTGTGGTGGGGTACGGGGATCGCTGCGACGCGTCGTCCGTCGTGAACTATAAACCCTGGTCGGATGGTTATAATAATATCGTAATATCGTTTTGACTTATCATAACTGTACATGGCATCCCGAAAACGCGCGGCTATTAATTGGTGTGCCGCCCATTGGATATGGAAGCCTTTGAATAATTTCGGCGTTTTGGAATTTTCAAATCAATCGATAGTCGACCGAACTGTATGCCATGTGAACTATTATAAAAAATATAACACGAATACACGATTATTAAACATAATTTGTGTAGATAATTTAACGTGGTTATGCGATTTCTCGATGCACGGAAAAAGTTTTCTGTTTTCTAATTTCACGAGTTGTACCAATATAGGGCCACGGTAAAATATAATAATGACGATAATAATATTATGCGTACCGCCGAAAGTTCATTACTGGAAATTCGATTTCACCAAAATTATCTCAAATCAATTATTTATTAGATATTATTACCTCTTTACGCAAAACCCATATGCTGCACAATAATATAATCGCGCACTGTATACCTACCTAGTTCATACAATAATTTGTCAAATAACCACGCTAATCCATTTACCAGAAAGTAACAATTTTATGTCGATTAAGATTACATAAAGCTGAAGTATAATAGTTTTTAATGGTCAAAGTTGATTTGCATGTATTTTCAAATTAACATAATATTATAACACTACTGTCTGTTTCACACGACATTTTTAAATTTTAATCCATAGAATATCACATAATATATATTCTATATTATAAAATGGCATACGATATTATAAAATTAAATAATATAAATAAATCAATATTACAGTTTATAACTATCAGGGCATTTAATTATTTGTAATATCTCGCTGTTTGGATAAACTAGCCGTATTAACATTTTCTTACATACATTGACAAATCATTTTTTCTTTTCTTTACTACACAATAATATAATATTAACAATTGATATCAATTTCAGGCTCTGCGTTTTTTTTTTTTTTGGGGAGGAGGGGCATGCTTTTCTCCCTAGAGTCTAGACATCATAACTGCCCATAAATAATAATTTCTTTCACAAATCAGTATAGAGTTCAGAGTGTTTATGGTCGTAGTCAAAAATGGGTCAAGATATAGACTTGTAAGGCTGACACTATTTTATGTTCACAGAGGGTAAAATATATCAGTTGAAAATATAATAAATCGATTTGCATTGATGAAGAAAAGCAAACTAGATTTTGTATTGTAGACAAGCATATAAATTTGTATTTAATTGTTTAATATAATTATTTATTTTAGAATTTTTTTCTATTTGGCTACATGTTTTTCCTCTGTATTGGCCTAAGTAGGTAAAGAGTTAAAAGTAGAATTTTTGGACCAAAAAGATATCCCCTCTCCCTTAAAAGACAAATTAACCCGCTACTGATTAGTTTATTGTGAATTATAATTTATAAAAATCATTTTTTTTTTTTTTTTTTTTTTTTTAATAATATAGACGATAATGTTAGGTTCATAATATTATTATTATTAATAATATATAAACATTTTAAACTAAAATTAATAAAAAATTAAAATACAAGTTAAATCTCAATAGTTTTTTTGCATATTTTTGAAAAATGAGAGCATATTTTAAGAATTTTTATAGCATATTTAGCATATATTGTCAGTTTTTAGTGCATATATGCATGCATATTTAATAGTTTTTAAGTGCATTAAATTCACAGCTTTGATTATTAATATTTAAATTGATACGTGTCACTGATAGGAAATTATTTATATAATATCTATTCATTGTTGAATCTTATTTTTGTTCTTGAAAGGGGTAGGTATTAATAATTCCTGATTACTGACTACAGAACACTGAGTTTGATTATCTAAAGTGAGAATCGCTGTTATGAACTTTGTGATGACAACACGTTACCGTGTTGATAGTAGTTCCTTTATTTCTATAGTATCAAGTTAATATAATTCCTAATGTTTGGTACTGTTATTATTAATTTTAAACTTTCACGAGTTTTTTTCACTTTCTACTTAATATAAACAAAATTATGATGTATAATATAGATCATTTTAATTTTCATATTTTAACTTTTTAAAACGATACTAATAAAATATCTGATTGAATATTATATTTTGATAATTATAATATTTTATCTATGTAGTTCAAATTATATGAAGATAAAAATAAGCTAAAATTTCTTTATCTAGCAAGTTTTACCTGCAAGTTCCAAAATCGACCACGGTTCTTTGTACAATAAAGAAGCATTAGTCAATATTTCATTTGAAAATAATTATAGAGAAATAACATAAATTACACTTTTTTACTAAAACATATTTAATTGCTTATTTATTTTGTAATTATATACGATATCTATGTATACAGTTGTATACCTATTTCATACAAATATACAATGCTACGGTTTTTTTTAAACATAGTGTCATAGTCCTATTCCTATATATTATGTGATTTTCTTAAGTAGCAAGATCATTTTAGCACTATTATTTTATTTTCTATAATCATACATACATATATTTTTGTAATATATTTTATAATATTGCTGATATACTAAGTTAAATCAAAGGAAAATTAAAATTAATAAAATCCAATCCACTGAACACTTCCAATTTGTTCCATACTATTTCAATAACGTACAATTACTGATTAAACCCATCATATTTTCGTATTTACACAAGAGTGAATATTTCTTTCACTTTTATTTTATTTTTTTTTTATTAAAAATAATATCTGTACATTTATACCTTTGTGGTTTTAAATAAATCGATTAATATATTTCATACATGTTACCATCTTTGAAAGAAGCATTATTTGAACAAAATATTATTACATCAAATATTATATCAAAAACCCATAAACATTATATATATATATATGTATATATAATCACTAGATATTTGAATGATTGTATGTCAAGGAAAGTTACTTGATGCACCCAACTTAATATTAAAAGTAATTTTAAATTAATTGATGAAAATGATAATATTTTAAACGTAAACAAATTATCAAGATAAATATCATAGGTACCTTTATCATATTATTTTCCAAAATGTAATTAAATATTGAATCCAATGATTAAATTCTAGTAATACATAATATTAACGGTAAATATTAATAAGTACGATCGCAATATAAAATATTAACGAATAAAATAAAATAACAGTTATTTGTTAGGCACAGCATTTAATAAGACTTGAAAAAAAAATTGTATTTGAGATTGGCGTCGGTAAAATACATACTGTACCATCATATTGGATGTTTATAGAATAAATTTCTTATGATAGTAATGAAGATAATAAATCATAATATACAGACCTACTACCACGAGTAAATCTTACATTAAATTGTTTATTTAATAATGTAAATTGTTTTTTTCCTTCATTAAAATAGATTGCCTGTTTTATTTAATTTTTTAGAAGACAATTTTTTTATACATAATAATAACATTTTTTTCATTTCAATCAAATGTTACGTGATTCTTACTACAGTGGATATAGTATAATATTATCTTAAAATAATCAAATAATAATGACGACGTCGGCGATGTCGATTTAATTGGGATACCGCACTGAGATAAAAAGTATATCTAATTTTTTCGGCAAACACAGAAACACACAACAACAATATTTACATCACGAGCCTTTTAAAACATAGATTGTCTATATTTATTATCAACCATGCCCATGTCCAGTGGCGTACTAACGGGAGGGGATAACCCCCCCTCCCCTCTGAAATTTTTCGATTTTAATTTATTATGAAAAAACTAAAATTTCTAGTACCTATAACCTCTTAACCCCCCCCCCCCCATTAAATCCAGGTCTAAGTACGCCACTGTCCATGCCAGTGTTCGAGTGTCTGTACAGAGTCAGGTCAACACAACAACAATAATAATAAACATAGGTAATAATTTCACTACAAATTATTGTCTGAGGTCTTGGACCCTTGAGGGTATTTATTTAATTAACACCACCCTTTAGTCATTACTATATTATTTTTTATAGATAAAAAACAATGGTATAATTCTTCAGCCCCGGAAAATAAGTTAATACAGCACCACTTATGAATTAGCGTGTATTAAGAGATCGCTTTAAAAACCGTGTATTTATGGCATAAGATAAAAGCACGCTTAGAGCAAGAAAAAAACTGACGTGTGATTATAATTAAATAGAATAATAAAAAGTATTATCTATTCTTTTAGAAATACAATTCAAACTTATTTCTTTATCAAAAAATATGGATATCTATAGCATAAATTATAACTTATATATATACCTAATGTTTGTTTCTGTCGTGTCAAATATGAACAATTTAAGTAAATATATCTGGTAAAATACTTAAGCTTAAACAGTTCAACAAAGTAATAATAATAAAATAAATATACAACCATATATATACGAGATTCCTCTTTTTAATAATTTTTACAACAAATAATGTATAAAAATCGAATAAGTTAATGTCTTTTAAGCAGTTAACCAATTTTATGTGCTTCTGAGATTAAGACTATATTGTTATATACAATTTCCATGTACACACACGGTTCAGTAATAAACGACGTGAACGTTATTTGTAGAGATAAAACTAAAACTATTACTACAGCCATCTTCTCATCTACAGTTCGACAGTAAGTTGTTGTACCATACTAGAACGAATTATTTTTGTGATAATTATTTAACAAATGTAAATATATTGGTGAACTGTAATATAATTCACACACCAAGAACAAGATTTCCACAACTCAAAATCTATAGTTTTGAGAAAAATTGATTTAAAAAAAAAAATATTATTATAAAAAGTTTTTAAAAAAAACTTATACATTTTAAACGAAAAACTTGACATGATTAAATATTAAAAAATATTCCTAATAATAATTATTAGGTCTTATTAAATAAGATCTAATAATTTAAACTTGTAGCATTTTATGATATTTGTGAAGTCTTATTTTAAGTTGTGGCTGTATCGCTTACTCATATCTTATACTAGGACACTATTCTACTACGGCATCATTTAGTTCAAAATTATACTGAAACATCAAACAATTATGAACTATGAGTATACATTACTCTGAATGCATTGTTGTTTAGCATTAAACACATTACAAAACAATTAGTTTTTATTTAACGTAAAAACGCCAAAAATATATTAGAGTATTGTATTTTGATCAATATGATAGTATACATTAAAGATATAATACTACTATAAAGTAAATATGGCTCTTTTACTTTGAAAACTATTTAATACTGAAAAATTTAATACCTGACACATGTTTTTTGATGACTAAATAAAAAATAATATTTTATAAAGCATTCTTCATTATATAAGTATATAATTCAAGTAGAGCTCGTTTTAGACTAACTGAATTCTGTAGTAATATTTAAAAATAGATTTAATGGATATCTCGTTATAGGTGTATAAATTATTTATATTATAGAATATATTAATTACTAAATTACTTGTGAATATTATTTTTACATTCATTGAAAAACTTATAACTGCCTAAAAAACTAAATATACAATGCTCTTCAATATTTAAATATCATTAAATCAAAACCTTTTTTATATTCTGAGCTGAACGATGAATATATATATATATATATATATATATATATATTTTTAAAATCGTGTGCTTGAATTTTACAATATATATAAAATTATAATAGCTTGGGGAAAATAAAGGTTCTGACGTTCTGTATTTTTTTTTAGAAAAAATATCCATAAACCCGAATTCGGAAAAAACTTACCTACATGTTCGTGTTATAATAGTATAATAATGCTGGCCGTTTTCCTTTTCAAAACATTTTTCCAAAACCATTTCGTTCTATATGATGTTTGTTTCTCAATATAATCGCTCTCCACCCGTTACACAGCATTTCGGGTATATTCGATTCAAGGGTCGTTGTAGATATAAGAATTCGTCGTTCATTGATGCTCGGCGAATACTGTCTGCATATAAAAAATAATGATAACAATAATAATAGTAATAACTATTGGAACGGAGGAAAAGAAACACGGTGCAAAAATGACGGTTTCACAAAAATAAAATTTCCACTAATATTCGGTGTCCGATATAGTAATTATTGTAGCTTACTTTGAAGTCGTATGCAAAAACACAATAATCATATTTTATGAATTATAGCTTATTATACAGTGTGTAGACGTATTCAATTATAATAATAGTTATACATTTATTAAAAATATATAATTTGTAAAAAGCATTCGATTAAATTAAGTCTAAACTCAATAAAAAATATATTTCGTCTAAAACTAATATTATAAATAAACACTTAGCGCGTAGTTTAATAACTGCTAAATCGAATAACTATTTATTTCCATCAACATTAAAAACAAAAAAATTCAAGTTTGATTTTAGTTCTGAAATACTTTTATTAAATAAAAATCATTTCATTATAATACTTTTTTTAATAATATGTTTATCTTACTATATATAGATATTTCTTCGTTGAAGTTTATAATAATCAACACATATAGATTAATTAATGGAATTTTGCAAATCAAAAGGTATTTTTCTTTTATAATTAATTATTATTAATAGAATTGGAACTTAATGATTTTTGTATAAAAGACAAAATTAATTTCTTTACAATTTTACTGTATTATTATAAATAATTTTTTTATATAACTATCTGACATGCATGGAAATATATGTAGCGAATAAAATATTAATTTAAATAAGTGATAAGTATTATATATTTTATTTTGATATTTGAAATATTTTTATAATAAGTTTCGTCGATATTAGGTCGAAATAGCAGTCCACAAACTTTTATTATTGAAATAATAATTAAACTCTAGGCAAATAGTTACCAAGTGTCGATGTTATTTTTTCAAAATTTTAACTTCAAATTATTTCAAGTATAATATATTATTATGAAAGTAATCAAAAATAGTTATATGCATATGATAATACTCTCAATTCCGTGATAATATAGAACGAATGTATGATCTAAGATATACAGACGTCTGAAATATCTAGCCGCACTTTAAATAAAACCCTGTATACAATTTTCAAACTTAAGATAACAATATAAAACATTTTATGAAATTTTAACAACAAAATAAACTGTACATTTTTGTGATTTTGATGATTATCGTAAAAATGTATACTTTAAATACTTTTAAAAAATATTCTGACTATATTGTGTTTTTAATATTTTTAATTTATATCAAAATAACGTATGGATAAGAAATATTGTATTCAATTTCTTAATTTAACATTCAAATAATTTTTATCCTCCCAAAAACACCGTTTCATATAATGATTAAAAAAAAACTAAATTATCAATAAATCCAACATTTTTAAATATAAAGTAAAATAGAGCAACAATATTTCGAAAACTATTTCATATGTAGCAAATACTACTGTGGATATTCAGTGGAGTTATTTATTTTCGAATTATATAAAAAGTATGAAATCAATTGTTGCTTTGCGTTAAAATATTCTCGTTTTTATTAATTATTTTTAGTTTTTCCCGGATATTTTGTAAACTATTTGGAATTTTTACTTTTATACATGTATATATATATAAAATACTAACAAAATGTAATTTTCTACCAGGTGCTACCATCAAAGATTAAAATTAATGCTTTTTATTCCGCTTAAAATAGAAATGATTGACACAAATATAAAAATTACAATGAGACATCATTGTAAAATCAATACATTTATCATTCTATCCCGAATCTAATATGTTATTTTTTTTTTGATCTCGCTTTATTTTGTATTATTGATACGTTGAAAACATTTTGTAAGTATCGATTAAGATTGAAGTTGTTTGACTTACAGGAATTAATACGTTGATATCAAAATGTTAATATAATTTATTGATCATTGAAAATCTATAGTACAAAAATACTTTATATTCTGAATATTAAGTTATGATAGACAAAAAAAAAACAGAAACACTAACACATCATGCAATCGATTTCCATTCAGCCGAGCACTTTAATCGTTGTTTTCGATTTTGTTAAAATGTTTTTTTCAGCATTAACGCTTATAAACCTTTTTCCTGCAGAAATTCCGGAACATTTTGTTTTGTTTTTTCCTGATTGTACATACATAATTAATGAGCTTCCAATTAAAATATGGTTTGTAATTGAGGTCTTGTCACACACACACATATATTATGTGCTGTGCATGGAATAAGGTAATCAAACGAATGTCAACATAAAGACATACTTGAGCTAAAAAACAAGAACCTAAAGCTCAAACGCCACACACCTCTTTTGCATTATCGACGGTGTAATATCTCAGAGAAAGTGCAATTTTATTATTATCACTGTATTTTCTTCAAATCTTCGAAAAGGTATTTCCGTTGTTTTTACCTGCTCTCAGTTGACGAGCGTCAGTAATTAAATTTTTAATTTAAATTCTTAAAAATGTTGCTAATGATCTTAGCCACGTGGTTGATTAAATAAAAAAAAAAATTATCATAACTAAAATATAAAAATAAATAATAAAAATAAGCTATTTATGCCAATGTGCGTGTAATATCGAGAATAACCTCGTAAAATGTGTATTATTTATCAAACAAATACTCACGTATGCGACAATTACGCGATTGTCAAATTTATGTATTATTTTTATCATATATTTGCCAAACAAGACACATTTATGTTCATTTTAAAAATACTTATTTATAGTTTCTTGTAAAATTTATAACATGAAATATCATCATATTATATTTTTGAAATATTTTAAGTACTAAACTCATGACATATAACCCGGTGACATGTCAAATTATTCTAAAAACAAAATATCCCTAAACTAAAATATCCCGCGTAAATATTAATTCAAAATTTAAATTTTTTTATAAATGTTGCATAGATATTAAACAATACAATATTATCATCACCATTTATAGAATAGAAAAAAAATAATGAAAACATATTAAAAAAATATTAAAATTATATTGTCATATTATTTTATATTAAATTGTAATATATAATATTTTTCGTCAAAAATTAATTTAATTTATTAAGATTTACATAGATATTATTAATATAAAATTATAAATATCCATAAAATACACAAAAATTTATTAAAATGGTATGTTTTTCGTCAAAAAGTATCATACTTATTATAATTATTATAATACTAAGTTATATTATGCTATTAGTGCACAGCAAATTATTATTTGTCCACTCTTTCGGATTATAATGAATGAAAAGCCTTTAT
Organism: Rhopalosiphum maidis; assembly: GCF_003676215.2. Lineage (NCBI taxonomy): Eukaryota > Metazoa > Arthropoda > Insecta > Hemiptera > Aphididae > Rhopalosiphum > Rhopalosiphum maidis. The sequence continues at coordinate 58,192,315 of NC_040878.1, read as the reverse complement.
ATGTAAATAATTTATTGCTTTTTAGGCTTTGAATTAATTCTAGATTTTTTTTAAATTATAACAAGTATAATACTTTATTTTTTAATTTAGTATTTAGTTTAATTTAAACAACACTCTAACAAGCTCACGACACGCGTTGTAGGTAATGATTAAAATGACACAATATACTTTTATAAAAATAACAAGTAACACATTCACTTTAGATATTAGATAAAGTTCAATTATTAATTCTAATTGCAACATTTATAATAAAGGTTAACATTTTAAATTATTATTTATTATTATTTACGTGGGATACTTTGACGTGAAACCGTATAACCCAGTTATATCAGAAAATCATTTAAGCTTAACCATTCGATCAGAAAATGTTATGTCTGTTTCGCCATCATTGTTGATTTTGTGTGAGGTAGCCTTGCTGCTCAAGTGTTTGTGATATTTAATATACATTATGTTCCGAAATCAATGGATGTCTGTCAGAATAAACAAATATCAACGGTCCGGTCCAACTGGCATTGTTTTATTCTGTGCCATTATGCTTATTTTCCTTTGGTTTATATATTTTTTATATAAAAGACAATTCTTTTGACGCTAAAGTTAATATATGAGTCTCCAGATAATAAAGAGACGTTTTTAAGAACTGTTTCATATAATACGTTTGGTGTCTACGAAAAATATTTTTATAAGGGTTAAGTGTAGTATTTTTTCTAGTTATTTAAATTAATGTTCATACATTATGATATAGCTTCTTGAATAGGTATTATTTATTATATTGTTATATTTTAATCTACAATATTCTTTCAAAAATGTTCCTTTTAAAACTATATTTTAACAATAATATTATAATATTTATGTTTCAGTTGGGAATTATTAATATAGGTAATGGTTTTTACTATTTTACTATGGTTGTTTATGTTTTTGTATATGAATTTAACTAAATTATATTTATAATCAATTATAAATACATATTCTATTATAATTTATATACCTAAATAAATACCTTATGAATTATAAATCAAATATTATACCTACCCTTTGGTTCCAAACAATAAGAATGCTATTTTAAATAATTATGTACATACAATGCGAATCAATAATTGTATGAATAATAAAAGTCACTATTAAAAGTAAATTCCCATCGCATATGTTGTTTCTGAGAAAAAGATACTGAACTTCAAACTTAATTTAAAAATAATTATTTATTTATATTAAAAAAATATAAACTCTAATAATATTACATATACATTTCATATTATATTTTATTTGTTATTGATTTGTAAATAAATCTGAATTATTATCGTAGACCTATTTGAACTTTTTTAAATTTAATTGATTAGTTTAAAGAATACTTTCGAGGCTTTGTCAAGAAAATATTCTTTTACGGTTGAAGCTTCTCTTAAGTATTTTTTCATATAAAACTAAATAAATAAATAAGATTTGTTTTACCATTGTTCAATTAGTTTATAAGTAATAATTTAATATATATATATATAATATAATTGGTTTAACTTCAAGTATTTAAATAGATTTGATATCATTCGTATTTCAAACAAATATAGAATAAAATAAACTTATTACGTACTAATTTATATTTGAATTTATATATACAGAATTAAATATTCTATGAATTATAAGAAAGTAAGGTATATTATATTATAAACTATTACCCCCAGTTATTTTTAGAATATTTTTCACATCATAGTATTCCAGTTTAATCGATATAAATTGGTAGATATCTGGATGCTTTTTAGTAACATTATGTAAAGTATGTGAAGATTATTTTATACATTATAATATTGAGGTATTTTGTATTATGATATGTTTGAAGTTAAAATAAATAATATCGGCCATGATACAGAGCTCTTCGAGTGTTTGAAACTCGTACCAGTCGTACCACTTCAATAATCTCCACAAAAGTTAATATAGTGGTATAATATTGAATTTAAAAGCAATGATAAATTGTTTGGTATAAAAAGATATGGTCAAACGGAGCTTGATGAATAAAACCGAGCTTTTTGATAAAGTACAATATGACTGTTGATAGTTTCTGTTTTTTTCATTTTTAGTAATTAAGAATCACAATTTACATTCGATTTTGAATATTTAAATTCCTGTAATGAAAGTCCTAGAGCACTCTTGTAACAGTTGTAACCAATAAATAATTCACTGAAAACGATGATAGTCATTGTTAAAAATAATATAAATATATATTTATTCGTTAAGAATTTAAAACGTGTCGATGACATTACATTAAATTATTAGTATTTAATTATTATAATGATAGGTATTTATACCATTGTATATCAACTTAATATATAACTCAAAATGTAATAACATATTTCTTTAAGTACTATAAAAAAGTAAAAATATATTAATCGTATAAATAGGTTATATCTTAAAATAAATCGAATTTGTCATTGTATAATAAAGTAATAATTTAATAAACGTAAAAGTTATAAATTTCCACGAATAATGTTTTTAAATTATAACAAATTAATTAACATCGTTATTTGTTATATAAATAATTAATTTAATTCAAATTTTAATCTAAAATGTCTATAAAAATTATTGCTTTTATAGATATTTTAGATTTTATAATTTTGGTTTGGATTTAAAAAAGTAAGTTTTTAAAAATGTCTTAATACAAATAACTTGTAACTTTTACGATTTTCCAACTTCAAATGTATTTTAAAAAAATAGTGCCTATGTACTTTTAATACTTTTTATATAGATATAAATAAATTACCTTGTATTAAATTTTGACATATGTTGAAAAAAATCAAAAAAAAAATTAAAATGTTTTTGTATAATTTAAACAATAATATACATATAACGTGGAAATTTCAAAACCTTACTATTATTATTTTTTTAAATATAACTAAATATCAAAAATATTTTAAGGTGAAATAGTTATTTTATTGATGAATATTGAATGTCGTAGAAATCTTACCTTGGAATGTTTATAAAAAATTAATCTGGCTTTCTTGTAGATTTTTTTTTTTGTACATTCGTAGGTGGAGAAACTTATAAAAATCCTTGTACTAAGTTTTCAAATAATATGTATACATTTTTTTTTATGAATTTCTAATTATAAAATAATATGTATATTTTGAAGATTTTCATGTTTTTTGTCAAAATTTTATCTTCAAAGGTTTATAAAAAATATCGTGACAATAGATTGTTCATATGTTTTAACTGAAAAATAAACAATTTATAAAAGTCTTTGTATTAAATTTTCAAGCATTTTTACTTAGTAAATATTTTGTTTTTAAATTGACATTTAAAGTAAAAAAAAAACTAAAAAATGATTGAATATTTCTCATGTGCATAAATAGCTCAAAAATTGTCGAAATATTTTGAAATTTTTTATTTTGCAGAAAATGATAATATAAACACATGGTAAAAATTTTAAACACCTATGAATATTTGTTATTATGTTTTACGCCGAAAAAAAAAAAAACAAAATCAATTTATTTGAAAAAAGAAAAACACACATTGATCGCTCCACTCAGAACCTAAAAAATGTATTATATAATATATTCATAAAAAAAAAATAATGTAAAATACCGTTTATTGATTATTTCATTTACTGTTGAATTTCGTGACATGTATAATATTATTATATTGCTTTTAACGAGAAAACCATTTGATAATATTACAATATGTTTAACCGGTATATTGTTATTAATGGTTATCCAAAATTACAAATGCCTGCGTACGTTTATAATGAACGTTTAAAATTAAAAACTATTTTGATGTTAATATCCATGTCATCAATGCTCAATGCAATTTGCACAGTACATATTTGTGCAGATGGGTCAGTGTAAGTTAAACGAAATGTAAATTGACTCGACGTATATTATATTTGGTGTTTTCGGCATGTCACGGTTTGTGTTGATTTTCGGACGGATCCCCGGTGATACTTTATTATACAGCAGTCGGGGAACAAAATAGTCATATTGACGTGCTCAAACGACCGAAATAAAAGAAAATTAATATTGCTAATAATTGTGCAACAACGATCAAAAGCTATACTCATACTCATATTATTGCTGTTACGTCCAATCGTGAAACGGTAGTTACGATCCGGAAAAATATCTGTACTCATATTTTTTAACGTTAAAATGTCATAGAAATAATAAAATTAAACTGATCGTTCGCTATCTATAAGTATTCACCATCGACCAATGACATGGTAATTTAATATTTATATAGGTATGTGCCGAACACGCAGTATTGCTCGAATTAAATGGCATAATAATAGTTATTGCTGTTGTTAGTTATTATACTACACATGTGTAAAATATTTACATATAATATATACAAGGTGATTCACCGAGCGTGCTCACTCCCATTTTTTATTAATTTATTAATCTATTTAAATGTTGATTTTTTAGTTTTTAAGTTGATGTATTATTAATATTATATCCGAACATTATCACAAATTATAATATTTTGATAAAATAATAATATAAGTTATCATCAAAATCCCACTATTATAGAATAATTATTATTTTTAGTATATAAAGTAAAATAAATCAAATTTACTCGATTAAAATTTCGATTTAGCTGCATCAAAATTTTCTAAAAAAAAACTCATTTGATTAATAGTTTTCAGGCAAAAAAAAAGACCATAATCACTTGAAAATAATTTTTTTTGACCACATTTTAACTCTCTTTAAATAATTTAAAAAATCTAAGTATTTTAAAACATGAGCTTCACGTATAATATCTACAAATTCAAAAATTAAAATTTGAATAAATTAATTTTTAAAATAAAAATAGATGAGATTCACCATCCACAGAGAAAATTGTTTTTTTTTTACGTTCATTAATATCATTCTGTACGATTCGTTGTTATAATATTATAGTACCCGTCGTCATCAAAGTAGTGACGTGTATACATAGCACGAGCAGACGCGAACACGATATTGTGACGTGCATGAAACGCAAGTTTCCATTAAACTCGAGGGGTTATTAGTAGAATAATGATGCAAGCGGGGGACGGAAAAAAATATGTTTTCCGTGTACAAAACTCTCTTATTATTATTATTATGGGTAATTTATAATAAGCTGTAATACGATGACGATGACGACGAGTGTGATCTCCAGACCGGTTGGGTAGTTATACTGACTTACAGCAAGCGAATACACATCAGTGTAATATTAATGTATATATGTACCAAACTATAATAATTATACATTATTTTATAAACCACATAATAGTAACTATAAATAATGTGAAACGAAAACAACACAAATTATATGTAACACGATGAATAGGATAATATTAATATTCAATACGTCTTATAATAATAGCATACCTATTACTCTACTCTCTGATGCACTGAAATTGCCTACCCAGAGAGCCGTCGTACCAAATATTATTTTATTTTCATACTACACTCCAGTTAACTTTGTAATGGTTACTAAACAATAATAATAAAAATCGGATCGTTTATAGTAATTACTTATTACTATTATTTATAATATTATATGTTTTTAACTATGCTATTTAGTTTTAACGCTACACATCTACCTATTAAGTGGTATTCTTAAATGCAATCATGATAAGATACCGCTCACCAGGTTGTGTATACCGCTCTTATACCTATTTATTTGATAATATAAATACAGTGATTCACCAAGGATTCTTACTCCATTTTTATACTTCAATAATGTAATTATTCAAAAACTGGATTTGAGGGAAATTTTAATTATTCCTAAAGACCATATTTTTAAATTCTTGATTTTTTTTTTTTTATTACATAAAAAGTAAATAACAAATGAAAATCCTCTCATTTCTACTATAATATTTATAAAAATGAAGACGTTTGTATTCGTATGATTAGTTTATGAGTTATATAATTTGTGTACTAAGGATAGTAGAAATTTTAGTAATTCATATTGATCTATCAATATCTATAATTTATTAGGTATCATAATACAATAAGTATAATAAATAGAAGATATAATATTATATATATACTTTAAATTAATTTAAAGCCATTTTTAATGGTTATTATCCATAATATAAACATTTTTATAAATGAAAAACTGCTTGTTCTAATATTTAATTAGGTACATCATTTTTTTTTTTTTTTTTAAATTTCCCACTAAATAATTTAAAGTAAATAAGGGTGATACTTATTTGAAAACAAAAGTTTTAATTACTACAAAACATTCTTTAAGTAGTAGGTATCAACATCATCAATTAAAAAACAAATAAGATATAGACTTAACTTATACTTAAAAATTTTGTAAGTCAGAATTTAAATAAAATCATTATTAAATTAAAGAATAATAAAGGAAATCATGTTTGTTGAAAGATTGTATATAATATTTAAAATATGTAAGCACACTTCTTAATGACAGAAATCGAATATAATTCTATTGAGATTCTGTATAATATCTAAAAGTAATATAATTTTTCTTTTCAAGTTTGAAATAATAATAACAAATTAATATATGTAAAAATCGATTTAATCATTTTACATTTAAAATTTTCCATAGTTTGTTTCATAAAAAAAAATATATATATATATTAAAAAATAAGAAATGAGTAGTTCTGTGTTTCAAATGTTTCAATTAAGCATAAATCCTTTCATGTAAAAAACCTTTTAGCCCTATAATTGCTCTTTTTGCCGTTATTAATATAAAGATTGTAACTTTTAAGAATATAAAAGGTATATAACCTTAGTTAGAGTATTCTTTATGTCATTAAAGAGTTGATATTTGTTAAAAGCTTATTAATTATTAATTATATAGAATCCCAAAAAATTGTTTTATTATTGGACTAGTAATTGATTTTTTTTTCTATGAAATAAAATAATGACAAATGGTATGCTTACAACTAAAAATTATATATTGGTTTACTACAGATAAATCACTTGTAATACTTTTAATATATTAACTTAATATTTTTGATACATAAATATACACTATACAATTTAAAAAAAAACAAACAAATATTTTCCTATTTTAAAGTTGTACAATGGAATCCTGATAAGTAGAAAACCTTGATAAATTGACATCAATCTCATTCCCTTGCAAAAACCTCGAATACTTGAAAAGAAACCATAGGTAACTCGATCACATACAACAAACATAGACGTACTCGTATAATAACAATCACTTATTGTTGATTTTTACTATATTATCTAATCGACTTATGCGTACCAATAATTTTACTGAACTGCTATTGTATAGTGTTTATTATCGTAATATATTTTTTTATTTAATTCGGTGTACTATCACAACATTCAATATCAGTGTTGTCAATTACGACCAATCAATCACGTGTAAGTTTTAATATGTGGATTTTATTATAAATATGTTAATTGTCAAAAACACAAAAAATGGTATGTAATTTAAAAACGTTCACTATTGGAGAAAAACAAAAGGCCCTTAAACAGTAAAAATTGAAAGAAATAAAAAGAAGTTCGCTGGAGAATTTTAAATACCAGCAAGCATACTATTTACATAATAAAGCATAAAAATAAATTTATTTGAACTTGTAAATAGGTCGAAAAACCAAAAGGCGTCCTACATTTTCGGATGTAGAAGAATGTGTAATTAAGTAGTTTAAGTAATATAGAGATGCCAATGTTAGTATTGTGGGTTCTATTTAAAAAAAAAAAAACAAAAAAATTAAGCAAAATAATTTGTCCATCAACAATTCAAAAAAAATTTTAAAATAAAAAATACACCAGGATATTGCTTAAAAAAATGTGTGGTAGAAGTACATCTGAAAGTGATGATTTTGACGATTAATGTAAAATAAACTTAAGTGAGCTACTGGAAGAATATAAACCATGTAATATATAAACTGCATTTGAAACTAAACTTTTTATAAATGTAGATAAATGCCAGATAAATGTCTAGCATTCAAAAATAAACAATTAAACGGTGGAAAATATACCAAGAAACGATTCACACTATTACTGGCTGTAAACATGACTGGGATGGATAATGAGAAACATTTATTGATCGAAAAATCAAGATGTGTACAATTTTTTATAGTTAAATACATACCTAATAATAAATCATGGATAACTAGTGATTTAACTGTGGAATACTCTTATGAATTTGTATTCAAATGAAAATTCAAAAATTCAAAATGTTGTTGTTTATAGGATATATATCAGCTCAAATTATTCCAAATTTTGAAGCTGTAAAAGTACAATTTCTACCACCAAATACCATTTAAAAATCGCAATCTTTGAATCAAGGAATAATAAAAATGTTTAAGACACTCTATAAAAAATAAATTATGAAGAAAACTATAACCAATATGTATGATAAAAAATCCACTACAATTTATGTTCTTCGAGCTATATGAATTATTGATAAACCACGAAGAAACGTAACAACATCAACTGCTTTAAATCGTATGGATTTGAAATTGGTACTAAGAAAGACGACACATTGACATCCATAATCGAAAATACTATTACGTATAGAGAATGAGCCATGATATAACAAAGGAAGATACATTTGAAAATTATGTAGAAATCGATGTAGATGTCACCGTTTCTGATATCCTAACTGACGACGATATTACCGACTCCATTTGTGTTGCTGCAGATATTGATGACGTTGAAGAAAACATGACGGAGCCAGTACCTCGTGTTTTAGTACAACATGCAAAAGCTGCTGCACTCTTACATTTACCGAACAATCTAGTAATGTGAACGATAAAACGTATTCTTGCTCAGTTGCTCTGAAAATAATAATAACTATTCAATGACTATAACATGTACAAGAATACTTCTCATAGTTAAATATCAAATTATTTTTTAAAGTGGTAATACTACTAATAATATTATATTCATTTTTTATCATATTTTTTAATAGTTTATACTTTAAAAAAAATGTTTTAATAATAGTTATGTAATAATAATAATATACACTTTATAATGTAATAAAAAAAATGATGGCAACATTTAAAAACGAATTAGGATTTCTTTCTTAAGACTTTAACAACTTGAAAACCTCAGTGAATCAAAACCCTTGTTAAGTCTAAAAAATTATTTTCCTTTGAATTTAGATTTATTGAGTTTTTGCTTATCGTGTTTTAATGTTTCACTATTTAATTAATGTAAATCTTAAGTTCAAAAGAATATTAACATTTTCTCCTCAATGATTTCTTTTGCTGAAAAAATGTAAAGTATTTTTTTTTTATATATTTACAAACTATTTCTTTGAGCTTAAAATATAATATGACTTAAAATAATCAATTCATTTTCACTATATTATAATGTACAACAATTAAGTTGAACAGTATATTTACAACAAATAGTTTTGTTATGTCTAAAAATTATCTTTTTTATTTAAAGTTTATTTGAAAATATAAAATATGTAAAGGTTATGCTTTAAGGTATGTTTTAGATTTATTTAATAATTTATTTTTTTATATTGTTAGTAGGTATTTATACCAGTTCCTCTTTCGCCTTCTCCGCGGGTTTTCTGGAATGTTAGCATAGTTAAGGGCGTGTATCAGAGGGTTTAAATGGTTTGCCAGGTGGTAACAAAATAGCTTATAGGACGATACCTCTATCTAAATATTTAAATCTGAGTGGAGCGTGTAGTTTGGTACGTAGAAAGGTGAATTTGTAATCATACGTAATGTTATTGATTGGAAAGTTTGTGTTTTATTTGTATTTATTTTGTTTCCTTAATGACATCTCATAAATGGATCCTATAAAACCACATTAGCTTTAATAAGGTTTTATACATAATAGGAATGTGTTTTAAACTAATTTTAGAATGTTTTACAATAAGGGCATAAAGAGACTTAGGTCTGTTGTTTAGTATAATCTGTCTTTATTTGATATGTTTTGTCAAAGTAAGTCATTTGTTTGGTGTCAAACCTAAATATTGGACATTAGTGGTCAGAGGATATCATTTTCTGTAGTGAGTGGCGAGAATCTGCTGACAGTTATACAAATTGATTTAGTACTGGATACTGGAATATCGGTTAAAAAATTGTTTCGTTTAGGAGTATTCTCTTAGAAGTATAAGATTATCCTTCATTTCAACGGATGAGTTAAATACGTCATTTATTTTGACTATCTATCGTTAGTTAGATATGTAGTTAGACTAGACCAGTGTTAGGGTTTTGAACGTTTTGCGGAACCCCCATATAATTTGTGGAGCTAGTCTATGTTAGAATCATAATTAAAATCAAAAATATTATTAATTAATATATATTTTCCCAAATTTCTCACGTAACCCTTGGCACCATCTGACGGAACCCTTAGGTTACGCGGAACACCGGTTGGGAAACACTGAACTATAATATCAATATAATATAAATATAGACTTTGATTGTTTTGGTTTTTAGGTTTTTTTTTTGTTGATAATATATGCTTTTAGAAATTGCATTGTAATATATTATTAGCCGATACTAGGATAACGGTACCGACTAATTACCATCTACTGGCTGATAGCAGAAAGCGTCCGGCAATAAGGGTAATTATTTGTTTTTTTAATTATAAATATTGGTTTTTGAAGGTTAAGTGGAAATTTTAAATTTGTTTGTTTTTTTTAAAAAAAACATCAAATAGAAGAGTTTTTTTATTTCGCGAATAATTATGTAAAATAAAATATTATTTAATACTTATTAAGAGTAGAAAAAGTATCAAAAATAAATACAGAACGATTTACAAGTTTTCAACACGTATGTATTGAACGACGTAAAATGCTCGACTATTATAAAATGTTTGATCTAAAATGAAAACAAAAGTAATTACAATCCTTATTCTTCAAATATAATAGAAATAGTGATTAATTAATTAATGTACATAAATATCACTGAATAATTTAAATAATAATAATAATAATTGTATGCAGTGATATTTTGTAGTACTAAACCTTAATAATGATTATTGTTAAAAATAAAACAATAATGTAATCATTTATTGCTTTGAATTTTAACTACTTCAAAATGTCAAGTCCACAAATATAGAAAAGGGTGTAAATTACATATAATATGGTATGTATATATTTCTTTTATTGATATAATTGTCTACCTTTTATATTATTGTCTTCAAAAATACGTTTTAACGATATTGGTTTGCCAATTACATTAGTGGTTAAAATGAAAAAAAAATCACTTCTTGCAACAAAATATAAGTCTTTCCACTGAGACAGCTATTGACGTATTCCCAAGACAAAGATAACACAATTCTTTGACGTCACCTGATTTTGTTTGTATTGAAGCAACAAGAACAATTTTATGTTTTACCAACCTTGTTTGTCTCATAAACGATGCATTTCGATTGCCTGATCGTTAGATTTCGATATTTCAAGTTCATTTAAAACTTTTTTTTTCTATTATTAAACCAACTTGTTTGTAGTGATACCAATAATTTATTCAATGTTGTTATAATGTTAATTCAAAATAAAAGTTCTGTTCGTTAATGTAATTCAAATGATAGTTTTACATTCGTTTGTGACGTACTTATTTCTCGTTATTTTTCATTACAAAATTATACCTATCATAGGCATAGCCTGCATTGTTAACAATTTGAATTGCGTATTACATATTTATGTTATTTTTATTGAAATATAATATTCGTATTTTTTTATTTATTCGTTTTTAATTAACTACATTACTATTAGTGATCCACTTGAGGTCGACGTATTTTATATAATGAACGCTTTTCACATAATATCATACACTGTACTTTTTTCTGTATAAATTTTTATTTGATGAATAATGGTATCTATCACGAGTATAAAAAAAAAATAATTTTTTTCAATATACTATGATAATAGGACATAGGTATCATAAAACGTGCAATGTTTAAAACAATATATATATATGCGTAAGAATTATAAGATTATTATTTTTTATTGTGATGTAATAAGATGTGTAATATAGACACCGAAATTGACTAAACAACATTTAAATTGATTTAAACTGATCAAAATAGAATATTTAACTTTTTCCCTAAATGTTAAAAATGTTTTTCTAAAAAAAAAATAATAATAAATTACAATGAATTGCATGAAAAGAAAAACAAATCCAAAAGAAAATAAGGTGGAATATGAAATTGGCGTAGACTGAGTAAAACTAACATTTTGTGAAAGAAATAATCAATGTATACATTTTTCAGAACTCATTTATATTGAGATTTGTATCATAATTTTCTTGTTACGAATAAATGGCTTACAAATATATTGTATGAAATATTATTTTTGAAAATTATCTGCATATTTGTATTTATTAAACAACACGAATACTTTCGTTGCATAACGAAATGATTATGGAATGTGTACATTTATTTATATTGAGTTTAAAACTAATTTTAAATCTAATATTATCTTCAAGTTTTGAGATTCGTACTAGAAAGTATAAACACGTTGTTTAAACATTTCCCATTATAACGCATCGTTACGCGGAATGAATTAAATATTTTTGATAACAAACACCGGTATTATAAATGGCTAAATATAAAATTTTTCTGATATTTTCAACAACAAAGCTTCTAAGTAATTTTTAATGATTACTACCGGACACCGTTTTCGGGAAAATAATACCATCATTATACCGATTAGTAATGATTTCAATTCACGGTAGATAGGCAACCTTTTGCTGTGTAGTGTAAAAACAGTATCCGATAACGCGAATGGCCATCAGAACACAGCACAATATATATATATATATATATATATATATATATATATATATAATTATGTAGGTACGTTCGTTGGCCTCTTCCAATGATATTATAAACATTGAACGCAATAACTCGATATTATTATTATTATTATAACGGTTTCAAAATAATATGTAATAAAAACGAAACGGTCGGTGGGTATTTTTATGTCAAAAATATTAGTTTTTTTGACACGACGTATGGGCGCACGGTATCGACACGTTACGTGCGTTCTTCGATTCAAACGCTATATTGCCTATATTTATGTCCCACAATGCATAATATAATATTACGTAAAAAACCATTTTACATAATATCGTGTACATACGCACAAGCAATTCAAGAGACACACGATATGGTACGAGTAAATATGGTTATTATACACATTCTTATTATACTGTCGTATGGCAGTAGGTACACAATAAATTGAGATACATTGGAAAATATTTCCGTTTGTGAGGGATCCTACGCCACACGATCTACCGTAAAGATTAAACGCTTAAACATAAATCAGATACAATGTATCTGTCGCGTGCAATGCATATTATATTGCTAACACCCGTTTCGGGTTCGGCTTGTTTGTATATATATATAAACAACGACAACGTTCATGAATACATCTTATTATTTTCTCGATAGAACAATGAATATTGATGTTTATAAGTTTTTATTTTGTCAACGAATTCCTTTAACAATTATGCGTCTATTGTAAGTATATTAATTATACCCGTTTAAGGTATTTGTCACGAGGACAGGACAACATCTTAATTATATTATATAACAAGTAATAACTATTAGTTATTAACTTACTAATAACTTATTTGTTATTTAACGAGGCCTGTGCCTTTCCTATTGACTGTGTGCCTATATGTTTATATTTTAATAACAATAATAACTATAATAGTATAAAACTATACTAGTTATGTTGAACAATTATCAATTAGTTTAAGATATGTAAATTTGGAATCAAAAACAATTTTATAGGATTTTCTCTAAGTTGTCGATTTAAGTGGAAATGTGCTAGAATTAACTATAATTGAATTTACAGTACAATTAGGATTAAGATTAAATAATTTAAGATAAAAAGGATATGATGGAGCTTAAGAGAGGTTAAGGAAAGGGAAAATTTTTAAGCTGTGATTATACAATTAAATTCATTTGTATGACCACATATCTGGTGTATTTGTGTGCCTCTGTCCATTATTTATTTCTAAATACGCCATTAAATGTATATTATGTTTATGCATTAGTACACAAAAAGGTGATATTGCGATATTTTCATCTTTTTCACTTGGGGTCTTGGGTTGAAGGACGAATGATTAGGACTTATGAGTGGCTCGTTCTCGAAATTTCGCAAAACGGTACTGATGATATAAGCGCAATTGCCTCCTGAAAAACGTCACCGATTTTATGTCTGCGCACGTGCGTGCGTGATTGGCGTTGTACAAATATTTTATTGCAATTGCAATATACTATTTAGGGCTGACCAACCAGACCACTTTGGAAATGCATTATAATCCCGCAGGCCACGCGTATACAAATTAAACATCTACATTTAAGTCGTTTTAAAATTAGACTTAATACAACATTTTTAAAAATAAACATGTTTTGTAAAAGTTTGATAAATCTCGTATGCTATAAAATTACTAAAATTATTCAAAGCATGTGGTCATAATAGTAACTATTGTATTTAGAATAATATTATTCCATTAACATTACATTAATGTATGTGAATTGTTATGAATTACAATTTATAAATACTGTTTACATGTAAAAACGTGTCTATATCGTTGTAAAAAGAAATAATATATCGTATCGAATAAAATAATAATATTTAAAAAAAACTGATGGATACTGGATTCGTAATAATTAAAAATAAAACACCTGAATTTCAAAAATATTTATGAAGTTGAAAAAAATTCATTCGTTTATCGAATGTTTGAGATGTTGACTACTTTGATGTCTCGAAATTTAAACACTTATGTACATCAATATATTGTAAAATATAATAATTAATACATAGTGTTTCGTTTAATGTAGGACAATTAATAGTGTTAAGCATGTAACAGCAACAAATTATTGTATGTGTTATAATGTGCCCATTGTCGATAAGCTGTCATTAATCAATAGTAGTTTTGTGAAATAATTCCGTATTTAGTTTTTCTATACACGACACCTAATCCCTACAAACATTCATGACAACAATTATTAGTAACCGATACGTCTAATAGATGACTGTGATTAGTGTGATTAATTGTTCCCTTTATGATTGTTCTTTACTATTATCAAAATTATCGAATTCTGAATGTGGTATTGTTTGATATTTCAATGAAGGTATCTACATGTTTTTAGGCAGTAGTATACATTTTGTTTATAATTTATTATTTTGCATTTGCACGTGAAATAAAATCAAAAACCTTAAAATAAAGCTCTTATAATAATTATCACGCGGAGAAATTAATGCGGTAAAAGCTATTATGCCTAATAATTACATGTTTTTTTTTAAATTAGTTTATTTATATTTTTTTTATATTTATTACTAAATGTTGTAAGCAAAATGGCTTTTAATATATTATAACAAATAGTTACGGAGAAAGAATAACTGCCCTCCGTGGAATACATAAACTGATAAATATTATAATTTTTATTTTAATGCTTTTGTTATTCAACTGAATAAAAAGGAACATAATTACTAGACTGCCACCTGATCATATTATTAACACTTTTCTCACAACCCTTTCTAAATAACATTAACATTTCAGTGTATGACGAGTGTATTCTGTGTTGTTTTTTGTTGAACGAGAATATTATTTTAGACCATCTAAGTCGTTATTCATTCACTCGTTCATTTTATCCGCTTATTTACCTACCCTTGTTATAAGAATTTTGTTTTTGTGTTAATTAAGAGTGCAAAATTAATAGAATAAAGTTGTTTTTTCATTATCTTACGGTTGGATACAATTAATTATTAAAACGTGTTGAACGGAAATGAGACCATTATTAACGGGGCAATCTATATTACAAGCTTTTCAAAAATACTTGCTAAAAATCACAATCGAAGATGAGATAAATTTGTTGATTATTAGATCAAATTGATATATTTTATTATAATACCTTGTATACTTTATTATATGCAAAATACATCGAAACTATAATGATATATTATAAAATGTTTATCACTTGTGTTTGGTAATTTAAAATACACATATAACTACTAAGCGATCCATTTAACAAAAAATATTTAATATTTCGAAAACATTAATCGTTAAAAATAATTATTTTTTACTATTTTTTAATTTTATAATTTTTTAAAACTTTATCAAAACATATTTTTAATTCCTTATTCTAAAGCAAAATATTTTTTTTTGAGTATTTTGATATACTATATAAATCAAATTTTTAACGAGTTGTCTATGAGCTCTAAGTATTTTATAAGTTTATATGAGCCGGATTTGAACAGTATAGTGGTATCCCAAATGATTTTGGATCCACTATTTTTCTATCTAAACTTAATATATTTAAAACTAATGAACCAATTATATTTCTAAAATTAAACTGTTATAAATCCAAATAATATTCTGCTTCAAAAAATAAAATTAAAAATGTATTATATTATTTAAAAAAGTTATTTAAAAAATTTAAGTGATAATTATTAATAAAAACATGGTTGTTTTCAAGAATGCTACTTAATAAAAACTAAAAATTATATAAAACAAATATTTTAAAATACATTAGTGTTATAATATAAAATAATGATTATCTTGCCTTAAATATATTGCACCGTACATCGTAAGATTTATATAAATTACTAATGAAAATAATTTTAGCCATAAATATTGATAAATGTTTAAGTTATGTTATATTTGATATCTCTACAAATAATAACAATGTTATGTCTAACTCAGAGTGGATATGTATCCACCTTGTTCTAACTAGTATTAATTGTAGAATATAGGACCATAGTCCATAGAGCAATAATAACTCTACGTATAGGACATAGTTCTTACAATGGATAATGATATATTGTTAGCAACTTTTGTATTATTTTATTACGATTATGGGTTATTTTTTGTCTGATCAATATATAATATGATGATTGTCAATGCGGTATTGGTTGATTGTACAATATTGACCAATGTACAGCACATATAGCTACGAAAATAAGTACAAACGAAAATTTTACGATTAGATACTCATTTCTAAGTATTTTAATTCAAAAAATTCAAAAATAATTTTTATATTAACCATAATAAATTATGTGTTTATTATTCATTATTGTACTATATTAAAATTCAATGATAAAAATTGCTTATAGTAAAAATGATTTAATGTATTATCACATTTTATTATTTTATTTTTAGTGAAGTGTTGCGTGCCTAATAAATATTACATTATCATAAGTGCTGTAACATTGATGATTGTTTACATATACTACAACTACATAGAAGTTTATCTGTGTAAAATTAAGAAACGCGTACATATTTAAATTAATACTAATAAATGATTTCTATCGCATAATATTGGTTTTTGTGGTTTATATAAATTGTAGATTCTTAAGCATTATTGTAAATCGAATCTAATAATACGTGTAAAATGTTAATGTGACTATTAGTGACTTCAGTATTTATCGGTTAACCCATCGAAACTAAAATAAATCCAAGTAGGAATTGAATATTGAGCAAAACAAAAAACAAACAAAATATCATATTAATTAATTGTTTGTAAGTCACTCGTGCCGCGATTACTTTTTAAAATAATATTAAAGAAAGAAAGATCTAATTTATTCCTATAAATTAGATATTACGTAAAAAATAAAGTCAATGAAATATATTAAAAATCATTTTTAAGTAACATTTTTATAATATAATGATATAATAATTGGTTCCGTATTTGATATCGCGCGTGTCATGGTGGATTGTGAAGTAGTTACGGAATCATAAAAAAAACGGTTGAAACTTACTTATGCACTCTACTTGAAACTCTATTTAATTAACAATCGATAGATCGGAACAGTTTTTACTTTTTATGTTTATACACATAGTTTACCGCCATTATCGCACTATAATTTTATGAACGGTAACTTTCGAATAAACAAACAACACTTTGTTGACAGTCCTCGATCATCCTAGATATCACATAATTTATTTTTTTTTGCATAGCTTTGCATTTACAATGATTTGTTAATACGTCGATTTTCAATGTCGATGACGTTCGCAGATCAATTTTAGTCTATTTTTGACTGAGATATCCGCTTATATCGGGTTTACTTCAAAACTAACCTATGGCATTCTCGCATAAAACTCGATCGCATTATTACATCAAACAAATCCAAAGTCAAATATTGTTACACTTGGATGTTACCTACGTTTGATGAAAAACGCACGGAAACACTGAACTATATATTGTGTGTGTGTACATCTTAACCATAATATATTATAATATTATATCTCTGCGACTCGGCTTCAAAGTTCCGCCCCTCCCCCCCTTTTACCGCGCACCGTCCAAAATAATCACCGTATACACGATAAACTTTTTGTTTGCAAATCTGTACACACTGTTTGACTTATTGAATAATTTAGTCTGTTGGGTTCCTCCACGATGATTGGTATTCCGCAACTTTATAAATACTCCGCGGAAACATATTATATTACGTTTTTGCGGTATTTGATTCCAGCTTACGAACCGGGGAAATATGTTGTAAGCAAACAAATATAACAATATTATAACCAGCTTGTTAACATATTATGGTGTTTTTATACTTCTGTTCTGTTTCGATTAATCACAACAGATGTCCTCTGTTGTCAACCGAATCCCGGTTTGCTGAAAAAAAAAAACGCTAGTACAATTAAATATAATTAATAATGTATTAAAACGATTTGCAACACTAACTATATTGTCCGCGAAGAAACTGTCGTGGCTGGGCACTTTTCTGTCTTAGGTCCTTATTTTTCTTCTTTTTTTTTTTTGGCACGTAAAATGCGTTTTTTTTATTATGATGGTATTATATATATATATATATATATATATGTATTTTTTTTTTAATTGAACGGAGGCTAAGTCAACAAAGAAATTCCCGTAGAATTTTACATAAAAATGTGCTTAGCCTTAAAAATATATATACACTTGATATTTTTAATTATAAAATCACAAAACAAGTATTTATATATTTTGAAATACACGAATATTGTACGTTGTTTGAATTCGATGGCATGTATAAAGTATAACCAATGTAACAAATTAATCGAAATAAAAGAGTTTTAAAAACATTTCTCCGAAAAAAAAAATGTCTTTGTTATCTTATTTCACTACCTACAGGGCCATAGTGTTACATAACGATATTCGTAATATATCAAAGTCCCGGCATTCGGTTTTATTTACCTACAACAGTTTTTAGTACCTATGTTGAGTATTACCCAACACAGTATTATACCTACTGTGATGTCTTTTCGGCAATATTCTACATGACAACATCTAAAAAAAAAAAAAAAAAATTAAAACATTTATGACATAATTTAACTATTATACATACCTATTTATTCGATTCAATTTCAAATGGTCAGAAACACGCTATTTCTTCAGTTTTTAGGTATTTAGTATCAAATATTTATACGAGGCAATCATTCAGTCCATTAAATGATTTCAATTTTCTTCAATTATTAAACACCTATACAACCACGTATTATAGTGCACGCGTATTCATAATTTGCACAGAAATTATTTAAAACGATATTATGTACAAAGAAATACAATTTAAATTGAATAACCTATATTATTTAGCATTAATAATAATTATTTTGAGACCAATTAATATTTAACATTACGTAAAGATTCTATATTATACTCGCAATATTTAGGATATTTTCCTATATGTTTACGTAATTAAATTTCATAAATGCATGTTGCTGATATAATTATATTAAAGTTAAATTGTATGATGTTGAACTTCAGGAGGGGGACAAAGTAAGTCTTATAATGTATTGAAAAATGTCAATATATTGAGTCTTATTAATTTTTTTAAATATTAAAAAAAATAATAATAAATTTAAAATACAAAATTTTCATACTTAATACATAATATACATACTTAATACTTATAAACTTCAATATTTAATAAATATATATATTTTTTAAATGCCCGTCATCAAAGTTTGTTTTGTATTGTTTCCGCATCTTCAACGATGTTTTCCGAATTCAATAATGCTGAAAAAACGTCATCTGGCATATACCTGTAGCAGTTTCAATGTTTTCAAAGCCCATGTATTTACGTTGAATTTAAATTGCTTACTTCATCATTTTTTTGTAGCTCATCTACACTCAATCTAATATTTCTGATAAAATGCTGTTACATATACTTAAAATTATATTGTATTACTATTTGATAAAGCAGGTAAAGCAGTCGTAATAATAACAATTATATGTATATATAGTTAAAAATAGTGTAAAACGTGATTACCTACTATAAAAGTTTAAAACTATATTTTTTAGCTTAATTTCAAAGTAACATATTATACTATTATACACTACTTATACACTATTATTATTATAACATTTGTATTATTCGGTTGGATACGTTAAGTCAAATTCAACAAATTATGGGTAGAAATCATAATTAAATTAACAGTTGTAACTAAAGCAATCTATGAAATAAAATATTGACCGATATTAGTGTAAAAAATTCAATACTTTATTGATTTAATTGATTGGTTATTTGAATGATAAAGACACCCAGTTAGAATTACCTTAATTCTTGAATTAAAACAAATTTTTTTTTAGAATTTTTTATTGATTATTTTTTTATTTCCAAATAGATTTTAAAATATTTATATTACTATATATAAAAAAGTATCAATTTATTTTAGATGCTTTTTTTGTATTAATGATTTTCGTCCCGATTAAACTCTAGTGAAGAGGACTAAAATGAATAACGAGTACGCTCGTTTGAAATTCAGTATCTATAAGCACATATAAAGAGAACTTGTATCATATATGAAGCACGAAACACAACCCAATTACAAAAGTTTTTACTCCACCAATCACCAGCCTCATCAAATACCGTATAATGCACCAGAGCGTTTAAAATATAGCAGTGTTCCGAGGGTTAAAAATGTCTTTTACATAGAACAAGTTCTTAATATTTATCTTTTTTTTTGTAGTTAAACATTTTTAAAATGATAAATACTGTTACTATTATAGGCGAAAAATCAATGGGTCGCATCGAATTATTGAATTGATTTTGTGGCATTAAACAAGTTGTGTCCCAAATGTTGAATTGTGTCCCTCAGTTTTTCTGGGTTATACTAATTGTGTCCAACAAATTTTATAAATTCAAATCGAGAATTTGTCTGTTAAAAAATTAAATGTATGTTATATATATTATAATATTTTACACGAAAAATGGAAAGTTCGTTTAAAAAAAGTAATATACTCGTCATTGCTTCGCGTATATCATATTTCCACTCGATAATAATAATTAACAGAATCGAAAAATTGTATTCAGTAAATATCTTATAAAATATATGTGGGTGTTTATGGACAAATTTTTCGATTTAAATTTATAAAAACTTTTTTATTCCAATTGATGAAACAACATATTTTATTCTTGTGAAAAATATCGATTTGAATTTATCAGCACACAACTTTTGTAAAACTTTATAAAACAATTGGGACTTAATTCGTGTATCCCTCTTTTATCACTGAGACACAACTCGTGTGCTCCACTTTTATCGTTGGGACACAACTCGTGTACGAAAAATTTCGTCAAGACACTCGTTAACTGCGGATTTTGCTATTTTATGATGCATTTTTTTTTTTAATAATATTGTTGAACTGAATCTTTTTACCAAATAATTTTCTTAAAATATAACTTACTAATATTGATGAAACTCAATTTATTGGTTAAAATATGCACAAAGGTTGGATATTGTTGTGGTTTGTGTGGTTAGTCGAGTAATTACATTCAATTAGTTACTATTCATAAACTGTAAGATTTAATGAAACCCATGTAATCCAGGTCTTATTATTTATTTAACTTGAATTTTTTAATGATCAAATATCAGTCAGTTTTTTTATAGTTGAACTTAAATAAAATATTTCGTCAACATTGTAATTTTATTAAAAACAAATTATTAACAACTTACAAATTGGATAAGTTCTTTACATATATTTTTATTATTTTATTACATATAGTTTTTATATTAGGTTAACGAGATTTATTATTTAGGATTGTTCAGATCTAAAAAAAAAAAAAAGGTACATCTAATACTAAGAATAAAACTCACCTTGGATATTGATTTCTTAATATTTACTATGAAATGTAAACGAAATTCAATTGTTGGTTCTTTTTATGTTAACACTGATATAGGTTAGGTATACATTAAATTATATTATGTGTTTGAAACTTCTAAAATTTTATTTTATATTATACATAATACCGCTAAAATCATTTTGTTGTTTTTAAATTCAAAGTAGATAAGTTACAGAAATTTTCATTAATTTTTTTTTTTTTAAACATAAATGTAATACAACAATCTATTTTTCTACAGGAAATTAAACTATCGTTACAATATCTTATAAACATTTCAAAATGTGTCTGTTTGATGAACGTCATTATGGCAAATTTTCGTTCAACAGAATTGATTTTAAATTTTTAACTTGAATACTATACTATTTATTTACTAAATAAATATAATAATACTATATATATTAATTATTTTAGAGGTAAAACTCTATATGGATTTGTATGTTAGTTTTTATACTATTTAGTTTTTTTATTATGTGGAATTTTACAATGTAAAATTGCATACTGTTCGCATAACAATTAAAATATTGAAGTAAAACCAATGTACAAATATAGATTTTTTTTTACTTTTAACCTAACCTTTTGTTTGATAATTGGTCGATTCGCAATATTATATTAAAATTAATAACATATTGATTATGTTGAATAACATTTTTCTATTCATATACATGCGGCTGGAGTAAATAGTTCTTTAATTTTATTTCCATTGTAAAGATATCACTTTGGTATTATGAGCACACTAACAAGTTTTTAAAACTTACATTTTGTTTTAATTAAAAATCCATTAGAAGCTTATGCTGAAAGCTATTTCAATATAAATAACTTAAAAATAAAAATATTACCGAATTTCGCCTTCACTATAATTTAATAGAATTAAAAATATCTTAAGAAATTAATTTTAGAAAATACAATTATAATAATTTTCCAATATGATTTTAAAATGAACATCGTTGATATATTTGAGTATTATATTTTCATAATGTGACTAAACGTGAGTAAATAAGACAATACTGTAATGCACACTATATCATAAACATAATGATTAAAAAAAACTGAATGTTTTTATAAAATGCGTGTATTCATAAAGTCATAAAGATACTGCTTTAATGCTTAGTTACAATATCAATCAAATAAATTAATAATCTTTACGAGTCGCAAGACTGAAACTCAAATTAAATTAAATGATTTAAGAACAATATAATATTGTCAGACTCTTTATAGATCGCGTGTTAATGTCACCGCAGTGTCTGGTTAACGTGTGAGTTGCAATAGTGTTTTATAAGAATTACGAGTCCAATATCGACTGTCCACTTCATGTATATATATATATATATATATATATGCATGCATAGTAGCAATTTCGCCGACAGACTGTTTAATTAAACTACCTGCAAAATACAAATGAACTTACAAAGAAGGACGTGGATTTCAACGGGTTATTGGATTGCCGTTCGTGTTGAGACAACGGAAAACAAACTATGGTATGCAGGGTGATTCACCCCGTATAATGTTCACCCCTACTTTATTATCTAATTTTGAAATTTGATTTTCGGATTATTTTAGTATTAGTATTTGAAGAAAATATTTTTTTTATAACATTTAAATAATTGTTTATTTATATTTTTAAAATAAGTGTTTTATGGAGAGAGTATTTTTATTAAACGAAAAATGTATAAATTATTAAATAGATGATTTTTTTAATCGTTTTATACAAACATAATTTTAACGTAGGTATTATTAGATTTTATGTAACAAAAGAAATATTCCATGATAATTTGGTTAAAAAATAGGGGGACTATGCCGATTATGGTGATAATGAAAATTGCATTAGCCAATATTCTTCTATAATACTTGCATTTTACATTTTATTATTTTTAATAAACTTCTTAGTAATAATAGTACATTATTCTACTAACCTTCTACATCAACTGTTTTGTACATGTATATTTTTAACCCTATTTGGAAATATTGAATTCGAGTCGATAATTTTAAAAATCTCAGTGTGAACAAATGCATAATGCTAAAGAACAAAATAGGGTTAGCAATGGGAGCATGCTTTTAGGTGACATGCCTGTATTATATTATATGTTTATGTAGCACACAATACCTATGTATTTTTCAGCACAGTGAAAGTCATTGTAAAAGAAATATTATATTACAGCGAAAAGTGGATTGATTTTTCACCGCTCCAATTTCGTAGAAGCGACTGAAAAAACAACGGATTTACGTAAAACAATTATAATAATACTACAAATAATAATTAATTTAATATTATAAAAAAATACATACACTCGCCTATATATTCCCGCGTATAACGTGTCGTACACATGTTTTCGTGCTCGAATAAGGTCGCTGCAGGCAGTACCTACCTATATATGCGACAGCGACGAAATTTAATAACGCGGAACAAATGGATTGTCTGAGTTGCAATGTCTATTATTATTATATCGCGGTGTTTTCAGCTAACCCGAAATACGCGTGTCATATGAAAGGTGTGTTGTAGGCCCCAACGCTACAGCGTGTTCATCTAATGATAAATCAAAATCTTATTATATTTTTTTTTGGCGATAGACGGACAGAAGTACAATTTTAATGGTTTTAATGTATTTTAGTTGTATGTGTTTATCATTTTTTTTTCTAGTATAAAATATATTACATAATATGTACAATGTGTAATATCTCAAAATATATAAATTCCGAGATAATCGCGAATATATTATACTTTCGCGC
This sequence comes from Rhopalosiphum maidis, assembly GCF_003676215.2. Classification (NCBI taxonomy): domain Eukaryota; kingdom Metazoa; phylum Arthropoda; class Insecta; order Hemiptera; family Aphididae; genus Rhopalosiphum; species Rhopalosiphum maidis. The sequence continues at coordinate 58,167,625 of NC_040878.1, read as the reverse complement.
TTTTACCAAATATTAAAAACGTGACTACACTCTACAGTATACATTGTATATACGTAGACGTTGCGTGATGATAGCGATGCTTTAAAGCTCGTACATAAAGGACAGCGGCAGAGTACATCTCAATCGCTAAAATTCTTATTTGAGCGTCGTTGTAATGAATTCTTTAAAAGAGTTTACGGGAATTAAAATGTCTTATACAATTATAGATATACCTTATACATAATATGTCTCATATCTTATTTCATTCCAAACACATAATATTATTTACTTCTAAAAATGATACAAGCGCGGCGAATACAAAATTATTCAATCTCAGATCGTGTAATTCAAGTCATTTTTATGTATGTTTATTTATAAATATGTGCCATCAAATTTATAGTATTAAAAAAATGTTAAAAAGTCACTAGATGTTTTCCAGCTATACGAGTGCGTTTAGTTATAAAATGGTCTGACGGTCAATTAAATAATATCGGACAAAAAAAAAATCAATTTAAAATATTTTCGAAATATTTGGTTTCCAAAACAAACGTATCTATCTCTGAGACGTACGTTCAATATAATAATTGTTATCTGAATTTATCGATGCCAAATGACTGAACTTCAGAACCATGTATTCTCCTCGAGTAACTTGAGAAAATTCACTGTTTCTAATTAAGAAAGCATTTCAAGTAATTATTGATTCGTTTTTCGTTATTTACTACTCGTATATACATATATACACATGATATGATATTTTATGGTCATATCACAATATAGATTTAATGTTGAAAATATATGAACCTTAATAATTTACCAACAACTTTTGGTATTACAAAGTTTACTTGACGTTTTCGTGCTTTAGAAATGTTTGAAATAGGTACTTAGTACTTACTTTTCACGGAATAATTGGCTTCGGGTTCTAAACTTGTTAGGTATGCCATTTGTTGTGTACAATAAAGGTATACCGTTAAAATGTGTACTGTTTAAGTACAACAGCACCTATACACACTTATAAGTTTTTCATTCAAAACGAGTACAACTTACCGTACAAAATATAATCGTTTTTAGAATAATTTAATATCATCATATTTTTGAGATATAGTTGTTATTATATTTTAATTTTTGTCAGGCTGTACCCGTTAACATAAAATAATAATTGTTAAGCATTAAAAGACAACATACGCCATAATAAAGGCCTCGGCAAAACTCTGATATTTTATATGCAAATCGTTATCATTAATGATCTTATAATGACTATACGGGATGTGATGACGTTTGTTTTCGACACATTTAGACAAATAGTTTATCTATAATTACTGCGTTTAATTCGTGGGTTATGTTAACGACGGTTTATCGTGTAAATAAATATAAAATTGAGGTAAAATATTAAACAATCCAAAGTGTTAAATTATATGATCATTAATAAATAATAAAATTTGATGTAAAACAAACCTTTGAAACAGAGAAATAAAAATTCAACGACATTTTTACAAACAAAACAAAAACTTTTTTTTCTTATAATATGTAACAGGTAATGAAAATATACACACATTTTAATAATAGGAAAAATTAGAGATAAACTATAATTTTGAAATAATTACAACATAATATACTCATACTATTTTTTAATCAAGTTCTTTTTTTCAAAATTGCCCGTTCCTCAAACGTCACTATAAACGGTTTCTACTTCAAATTTCAATATTATCACTACGTGGGATTCTTTGTAATATTTCTCATATTACACCTGTGGCAGTGGGGGCTGTAGATCTCTCGAACTTTGCACTGTCCGATAGGACCTTTCGGTTTAAAGTTATTGTATGACGATGATCATGTTTCAATCGGAATAGAATCGTTTTGTTGTGTATACTAATAGTAGTGCGTCCGTCCTATGCTTGCGTTTAATATAGTATTTTAGTATTGTACAATATATCAAAACAGTAAAGATCGATAAAAATGAACAAATTATTATTATTATTATTAAATAGTAAATCAGAGAAAATCCATTTTCATTATCAATCCAGTGTTTTATACAATCGCTGAGAATTTTATTTTGCATATAAATAATAATAATAATAATAATAACAAAAATCCAAGTTTAAGGGTCCAACATGAACAACATGCTTATACTTATTATAATATATTACTATTAATGGTGTGCGTACAAAAATAAGAATAAAGCATTATGCTTAGGTTATTATATAATGGTGTGTATTATTTTAATTTAGAACGTGAAATTTAATTGTACGGCTCGCATAAATTACGTATATTAGGTAACGAAGGTGAAATAATTTTATTTATTACATCGCAACAAGTACATTAATGTGGACGATTAATTTTTTTGTATCAATATTTTTTATAAAAATATAGGCAGCGTGACAGTCATTTAACTAAGCATAATTTCTTTTAACAATTATTGAACATAAAAAATAAATAAAAGAATCAATTAAAAATATAAATTGAATAATTCGAATATAATTTGTACTAAGAAAATTATTAATTTCATTCATTATTATAATGTGTTTTATCAACAAAGAAACTTGATTTTCATAATAATATGAGCAACTTATTAAATTGCAACGTGTTCAAATGTTCAGTAAACAAAAAAAAAAATTCTTATTTATTTGCTCTCCGAGAAACTTACATTTCGCGATTAAATTAATAGCTTTTTTAAAAATATATTCTTAGTCACGTGCCTATACCTTACCTAAAAATTTGCATCACACTTAAATAACAATAGGAAATAAATTATTGAATAAAAACCAATATTTTTATGTACACAAATAATATAAATAAGTATGATGAATAAACAAAAAGTAACGAAAAAAAAAAGGATAAAAATCTTAAACAAATATCTTACAGGACTGATAGACGGAAGGGTGAGTGGAGAAGGCGCGATGGCAGTTGATACGATATGTTTTTTAAATAAAATTAAAAAGAAGTTGGTCATTGGTTTCTATATTCACGTTCATTGAGTACTGCAGTATTTTTTTGGACAGTTTTTAACTTTTTTTTAAGAATGACAGACAATACAATTATGTTGCTTAGTGTACAAATCAATGAAAATAATGACCATATTCTATATACCTAATCATTAAGTTCTTGTATGATAAGTATTGATATCTTATCCATAACTTTATTATCTACTGTGGACATACGAATAAATATTCAGACTGGGGGAGGGACTGTTAGAGCACTAAGTGCATATCGTGGTGTTCCTTAATCACGGTTCAAATATTCTCTAATACATTATTCAAAAATCTTTATATATACTTTAAGATAATGAGCATAACATTTTATTTATTAGAAGTATAATATTTTAGTGAACAATTTTTTATTATTATTACCTAGTTGTATCGTTGTATAATATTATAATATATTCGTACTTAAATAGTTTTATTGTGAAATGATTAATGTTGCATTTGATTGAGTCATGTTTTTGTTGGAGAATAACCAATCTCTACTTAGACAATAATTATTATAAAAAAATATTTAAAATAATTTATCAACCATAAACTGACCGTATAGGGTAAACTTTTTTTGGCGTCGCCACTGAGTTTGAATAATCATGCGTTTAAAATTAGTTCTCCGTCAGCGACATGTGCGAGGCTGTTTACTATATGAAGGAATTCTGACGAAATATATTAATAGTATAGATTAACGTTTTTCTATTTTTTGTTAATATGATAAAATAAACAGAAAACTAGTTTACTTATATATATTTGAAATTATTTACGTTCAATAATTATGTACTATTGCCGCTGCAGAATAACGATACAATTTTGTTTTGGTTTCGATGAAATTTTAGAAGTTTTTGAGTTTTGTACAGAGCAAGTTTTTTACGAAATTAAGACACCATGTTGTCGTATCATAATGTTATTAAAATATTATCAGTTACCGAGTTTTAAAACAATGATGTGAAGGAGAGGTTTTTAGGTTTTTTACATAATAAATATCAACATATGAAACATATTTACCTTTTAAATATATTTATTTGCTTAAATAAGTGCTAATAATTTAATAATTTATTTAAATAGATTTTATTATTTTTACATGAGATATGAGATGAGACATGAGACCTAACATGGGTAGGAAGGCACACACTGTCTAAAGTTTTACAAGACATATGCGTTCATGTATACAAATAAATACAAATATTTAAAACAAAAATTAGTAAATACGGCCAACGAGGAGCCATGACCCCTGTGCTCCCCTAGATACGCCACTGATTGCATTATTTCTTATTAGCAATTATTTATTCAATATATTTGTGACAGATAACAGACATTTTATATTTTTAGTAAATCTTGTTTATTGAATATATTTTGTATAACCAAGACATTTTACAGATGTCAACGTTAGTTATTTAAATAAAATGTAATTGTTTGTAAAAAATAAACTTTGAAACAGTTAATACAAGCTTAAAATTTATTCATAATTTGTTACTTCCTATGTGAGAGTTGAGTAATTAATTTAATATTCAAAAGAAGACGGCGAAGTAAAAAGTAATTCGGGAAAACTTGTGCGTTTATAATATAATTCCTTTATTTTCTTGCCGTTAGTGGACAGTGCGGGGTCTTATTAGCATACTCAACGAGAAAACACTGCTATAAGTATAAAAACTTTATACATATAGATAAAATGTAAAATTACATTATTTGTTGATATCATTTGTGATATTTTAATTTTTCTTAACCTCATTTTTCTTTAGTTTTGTTGCCCTGAGATAATAATAATACGATAACCGATTCCCATAAAGTCTATATCTGTATACATTCATCGTACAATTACTTTCTGTCCCGTTTTTTACTAGAATTATTTTCTAAAAAAGCTATTGCTGCATATTGTTATTTTTATGGAGTTAAATTTGTCATAATTTTTTATTAGGTACCCTTTAACAAACTTGGCAATAAAAAAATGTTGAACAACTCAAGCTAAAACTTTTTAAAATCATTTTGAACCGTTTTATCTCAATCAATTCGCATATAGGAAATTTGATAATACATTATATTTTCTAACATTTTTATTGAATGGTTTAGTTTGTATATAGTAATTAATCTGATCTAACCTATGTTACACTATTTAGCTAATATTTGTTGAAAAAGTGTTTGAATAAACTTTGTACAAGTAATTGAACTACGTAAAATAAATATTTATATAGTTAAGAGATTTTTCTCTCACCACACGGTTACATTCACAAATCACACATGCAAGTAAACATAATATTATTACCAAGTATCTGCATTAACACTTTTGTTATATTTTTATCATATTTTGTTTGTCCTTTTTACATTACGTATATTTATTTTTATTTTTATTGTTAATTTAGAATATTACCAACTTAAAGGTCAAACCTATTGGAATTTTTTCAAATAGATTTTTATGAAGATTATTTACTTGTTCTTTGTATGATTTATTATAATAAGTGATTTGAAAGCCTTATAGTGAAAAAAATATGATAATAATAAAAAAGAATATTATGATTATGATTTATATAAAGGTTAAGCTGTTTCATCTTGTTCGTAACATAAGTGGATTATATACACAAATATCATGTAAAATGGAATTAGACGGACATATTTTTGACCACTATTTTTTTAGCCCCATTTAGTTTCTATAATTTATGATTGGATTACTTCTCTATGTTTTTTTTTTTTTTTTTGTATACTTCTTATTTCTACATATTATTGATCATTTTTAAGAGCATTATAAACTTATAATAAAATTGTTATTTATCAGAATTGAAATCAAATCACTTATTAAAATACTCTAAACTTGTCAGTCATTAGTGATTATAATTACAATATAAGTATCAATTCTTGAACGATGTATGACTTAAAAAGTCGTATTATTATACTTTATGCAATTATCAATAACACATTTCTACTCATAATAAATTTGACTACATTATATTATTATAATATTAATTATATTTCTAACTGCAATGATTGTTTTCAACTAATGTAATATTATAACATATTTGCGACCAATCCGTCATATTGTATTATTTACAAAAGTATATTATTATAGAAATAAAAATGTATATCATATAAAATAATATATTTCGTGACATAATCCCATTAATAACAGAAATAATTTATCACAATAGTCGCCACTGTTACCGAAAATTTAATATATTTTCGTCTTTTGGTGTTTATTCACGCAATCGCGCACTAACTAGGTATGTTGGTAGATTGTGAAACTCACATTTGATCGCACTTTTTAGAATTATTTATTAGATAGGTCATATTATAGTATAAGCTCTAAAAAGGTTTTACGCATAAATTAAATTTTATTTTATTAAATGTCATTTTATAGCATCAAAAAATGTCTACAATATTAAAAAAAAGTATTTTAATTTTAAATATTCTAATTTTTTAAATAATAATGAGCAACAATAATATTATATTATTATCGAGAATAATTACAAAGTATATAGCACCTTCTAATCTTTTTTCTAAGTCATTATATATAGGTTATTCCAAGTTGTGCGACGTTTAATAAATTCAAAAAAATACCTACGGTTGAAAATAGACTCAATATTAGATTATAATTTGCTAAAAAATTACGTTTTTGAATTTATCATTAGATAATACTATTTAAATACTTTGCTTACGGTAACAATAACAAACGTTTTATTAATATTGTTCCATAGGTTTAATCAAGGAGATGTGATGTTTTACAAAATGTACAAATTTTGCATAATCAAACTAATACAAATATTGTATTTATATTATTATTATTAGTGCATAGTACAGTTTAATAACAGGACAATTATAAAAGTATTTCGTGAAAAAAAAATAATGGTACCCTTTTTAATTGCTCTGATTTCTCTTCAAAATAAATCAGAAAAGATTAATTTACTTAATGGGGCTTATATTTGAAAACTTAAGTTTAGCACTATGAAAATATTTCGTGTGTAAACCAAACGTTCTGAAAAATTTAAACTCTACCCCTTTAAATTATAGTCAGTTTAAAAACATCAAATATCCGTGACTAAATCTGCATATTATTTTTATGCTCTATCTTAAAATTGTTGTTAAATTAATTGTTAAAAAACTTGAACTTGAATATGCTTTATTTTGTTTTTAACACGAAAATACAATATCATGTCAATTCATATACAACTATTCGATCAACGCGCGTATTGGACTGTAATTATTCGATCTAATAAAAAAAAAAATATTTTGATTCAAACGTATCATTTTATTTTTTAAATTTTGGTAAAAGTCTTAAATTAAATGTTATGATTTATTCAGAATAAAAATATTCTACCATATTATAGACCGTTATTATTTTGTATAGAATATATATTATATCTAATAAAGTGATTACATAGTATATTGCGCGAAAACTATTGCTATTCACGATATTTTGCTAAGAGGTGTTTATCCAGCCTAATGAGGTACCACCAGTACACATTTATCTAAGAGAATTAGCAAGAAAAACTGTTAAATTGATTGGCCAAGGGTACGATAGGTGTACTTATACATTATACAATACATTATGTAAGACCAACTGGTGTAAATATAAAAAATCTGGTCATTTTGCAACTCAAAGTGCCACAATAGTAGTGTATGTGGTAATAAAAAAGTAAAATAATGCCATATCTATGTGCTTAACATTATTTTTTAGTAATAATTAATTAAAATGATTATAATTTAATACTAAAAAGTATTCGTTTTATTCATGTCAAATCACTTTTAGATAATAATATTAATTCTTCAGTTGTATGTACCTAACTGGATAACTAATAGATTTAAAAATTAATATTTGATGCATCTATTTCAGATTTTTTTATGATTATTTAAGTACCCTGTAAGATTTTTTTTATTTAATTTTCAATATATTCAATATTTAACCTACAGTGCTCAAATCGAATTGAGCACTTTATACAATTCCGGCCGGGCATGTTAAACTATTTCTACTTTGCCTGTAACATTTAAACCAAAATATATTTACAGTGTGATATAGCTGTGTACCTAATTTAATCGAAGAATACGGCTAATCAAAACGTACACGCCATGATATTAATAATTACAAATACATGTTAATTATTTAAATACTAATTATAAAATGTTGAATTTACCTATACGAAAAATCATTACCTGCAGCTTAACAACGACCTGTTTGTGAAATCGTGTGTTTGATTTTAATTTTACTGCAGCGTTAAAAGCTCTTGGCTAATATAATATGGCTTACATTTTATTTGTTAACTCGCTGTTTGAGCGAGATTCAGATTTCACGGAGATAAACAGCTTCTGGATGTCTAAATGTAAAAAAAAAAAAAAAAGAAAAATTGCACGCCAGTATAAAAACTAACGTAGATTGCTTATAGTGTGCATTAAATTTGTGATGTATAGATATTGTATTAAACACCAGAGCAAACACTATTATGATAAAAAATTATATATTTATTTTCGTATAAATCTATTTAATAAATAATTTGAACTTATGTAAAACATTTGTTTCGAAAATTAGGAGAATCTACTCAAAAGATTAATGTGTAGCAATTGAAATATGAATTTAGAGCCTTGAACACCGTTATAACGTGATATTATACACATAGGTTAGTACTAAAGCACCGCATCGTATCGATATATCTAATCACAACAAAATATCTATTATATAATAGAGAAATAATTATAAAATATATAATATAATAATAATTAATTTACAAGTTATTTCCTCTCTTCGCGGTGCTCGAAAATGATTTCACTTTTACAGTATTCTCGTTTCATTTTATTTTATTTTTAGCCTTTATTTATTTAATTCTACAGTGGTGATATTACATCAGTTCTCTTTCGAACCTTCCTCCGGCGATGACATTTTCCTCCTAGAAATTCACCCATTCTCCCTTATTCGTCTTACCCGCACAACCACCTAACCATGACACAGAAGATCCCTCCCATAGTGAAGAGAAGAATACAGCCATCGGCAACTAAGAATATACCTGTCACTCAACGTTATCATTACTATATTACTAATTAAATTAGTACCGTCATACCACCACCATAAGTGTACGTAGGTTAAGTAATCTTGCGCTGTTAGTGTTGCACAGTAATAATTTTATTTTCAATATCAATATCTTTTAAAATGTTTAAGTTATTGTTTTAAAATATCGTAGATTAAAATCGATCGACATCAATATCACGATGTTATAACACCAAACGGGAAAAATAAATTCAAAGTATTTCATATATCACTGTTAATAATAATAAATTATTACACACAAAATTCAAATGTAATACAATTATATTAAAAATGAATAAAAGCAAAAAATGAACAATTCAAGTAATTAATATAATTTTAGGTAGGGCCAGAAGACAGAAAATACAGATTGAAATCAGCGTTGTGTATACCAATGTTATGCTTTTATATGAATATGATACTGTAAAAAAATATATATAAAATAATAACTATACCTATAGTTAAATACCTATATATTATATACCAATATAATATATTTATAATTTATTTATTCAAAACATATTTTTCGAATAAGTAATTAATACTTTTTAACTATTAATTGGATGTGCTGTAACGATGAATATACTACAAAAATACTTCCGCTTTATTGTGCCTATTGTACATATCGAGTAGTTCAAAGTCATTTATTTTTTAATTTAAATTCAATGATATGTGATATATTATTATATACGAAAAACATTTTAATTTTTAAATTAAAACATGTCTAGAAAATTTCAATATAAACATTTGGAAAAAATTCCATTACCTATCTATGATTATTCAATTTTGAATTACCATAAAAAACAAATTTTGTTTGAGGATAAATAGTTTTTATACAGATGATCAAAACAATTGATTTAACTTTCTGCTAGACTTTTTTTTATTAAATATAGGCAGTAAAACGTATAAAAAAATCTTGTATTAGATTTTTAATCTAATGTAAACAAAACACTTTTTATGAATTACATAAATAATTTGTAATTTTTGATAATTTGACAAATGTTGTCAATATTTTAAATTGAAATGCTCATAAAAGATAAATTTTTAATTTTTCTTAATGGAGAAATGATCCATGTATTAGGAATTTTATAATAAGTTTTCAACTATTTTTACTTATTAATGTTTATCGTTATTTATATATATAAAAAAAAAAAAAAATATATAATTTTAATCGTTTATAAATAGCTGAAAAATTTTACCATCTATAAAAAATAATTATAAAAATACCTAATGAAAATGTCAAGGTTTTCAAAGTTATTTGTTTTTGAACTATAACAAAATTAAAAAATCATTTTTATCAAAAACTGATTTATTTTTAAATTTATGTTTATTTTATTTTTTTCCTAATAAAATAAAGGATTGGCAATTGTTTTATTTTGATTCTTCGAAGTACCAAATTATATGCAATTTTCTACCAACAATTATACCAAAAGTTGAAATTCGAAGCATTTATCATGCATTACGGCTCTAAAAAGTGATGGCAGACTGTAAAAAATAAACATTATTGTAAAATCAATAAATTACTCATCCGTCTACTCAGAAACTAAAAGAGTGATTTTCATTTAAGAAACAGAAGTTTGTATCACTGCAGAACACTCTTAAGGTGATAAAAAATATTGATAGTAAATAAATAGGTGGTATCTAAAAATTTCAAAATTTCAATATCAATTTATTTTATTATTAAAGAAAAAAATGGGGAGACGTTCATGCTTAGTGAATTACCCTGTAACTACATTATATATATTATATTTTGATATGCAGATTTGATATCGACATTATTGCTTGACATTATAACTATTATAATACCTTAACCACTTGTAGAGCATTCCATTATTATCTGTGGGTAAACGTAAACAATGCACTTAAAAATACAACAATAGACGTAAAGACAGCCATACTATGCTGCTCTTATTCAGTTACAATAATTATTACGCATCTTCACCGCCAGGACCCGGAAAAAAAAAAACAATTATAATATCGATATTAGGTATTTTATTTATAATAATAATATCAACGCGCGGGATTTCGCTTTTACTTATATATAGCCTCCCCGAGTTCTGATATTTTGTCACTATAATATTATCGTTATGATAAAAAATAAATATGTTATGCGTCAGATATACCTAGGAGATATAAATTGTATAGTACACAATTAACATAATATAACGTAAAACAAATCCGTTTTATTTGTCCAGTCAAAAAATTCTAAAATACTTAGTATAATATAATCTTGTTTTGTCACTAAGGACAATTTCGATGAATGCAATGTTTCAATTCATCATCAATTTTTTTTCCGATTTGCTCATTTGAATTCGAATAAGAGCACTTGCTACAACTTACTACTGATTTCCGATCACATTATTAACGTATGGGATTTAAAAATTTTGGAAAATTAATACATTCTCTAATATAATTAGCTATTGTTATTAGTTACAAAAAAACCAACTTTATTTGTGTGTAGAATAATATAATTGTGTTATAATACACTACAAATCAGTAAATTAATTATTATATTTTAATTTTTTTTGTTTATTATTATTCTATTATTTAAGCTTGGCATTTCTACAATACTAAAATATCCAATAACTATGTATGTTCTTGATTGTGTTATCTATTGTATCTATTTGACATATGGAATTTAGTTCGAGTATAATTTTATGTTTATCTTGTTTGTTCTAATTATGCTTTTATAAACCAATTAATTTTCCATGAAACTCCTTCAAAAAATATATAGTAAACATAAACATAATAGTATGTACGATGTTAAACTAGACAAACAGTATACGTAGGTAGGTACCTACAACATTCATTTTCCAGCGCACTTCTTATTATTATAATAATTTATAAACACACAAGTTAATAGAGAGATGTACATATTATGTACAATAATTTAACACAATTGAATGCGTTGTAATAAATAATAATCTGGTTAAACAATAATCGCAGTGTGTAAATGCGTTTGAATATTTTATGTTGGCATAGTATACAATATTATATACAAATTAACTATAGTTTTGATGAATCACGCATATTATAGTCGTGTGTGAGGGTTTGCTTGTGATATATTAGAGATAGGTCGAATTCCGTGGTTACATGAACCAAATCTTTATTTTATCTATATTATGTATGTTATGTTGGGTTTTCATATGGAGGTTTATACCTTACACGAAGTTATTTAATTATAAAGCAACAGTCCACGTATAAAACCCTAAGATTATTCTACGCGTGTTCAGCTTTTTTTTTTCATTCGTTTAATTCCGGCGTACGATTTGTAAAACCGTAACAATATTTCTTACACGAAAATGTTATATTATATTACATGCAAGTATGCGGAACAAAATTCCGCAAATGGCATGAGCCTGGACTATTATTTTCAAAACATTATCTTTTCATAACTATTATTATTATACACTACATATAAATCTGTTTTGATGGTTTGTTGTTTTAATTTATTCATTTTGTTACGGTGTACAGGACCGTATATTATGACAAACGATCAACTAAACAATTGATAATATTATAATGTATATAACGTTATGTGTAATGTATGATGTAATGAGCCGAGAGTGTTAATCATCAGATGTCTAAACTGTCAGACTTCATCATGGCATTCAAAAAGATATTCTTGTGAGTGGATTTTCATTTTTTTAAATAGAGTTATTTCTTTTATGCCTAACAATAAACTTTAGCATTTCAACTGCGATTCTAAGATTAGATGTCCATAATAACTGATCGTTATTTGGTAAAGATCCGTAACGGTTGCCGATAAATTATTGTACACTAAATTTATTTAATTTATTATTTTTATTTTTCTTAGATAGATTTTTTTTAAGAAAACGATGATGAAATTTAAAAGAAAAAATCGCTCGCTCAAAAAGGCACCTATTATGTAATACATTTTCTATCTATAAACTTTTTTACTTAAATCAATCCATGCGTAAGAAAAGCATGTGACATAACAAAACCACCTTCATTTTCCTCCCTCTACTCTTTAGTTCCTACAGAATCCAAAAGATGAAATATCTGGCTAACAAAGCGAAAGGAGTGTAGTGGTTTTTAAAATTATTCGATGAACGCAAACCATAGATGATTACTATCGAACATCGTACAGACCGAAATGCTGTCTAGAGGTACTTATAAAAGCTGGCAGAAAAATGTTACCACTCAGGAAAACGTACAATACAAGTAAACCAAGAACCTATGGTACCTATGGCAGGTACGCGCCTCTAGAGAATACTGTTTGACAATCTTATATACAATATTATGCTTGTGGTTTGAGCGTCACCCTTTTCGATCACTACAGTTTTCTTTAAAATTTACAATTTATTACAACAACTGAATTTAACAATTTTTATATTTAATTAGATATAATTATGTGCATATATGTGGTTTTTAATTATCAAAATTATTACATTTAACTGTATGAAAAAAAATATGACATCATGAGTAAGTAAAAAATTAAAAATTCCGACTATATTAATCGAATAAAAATACCTATATAATAGTAATAATAATGATAATAAAATATATCTACATGAATATGTCAAAAACAAAGATAAAGTTTTTTTTAATAACTTTATTGTTTGACAAATTTATGTATGAATATACAATAAAATAAAATATTATTTATATTTACCATATTATTATATTAGTCAAATTAAAAACTAATTTTTGTATGAACAATTTTACTATTTTATTTAATGTAATTTTAATTACATTTGTAGTTGATTTTTCAAAAATAAAGTTAAACTTGAATTATTAATTGTTTACTATAATATTAATTTAAAATCAAGTATTAAAACTGTAAAATTAAGTTGTTATAATTGTTAATTAAAAAAAAAAAATGCACTATCCGAAAATGGAATTGTAAGTTTTGGAAAAAAAGTGGACTATCTTGTGGCTTTATCTCCGAATTGCATATAGTTGGTACCCGCACACAAGTCCTTAATATCTACTTTTAAATCTATCACCGGTAACTCCAATCCAATCCGATCCATCACAATCAAAGGACAAATTGCCAAAGTACTTTGGCAGATAAAACGTGGGCAATTTACTTCGAACTGTTCGTCCCGGAGGCATGTAACGTATAAGTACTTGTATGGGTATATATTTTGTAGTGTAGATATATTAAATTTGTGATAAGAGATTAATAACGATAAGCCTACGGTGTTATTGGACAATTTCTTGGGAATATTGCTGAGAGATGAAACGATGAGTCAAGTGAAGACTTCAACAACACACATATACACGTCAATTGTCGGATTCCATTCTGCAGTGCAGATTGCTTTATTCAATAAAATACAATTAATGCTTTATCCAAAAAAAAAAAAAATGTTATGATAAATAAATTGTTGTGGACGTGATTCAATTTTGTGACTTTTGTTCGTATTGATTATTCACAGCTCATTTTACTGTACTTATATATAAATCTTCGAGGAAAATATTTTATAGATTGTTAGAATTTCATTGTTGAGTTATTTAATTGTAGGTATACGTATTGACAAATAATATTTTTTTTTTAAAACAAGTGTTTGTAAATAAATAAAAATATATATATTTTTTTAGTAACTCTATACTCGTAAGAAATATTATATAGATACACGCATTTACAAGAATTCAAAATGAATCATTAATCATTATGATCATTATTCGTCTTTATTATGGGACCTAACTCCATAAAAAGAATTGTATAAAGTAATATTCACCACCAAAGTTTTATAAAAATATAACTTCAGTACACGAGAGAAAAAAATCATAAATCTTTAAATAAAAATTTACTTTTAATGTTCTCACAAATATAAATATATAATACATAATATTATTACGGTAAAAGTCTAAAATACAATACAACACTGCTACTATTGCTGTATTTTACTATACCTAATAGATTTTAATTTTTTTAAATTATATTTTTATCATTTTCTTAGTTGTATATTATAAAAGTAACGAAACCACTATTAGTTGGAGGAAATAACCCAAATGAGTATTTAGGTATATATTATTGAGTATAACAACTCTTGCATATAAGGGTTATCGAGTATGAAACGCATTGTTAAGACGTCTATTAATATGAATAAGATACAGAAATTCGGGACAAATTAATATAATGTTTATTTGATTTAAATTTTAGCTTAATTGTATCGACTAAAGTATTTTAACAATAGGTTTAAGTTAAACCATTTAACCTAAAAAATACATATACTGATAGTTAAAATGAACAAATTTAAAATAAATATACATGTCAAAAAATTAAATAAAACAAAATAATGCCAATATATAAAAACAAATATTATGTAATTTAAAACTAAGCAATTTTGTACATTAGAGAAATGTTAACTATTATAAAAATTTAATTAAAGAATAACAACTTATTATAAGACTCGGTACTATAGTATTATAGGATTAACGTGTGCTAGACTAACTAAAAAAGTTATATTTTATAGTACTTTATAAAAAAAATATTTTACAATCAAAGTCTGTAATAAATAGATAGACGTCCTTTATTTAAACTTTTCATTATATATCCAATACGCTTGATTGGTCGTCTGTCCGATAGAGACAATTTATATTGTTAGGAAATGAATTTATCCAAAATATGATTTGATTAGTTCATCAAAAATTACTAGTGAATGAAAAAATATAGTTTATTTTTTATACACATCTGTGTTGTAACGGCCATGTAACATAATAAAGTTATTGAAAGTCGTAAATTTATAGTACAATGTTGTTCATTTATGGTATTTATAATCAATTTAGAAACATGCGTTTCTAAATGCATTATTTTAGTGCACCGATCAATATTTCATTTATTATATTTATTAGTGTATTTTATTTAAATTCAGAAGTCATTGTGGTTTGGGTTTTTCAATTCATTGTAAATCTGTAGGACAGCTGTGTTTGAGCACAAGAAGTACAATCTATGTTTTCATTACAAATTATTTTTTTGTCGATCTTTCTATATTGTTTGAGAATAAAAATAATAAAACTATTTTGGATTAAAATATCTCAACCACGCTAGCTTTATTTTAACAGACTGTTATACACTGTCTTGGTATACTGTTCGATACATACCAACAGCTATATAAAATCATATATCATTAAAAAAAAAAAAAAAAAACTAAAAAACTATAAATATACGATAAATAAACGATATCGAATATATAAATGTACCCTTTACGACGACTATATATAGCCAATATCGATAGACGACGAATGGACGCGCGACCAAATGTAACATACTTTGAAATTACACGCGACGAAATGACGGTACACCCTACAATATACGTCATACCAAATAATATTATGCTCGCGAAGATTCTTATATTTTATTTGTATTTTATGATTTTTTCTATTAATTATATTATACGGTCGTCAAAAAATGGGCACGTTGTGTTCCTTTTTATTATCATAACAATGGTGCACCATAAAAATACTACGAAGGACGCCAACGAAGGTTGGGCGAGTTGTTTACGCGGTCCACACACGAAACCAACAACGATAATACAGTCCCGTAAATGAATTTCGTTATAATTAATAACATAAAACGTCAAATAATTTATTTTAAAATGATTGATTTTTGTTGTTTTTATTTTTGCGGTAACTCAAATGATTATTTATATTATTTATTTTTTTTTTTTTCATAAAATATATTATTGTGACGGTTATAAAAAATAATATCATCGATTTTAATGCTTTTTAGTAACGTTTTTTCATTTCAAATCTTAACCCATCGACTCAATTAGTGTATAATGATGTGTGTTTGTGTTTGATGGTGTTGGCATGGAGTTTATTTTCACGGCCGGAATACAGTTTTTATTTTACTCGCGCACTTAATTATATCCGACCTCGAAATGTATAACATACAAAAAAGTATCAGTTCGTCAACCCGGTGGAAACGAGAAGAGCTCGTTAAATCGCTCTCAGCAAAGATGTCGCGACTGACTTTTTTTATGCAAGTGTTGTGCAAATGTTATTATCACTCTAACAAGTTTAGCCTGTTGATAGGGCATTGATAAAAAACGATGAATTTTTCGCGGGAAACTATTTTTACATATACATAATATTGTACACTAATTAGTACCTATACTCGATAATCTCAGAATCCGTAAAAGCTATTAAGGCCATATTATATCATATTACATTTGGTTTGATTGGTAGTCCAGCCGGCTTTTGTTTAGGTTTGGTTTGGTGTAAAAAAATAAATGGAAAAAAAGAAAAAAATTGTTTATGGACAATGGAGGACCAGCTAGTTATGATATAATACAAAAATAATATTACCTACATGAACATCATTTCAGACGCAGAACTCGGAAGCGCATTGATGCTTATAACCATTATATTAGTGATGGAACTGGAAAATAGCGACCAACTAATACATAATATATAAAACGTATATAGTTCCAGCTAGAAAAAAAAAATTAGAATAAAAAAAAAAAAATGTTATCAAGAAGGTGTTTAGTGTACTTCGTCACTGTAATGCATAGTAATATGTTCGATTTGAATTTAATGATAATTCTTTGCGTTATGACTCATAACTAAGGCCAACACTTGTATGCATTTACATATTTTTAATGGTTGGTCAATAAACCATTTAATCATTTTCACAATAACATTTCTTTTCTGCATATTTTAAGGGCATATTTTGGTAATGTTTAGGGTATAACTGCATACATATTTTATAGATTTTTAGGGTATATAATTGTTGGCCTTACTCATAACTTATGAGAAAAACAATTATGTTCGGAGACAGCGACTGGTCTGTTAGGTTAGGTTACTGACAGTTACAGTTAGATTATAAGTATCCTTTTAATCTTGTAAAATATATTATATACATGTATAATAAATTGTAATTTTGATAATTTATTTTATTATTGAATAAGAATACTGCGGTATACATATTACATACATAGCTTAAAAAAATGTCTGAAAATATAATAATTTAAAAAAAGTTTAAAATTCCCATTAATAACTGAATTAATTACAACAATGGATAACAAAAATCATAAGCTTAGTATAGTGTGTTGTCTGATAGTTGATAATCACATGCTAAAAGAATCGCAAAAATTAAAATAACAACTTTACTTTTCTAACTCATAACATACAATACTATATTGTACAGAGTGATTCACCCAAGCATGATCGCTCCACTATTATATTTTTATATAGTATTTGATCAAATTAAATTATTCTGGTTTTTAGACTTCTTATGTGTAAACCTACCCAACCAAACACTATATTTTTAGATATTTTCATGAGTAAATTTCATTATACAAGTATCATATAGTGGTATGCATTTATTTTTTTTTTAATAAAAACTGTCCTTGTAAAACATTAAGTAGATTATTTTGTTTGGAAACGTTGAAACACATAAACATAGGTACTTAATCTAACATTTCGATAACAAATGCATAGATCTATTTATTGTTACTTGTGGTAGCGTGTGCTGTACCATACTTATAATAAAAATTATGCGTTTATAAAAATGTATTTTTTCTCTGTCAATATTCACACCCGGTACACGATGGAACACGATCGATAATTCGGTCACTGCAGCGCGTATGTTTGTTCGGAACGCATAATAACGACGATGGCAATATTATATGATATAGTTAACAAGTACACCACCTACCTGTGGAACGGGGTGACATAGCCTATCGTGTTCACCACACCATAAACGATACGTATACGACGTATTTTGTATTTATAGTACAGTGTTATTCACTAAGTATGTTTAACCTCATTCGTTTAATAATAAATGTATTTAAATTCTGATTCTTATAATTTTTAAATATACCAAATTTTAAAATTTTCATGATTTTTTGTACTACTTAGAAGTGTTTTGTGG
Organism: Rhopalosiphum maidis; assembly: GCF_003676215.2. Lineage (NCBI taxonomy): Eukaryota > Metazoa > Arthropoda > Insecta > Hemiptera > Aphididae > Rhopalosiphum > Rhopalosiphum maidis. The sequence goes on along the minus strand of NC_040878.1, from coordinate 58,148,835 downwards.
TGATACAAACTTATGTTTTAAAATGAATAGGCATCGGGTTAACAGTAGAAATCTCATTTATAATTTTAATAATAGAAATAGTCCTTATATAGTTAAAAAATCTCAAGAATTTGAAAATACCGTAATATGTATTTAAGTATATTTAAAAATGAAAAAATTAGAATCTTATTATATTAATGATAAAATGGAGTTGAATATGTTTGGCGAATCAGCGTATATCCTAGAGATAATATATTATATTATTGTATTATTATAAAGCACACATACGAGAGGAATATCACCAATAGATTAAAGGAAGTAGATATAATAGGTTTCACACGAAAAAAAAAAGAGCTGAACATCAATATTATAGTCAAGTTTTAATTCCAGTTGTCATAAATCTAAATAATAGATTGAAACCTGTATTGTTGAGTAATTATAAACTTCGTATCCATACCTATGATAATTACACCGAGTGGACCATCGCAGTTGATATTGGAATTTTTATCATTTGTATACCGTTGTCGACATTCTAAATCATGAATTATTGCCATTGAGGTATTAAAACAAATATGTATTAAATAATTCAAAACTTCATAGTATAATAATAATAATAATATACGTATTAATAAAACCAATCTTAATTTTTTTTTTGAAAACGGAGAACATGTTTTGTATTCTGATCGCGTGATCAAATTTTATAAGTCCTATAACCCTTCGGCTCACTATCGACGGACCTTTCTTTGGAATTTTAATACGAATCCGTAGCGCACCATCGTATGCGTATTTGCACAATTATTCCACCGTGTGTATAATATTATATAATATATAATATGTGTGTATTATATGATGTAACATATTAACATGTACGCCGAAAAAAAAATAGGTGGAAATAATCTTTCCTATACGTCCATACGTTAGTTGAGGATTCTGAAATTCCGAACCAAAATCGGGGCAAAAAAATTAAATTTGATTAACTCAAAACAAGATGAATATAAAAACTAATGAAAAATAAATTAAATTGGAATAAAAATAAAAAATATGTTGTCTTTTTTCATACTATTAATAAATAAAGCAAACTCTGCATTTCAATATTCAAGTTTAGATATTATGCGAATACAGGACATCTCATATTATGCATTTGTGATGGATAGATACAGAAGGTCACAAAGGTACTGTGATATTCTGTATTAGAAGTAGATAAGCATTAATTTAGAAGACGTATTTACCTTTATAGTATATTATTATTGCTGTGCTTCTGTATGAAGACCAGTTCATTACACACTACTAAATACTATAATATTATATTATATTATCAATAGTAATTGGGGTTTGAGTGTTTGACCACGTTTCTCTGTTTCTATTATGTTAAATTATTGACGTGTATACATTCAATTTGATACTATGAAAGCCGTATCTAAATGTATTCTATATTATATTGAAATGTTTACTATTGTAAATGTATATCAAAGATAACGTTTGATAGTGATAGATATTGACAAAGAGCATGACACGTGTACTGTATAATTCTTAATACAAAACAAAAATAATTAGAATAAGTTTGATGTTTAAAAATAAATAATACAAAATTTGACTTGAAAAAAAATCGCTAAATTATATAAGTATTTCCAACTTCCAAGATGGAAAGCACATTCGTGTTAATGTCGAAATCTGCTGTAACGCGTGTATCATTGTAATATAATTATAAGAGATTCTGCAAAAATGCATGTATGAAAAGCAAGGACCTAAACAAACATGCGTTTGTGTCTTTAAATAATGAACTAAAATATAATAACGCACAAAAATAATATAATTAACCATAATTTCCGACTGTAGTTACAAGTAGACAGAATAATTATTTTAATTTTATATTAAGTAAGTTGAAAACAATAGTAAAACAATGATTTGATTTTTTTATAAATAAACAAAAATAAATTTTTTTTTTTTTTTTTAGTAACACAATTTTAACTTTCAAAAACATATTAATATTATATTATTAATGTTAATATGATTTTAAAATCAAATTCCGACAATAAATGGAATAAAATATGGTACATAATTTATATGAGCACTAGTATATTATTATATATATATATATCACATGCGACTGGCAGAAACAGTCAAAACATATTTTATGTTTTGATTCGATTTCGTACATAGGTAACAATATACTATACGAACTGTTCAGCTAACTTAATGCAAAAACGACGCATACAACTTTTGACTTAAACCTGATTGATCATAATTATTATAGACCAGTGCATCAACAAATAACGATATTATACTGTTCATAGTTATTTTTTTGCCTAGTCAAAAACTTAAACAAAATCTTCGATCACTTCATTTTACTTATATTATGTTGTCGTTGTGTAAGTCCCAAGGGGCGGGCGCTCTTGTATTTGGATTTATCATCCATGTCGTAAGGGCACTATATAGTAGATACACTATTTTACTTTCTGTTCGTGTTTTTTTCCTTGGTTTGTTTTATTTTTATTTTATGTTATACTCGCAAACCAATACATTTTCGCTCTTTAGGGATTTATACTACCGGAAATCATTACGTACACGAATTGCAACATGGTTGAGTATAATAATTTTATTTGTGTAATATTTTCCTCGTCACTTTGAAAAAATAACAATAGTAAATTGTATTATTAACTGTATTTGTTATATTAATTACAATATGCATATTTTCAATGGTTGGTGAGACGGTGTATATTGTATGGCTGCAATTGCATGTTTGATTCATTTATTTTGATTTTGAACTGTAATAACATTTTCATTATTCTCTCCGCGCGTATATTTTATTATAATAAAATCAACGCGGATATTGAATTCTTTAAAAATCGAATAGGTAGTTTTTAATCAAGTGGAATAATTTCCTCCCGTCGAGGTATTGTAAATTAAACTCAATTTTTTGTTAAACGTCTAATCCAAAAATACCTAAAACAAAAATATATTTATTGTAACTTAAACAATAGCATCTACATACATAATAATCATTATTATATTACAGATTAGGTCAAATGATAATAATATGGGTATCTTACTTACTGATTTTACAGCCGAATTCGTATATAATATAATAGTCATCCCCACAGGTTCGGCATTGCAATGGATCGGATCAATTCACATTGATTGAAAATGTATATTGAATGGGTTTTTTCAGTTCTAAATCCCTCAGCGTGCACGTTTATCAAATACTTGTACTGGTGTGTGAGTGTAAGGTCGATTTGAAGTATATTAGATTTACAGCATTTCCTGTTCGGAAAGCTTACAGTGAGCGATGACATGAATTTGATTTGAACCAACGGGCCAGCCAAAATGTGTTGATAAAAAAAATAAAAAATATGTTTATATACTATATAGCATGCATACCGATATCACTATCATAAATTAAAATATTCAGTAGATTTTCGTGTTCCACACGATAACACAATAGTATTAAATATTATGTCAACTACGTTTGTATAGGAGTAAAACGTAAATAATTTGATAAAAAATCTAAACCACGTCAGCTACATAAAATAAAACAGATAACACAGTTATCTAGCTGGTGATATATTTTATAATATCGAAGACGAAAATACAGACAAAACCGTATATTCCACAATTTAAGTCAGTCTATTACCCTTTAACTTTGTAATTATTGATGACGCGTTATTTGTGAAGAACTAGTTAATCAGTTTAAAAATGTGCGATTCTCACCCTTTCTACCATCAATATTTTTTTTGAAATTTAATCTAAATATTTAAATATGGTGCTTATAATAATATGGTATCTATTTCTTTTTAATTACATTACTATATGAGTTTTTTATTTTAATGGTCAACTGTGTTTGAGTTATAATTGTTTTTCGAATAAATACAAGTGATATAGGGATGATCTAGCTTGCTATAACGTTTAAGAAAACGTTACACCCGCATGTATTGTCCCTGTCATACTAACGTACATTGTAGCAAATTTGTATTTAGGAGAATACATTTAATGTTGTTAGTTTTAATATTGAAGTAAATTTACCTATTATTAAACTTAAAGCTAAGAATACTATCTAGGACATGCCATATGATTTTATTGATATTATCGTTTTAAAGTGAGTTATAGCTATGTAAAATATTACAACTTTAAAACGTCCATAACTCAGTTTAAAAAGATAATACCAATAAAAGCATATGACATGTCCTAGATAATATTTTCACCTTTGAGTTTGATAATAGGTAAATCGATTCCAATATATTAAAGCTAACAACATCAAATAATGTGTTCTGCTGAACGCAAATTTGCTACGATGTACGTTAGTAAGACAAAGACAACACATGCAGGTATAACATCCTCTTAAGCGTATTTGGCTCTTCTGTCTTCGACACCGCTTTGATCGCAACGCTGTAGAATATAATTATAACCGTTCAAATAATCAGTTTTTTAATTATAGTGAAAACATATATATTTTGCTATTTTCAAAATAAATTTAAACAAAATTATTTTTAAAAGAAGAATATTATTTATTGTAAAATGCAAAGAGAGCTGGTTTGACGTCATAAATAGTTGTCCTATACAATACGATATTATAGACGTTAAAAATGATCTGGTTCAAAGAATATCGTACTAAATTCACACTATTATGTTTTAATAATGATTCAGAATAGATTTGATTTATGGCGTTAGAAAAATATATTAAAAACCCTAATATGTGTAAAATTTTAAAAAAATATATAATATTAGACATAAATTAAAAATAATTATATAAACATATGAAAAACTATAAATACAATAAATTATGAATCATTTCGACTGAAAAATATGTTACTTGTTTAATTATCGACAAATACATTAATGCCTAAAAATAACTGTTTTTTACGTAGTTATAGTATAAGAAATGACAACAATTCCGTGTTAATGTCAAGTTATAGTTAAATATTAATTGAAATGGTTTATTACAAATTAAGGCGTCACCATATTGTAGCCCACTTTGCATCAAAACATAACGATTTACATAATAAAAATTAAATATTTATAATTATACTCTCCTTTTTTAAATAGTTTTGTTTAATTCTTGCATTTCATACTATTTTGAAAATTGCAAAAAATGTGTTCACTATAATTGATATTTTGAATATATGGATGGTTACCATTATTTTCGACAACAATTGCGTACAAAACGGTGTCCGTTTCGCACAACAAATTCATATCATTTTTAACACATCCACCATCTGTCGATATTTTGTATTTCGTAAAGATTTTTCTATTCAAAATTAATATTTTTTGTAAAACTTATTCTTGACATTTTCTATGTTCATTTGATGTCTTGACAAGGTATACTGTTGTTTAGTAGATCTCATACTATTATCATTATTATTTTCTTTTTGTTCGTATGGTATTGTTGCTTCATTATTCCAACCTACCTAAATGTTTTTGTCTCTGAATGACCCAACATATGACTTATCTAGTCCACTTTGGATCCTTATATAATTGTTATCAAATTATTTTTCTTCGAATTCTTATGGTTTCCTCTAGTTTGAAATTGATTAAAGTATTTTGTGGTTTTATGTTATTCATATCTTTTAATAAATTCAATGAAGACCCAATACAATTTCCTTAAGTTTAACACAATATTTAGGTTCGTTAAATAAAAAAACGAAATCCTTCCGACCTAAATCTATTATATGTACAGAAAATATGAATCTAAATATTATGTTGCTTTACCTTAACTTTCTATATTCTCGCCTTTTCCAATCAAGCTGTGTTTAATATAAACGTGATACATTACGCATGAACATGAGAATGTAAATTAATTTTGTTGATTTAGTTTTGTGAACGCAAACATAATATTTTAAAATCGTAATGAAATATATAAAAAAGAGAAAATGGCTTCACAGTAATATTTATTATTGTTTCATATAAATTGTTATGGTATAGACGTATAATTATGATTTATAATCAATTAAAATTGCTCAAATAAATTATACACCAAAATATAACAATGAAAATAATACAATCTTATATTATAACCTAATTGTGCTCAACCAGTAGATGCAAGTCACTGAACAGGGCTGCTTCATTGGCCTAAATAATATGACGAACTAAAAATAATAGAATCCAACAAAAAGAGAAATAATAAAACAAAAACGTTTAACAAAAAAAAAAAAAATACATTTTAATAATACGATGAAATAGAAACGTAGATATGTTCTTTAGGTAACTTCTTTAGGTATACAGCATAAAATAGAACTCGTGACTTTATACGAAATGAAAATTTCGAAAACTGCCGGAACGTATTAGGTAATAAATATATTATTGTTATTTTTATCATAATAATGAAAATATGTGAATTATTGTGGCCAGCACAGTTTTATACACTATTTTCAGCCAACATTATATTATAATAATATAAATCACTGTTTACTTAATAAATAATTTTTATATTACAACCATTAAGAAAAATTTGTATGGACTTATTTTATTATAATATTATTTAGAAAAAAAAATATTGTACTTCGTTATAACGTTTGTGAGTTGTATTCATATATTAAAATTTATGATGTATTTAATACCGAGTGATTCATTTAATGTAACACAATTATTATTTCAAAAACTATTTACGTTTTTAGAACATTCTTTTTTACGTAACTTTTCATTAAAAACATTTTTTATTATATTTTTTAATTCCTAATTTTAATTAAAATATTTTTTTAGTGTACATGGATATATACAAATCAAATTGTGTAAAATGTTCACAAAGAGTCATGTAAAAATATGTTCTGTACATCGTTAATAGATTTTGAAGTAAAGATTCCTATGTCAAATGATTTTTTCATTAAACATTTAATTTAAAAAAATTAAACGCCGACAAAATATATAATAATATTATATATTAAACTTATCATTTACAGTCGTTTTGACCTCGGATATTTTTATAATAATAAAGGTATTTTAGAAACGACACATTAAAAATATTATGGTCAAATAACATCATTATTATAGCAATGGTATAGAGTAATTATTATTATTCTGAATGTCTGTATTTATTAATGAATTAATAAATACTTTTATTTATTAAATTATTTAATTTACTTGCTCTGATATTTAACACAAGTGAGCGTTTTAAAAAAATGCATGCTTCAATGTTTTATTTGTAAATCACGAGTATAATATCCGTTAGTATTTGACGTTTCAAAATACTTTTACTCGAGATGTTTGTGTAAAATTTGGAAAATCTAACTGTAAATAATGTACTTGAAAGTTTGCCTAGCGCAAAACAATTTAATAGGTAAGTAAGCCTATTATAAAAGTTGAACGTAAGAACATTATCCGTGCTTAAACGTTCATTTTTTCGATATTTTATTTTTTTTTAAGCTAGAAACGAATATTTTTAACTTGTAATATTTACAATAATACTTATAAATTATATCTTGCTTAAAACTTAAAATATCGAAAATTCAACATTCGAGTATAGATAATGTTCTTTTCCTCATATTTTATGATAAGTTTATTCACTCTAATATTAAAGCTAACGACACTCAATTGTTTCTACTGAACGAAAATTTGCTATGTTGTGTTTGTAGGACGGAGCAACACATCTTAGGTAGATATAAACTATAAGTACATAATATACAATGTAATTTATACAGTGTAATTAGGTTCCACAATGGTACAGAGAAACCGCATAATATTATGTAAAACTAAATGTCGGTTTTTACTCGATTTATAGTATGTGCTATGTGGTTATTACATGTTGTATCCATTTCACAAGATTATTATCGTCGTATTTATAGCCACTTAGTATGTTATTGCTATCGAACTATCTAAATCTTTATGCGATTTGCGAGGATTCGTGATTATTTGTTCAGTTTTAGTCGATACTTATATATTATTATACAGTAAATAATTATATCGTGATATTGTAATTTGTAAATCTATACTGACTCATAAAAATCAATTTATAATGTTTCTCATTGCAGAGAATGACCTTTGGCATATCACAAAGCTGATCGCAATTGTGAATAATAATGAAAAAAGTTTTTACAAATTATGATAAAGCTAGAAAATATATAGATTTACAAGCGACACAGTTTTTCATTAATCAAGCACTTTCAGCTCAATCGCTTTTTCAATTATTTAAAATTCGTAATTGTTAAAAAAATTGTAAAAACAAATTGTTTTGAATAAATTAAATAATTATATGAAAAATAAAACCACTTTTAATGTTTACCATAAATAATAGATAAAAAAATTGAAGATTTTCTACTTTAAATGTAATATACATTTCTCTATACCAGTCTAAGACCTACCCAAATTTGGGTTCATGGATATAATATACTCCTATATATTATCGTTGTCGCGTTATTGGGATCGGTACCTATAATGACGACCACCTGGTTTATTGCGGTAATCGTCTGTTGACCCACTTGACCGGATGAACTGCATAGTATTACATATTACCAAAATAGAGCCACGAAGATTAATATAATATGAACGTGTCGGGTGTTGGATTATCGCTCGGCCGATTTTCCAAAACTATCTACGATGTGTGATTTATTGTATCATAGTTAAATCCAACACGCGCACATGATAATAATGCACACACAATATTATTATGACATAAATGTAAAATGCTCTGGTGTGATTGTAATATAATCGTAACTTGACGACCAAGTGCACGTAAAATCGACAAATCGAACGAATGCGCTTTTATTATTATACTAAACTTGCTGTATTATCCGTCGTTGCCCGGGGATAAATTAAATGGAAATCTACCTACAGTAGATAGAAATAAGTAACTTTTTTTTTACTTGTACCTATCCAATTACAAGCAGAAATAATAATATAATCGAATATGCGGTTATGATTTCAATATTATTAATATAATGGGTAAGCTACCCTAAAATAATTGGTTCAATCGATTATCCAAAACTTCTTTGAATCATCAAAATCTGCCAAATATTTATTCATTCCATAAGCCCTAGCCATACACTCTGTCGTCTTTTATATAATATATATAATAGCTGCTATTACCCGTGGCTTCCGTTCTAATGCTCTTATAAGACCCAACTGGGATCCCAAATAATATTTATAAAAAATATAGTGCAGATTGGTCAAAAACCTAACCAGTGGATTTGCATATGCGTAATTTATATGTAATCCGACTATATACTATGATCTATATATTTATAATTTTCTTTTTCCTTCAGTTAAATATTATCTATCTTTGGTTTTTTCGTCAAAATCGGTTGATATTACAATGTTACACAATTTTATGTTTATATAAAATTATAAATTCTATTAAATTACCTAAATTAAAAAATATAATACAATAGGGACAATTATGGTAGCCAATTAAAATAACTATTTTATTAGCTGTAGCAAATATTAAACTTGTATTTTATTAACAAAATATTGTTCAATTTTTATGAATCAAAATAAAATGCATATTTGAACAACACTATATAGGAATTGAAGTACAATACTCACACTAGGTATCTTGGAATCTATTGATATAAGTTTTATTTGAAATAATCTATGAGTTGTTGTGTCTATAGCGGACAAGGATGGAAGCATTCATTTTTTATGTATTTAGATAATATAATGACCACTATGGTGCTGAATTTCGAACTTATGATATTTACTTGGCATCAGCTGCAACGTAGATTATTATAAATTATAATACTTATCGTCATAAAACCAATTAATTATCGTTATGCACCTAACGCCGTATAACAAGCGTATGATATTATTATGTTAACTATTAAATATTGATGTACACGTAATGCATTTTTGACACAATGACTTTGAACATAATTTTATTATAATATTTGCGGTACGCGTTCCGTATAAAATATGATACTACTGTAGTCTATAGACAGTGGCATGAATATAGTTCGTCACTTTTGTTGTTTGTGTATATAATATACTTTAATGTCACGAAGTCACGAAAAAATATATTTGGCTATAAATAATTTTGGAGGACTAAGCCATAGAGTACTTTCCAATCATCTCCTATGATTAAAACAATATTATATCTACACATAAACAAAATTCAAAGCTCGTTAATTAACTGTTATTGCAATATGATTTGCAATCGTAATAATAATGTATTATATATTTTTTTTTATTTTAAAGCCATTATTATATTATTTAGAAAAATATTAAAATTTAACATCCTATCATTCGCCAAACACAAATAATTCAGGAGCACTAAATGTTTATTCTGGAAAAAAATAAATATTTTACTTGGACGTCGGTATTTTAATGATTACCTTCAAAATAGAAAAAACTCGCAAATAAATTATAATTCTTTTCAAAATGCTCAATCGAAACCGATAACCTGATTAATATCTCAAGGTGTTCATATAGATAAAAAAAAAATAATAATAACAGAGTGGGAAAAATGTGCAATAATTGACGTATGTTATGGATGCGTGTTAGGGTTTTTCAGTCATGCCGTAAAATTTGATAATATCACAGGATTATGAGGTTTCGTCATTGTACGATAGTTGAAATCGATATCTAATCAACGTAACGTATAATACAATAATAATCCGCGTAAAAGGCACAATCCCTCGCTAGACTGTGCAATTCGCTCGTGTGGTTACATTCCGCCAAAAGTATTTTATCGCCACAGCTACGTTTTCCATAGAGGATTCGCCAGTCTAAAGATTGCGGTGTGCCATTATTATTTTTTGTATTATTATCATTATATTGTATCTCGTCAGTGTGCAGGAAACGAAAACAACGAAAAAAACGTCAACCCATGATGTAGGTACACGACAATGAGGCGAGACTGCGAGAGGTAACACGTGTCACTCGGTGTTTTTTTTTTTTTTTTTATGTCTTCTGTTTTGTCTTTTCATGTACCATACGCATATTATAACGTACAAGATGATTCATCAAGCATGCTTACCCTGAATTTTTCTTTCACCATTAATGTATTTAGGTTTTGATTTTTTTATACCATTTTAAAAAGATTAAAGGGAATACACAGTTTTTTTCAAATAAAAACCATCCATTTGTTTACTGTAAACTATAAAGCAGATGTTTTTTCTTAAAAAAACATGTATCTAAATTAATTTGTTGAAAGTTTGTTTCTTAGTTATTTAATTGTATATACTAAGGATAATTTTATTTTTTTTAAATAGTTTTACGAAATTATAAGATACATGTAATATTCTAGCTAGTACTTATTATAATCGGAATTTTTTTGATTAGCTTCTATGACCGATAATCTTCCAAGTATAAAATCACAATTTTTCAATCACTGTCCTATTAAAGCTTAAAGAAAGTTAAATAAATTAAAAAATTGTTTAGATTTCGTTTTGAAAACATCAACATTAAAAAAATATAGAGATGTCTACTTAATGATTTGCAGGAAATAAAGGTGATTTTTGTTTAAAAGTGTAGGTATTATATAGGTACAAGGACGGTGGTCCGCTTGGCTTGCCTGCTGGCTTTTGTGATTTTTTTTTTTTTGTGAGAAAAAAATCCACTCATACGCGATCGTCTGAAGTGCGTACTATAAAAATATATCTGTACAGTAGGTAAATAAATAAAAAAATAAAAACTGACGTTTTACTATTTTACGTTTGAATGATTTTTATTTTATTTTTTTGATTCTTAACTACCTTTACAGTTAGTTGAAGAATATTATTTCGTATAAATATTGAACAGGAAATAATTTAATGTCAAGACGCCGAGAGAAGTGCATGCGCAATAGTGCGTGCGAAACAGAGTTTATGCCTATATTTTATCAAAAAAAGAAATATAATACAAATTTTCTAACATTTCAATATTATACGCGTATACAACAATACATATAAATGTTAAAAATATAAAAGCAAAATTAAATCTAAAACAATCATCGTGCACATAAAATACCCCAGAGTTATCATAAATAGAAAAAAAATCACAAAAACCAACGGCAGAATCGAGGAGGTCCATAGCGGATCAACACTGTCCGCATCGTAATGTGTTTTAATTAATAAAAAATATGTGTATGATACTGAAATTACAATAAGTGATGGTTCTTTAAACAGTAAAAACTCGTTATCTGGAAGTGCATTAACGTTTTTTAAAATGTTTTCATTACACGATTTAATGACAATAATATCAATATTAAAAAAAAAAAAACACTTGTTCAATTGTATAATAATTACTATTTTTTTTTTAGTTTTCACTATTCTCAATTATACTAACTATGATTTTATATTCCTGTGCAGAATATTTTTCCAAAAATTTTGAATTTCAAAATTCGAATATTCCGCATACTAAACTAAAAATAAATACCTGTGAATAGTGCATTTACAATAATATTATGCAATTGAAATTTGTTATTAACTAGACAACTATTTCTCGATATCATTGTGTATGACCATTAGCACATCGACAGTGATTTTATAGATTTTAAACGGAATTTTGGATCATTAAATTGGGAACTATAATGATTTTAAATAAACTTTGCCTCCTTAATACGTTTCAAAGTTACTTTCCTTAAGTAAAACCCTAATGTGTTCTGAAAAAAAAGTTATCTCGAAAATCGAAAACTGTCAAAATGCGCAAAACGAAAAACTTCTCGTTCCGATTCGAGAACACATAAGACGACGTATGACGTAAATGACACGAGCGTCGTAAAACAATATGCAAAGTGCATCGAAAATCAGTCCTATACTTATAACCACTGTTTATTTGCCGGGTAATCGATTTTGTATACGTTTAAACTCTCAGACGAATAATCTGCTCGGAAGAATATTTTCAAAAAAAAAAAAAAAAAAAAAACGTAAATACCCATCGAGACAACGAGTTTGGTTGCTTACTGTCGAAAGAATTGCCTCGTTTAATAAAATACCGTTGTTGTTGTTGCGTGTGATGCAGCAGCCGTCAGTTACCGTCACGTTACCGCGCGGACGGTCGGTCGGCGGCGGTGGGCGGTCGGCGTACCGTCGCAGCTCGTTCATATCGACCTACCCACGCGACGACCGGTCATGAAGTGGTGACCGGGCCCCGCGGCAGGCAACACGGAGGCGTCGACGGAAACGGCCGCGGCCGAGCCGCCGGTGGACGGCGGAGCCAACGTGGCCGCAGCCGCCACCGTCTTGTGCGCGTACAAGCTGGACGTGGAGCAGATCCGCCGCGAGATACTGTCCGGCGGCCGCGGGCGCCGGGCCCGCAGCGAACAGGGGCCGCACCCGCGGGACGTCCAACAGCAACAGCACCTGTGGGCGGGCGGCGGTCGGGCGTGGACCGGCCGCAGCCCGTGGGCCGTCAAGCGCACGTCCGCGCCAGCCATGACCACGCAGGCCAGCGGTTCGATGCGCGTCGCACTGGTGCTCAGGACACGCCGGTCGTGGCCGGTGGCCCCGCTGAAGACCCGAAGGTTAGTAACAGCCGTACACACCGGCGCCGCACTATCGCCGGCGCCGGTGTGATGATAACGACGTCGTCGCGATATAAACAACACTCGACTAGACAATAAAAACGAACTAACATAAAATACGGCGGTATGGGGTGTGTCGCTGCCGTATAACTCTGCTGTAGTGTTCGCGGGAAAAATGTCGTAAACAGTAACAGACTCGGTTTGCGAACTGATTCCACGGGTGCGGGATATAGCGCTTGCCGTATTTCTGGACGTGGTTAAAACCACTCTCTAAACTTTTCTGACAACTCTGACAACGACAATCTCTCTGAAACTTTCATCGAAATCGGTCAAGTGGCTTTTTTTTTTTTTTTTTTTTTTTTTTTTTTTTTTTTTTTTTTTTTTTTTTTAGTCTTAAGCGACATACAAGAGAACGCATAGCTCTATTTGTCGTCGTACATGCGATCGACAAAAGACAAATCAAATATTGTTTTATTTAAAAAACCAAAATAAATAACAACATCAATCGATTACGAGGTGCATACACGACGAGGCTACTAATATATTGCTAACCTGAGGATGCAATAAGCACTCTCGAATTCCGCCCGACGTCTATGATTTATTTATGCCCTTTCGAATATTTCGATTCGGAACTGCTTCCACTTCAGACGTTGAGATCATTTGACGCCGAGTTTGGAAATCTAAACAGTAATCATTTTTCCCGACTAAAGCTCTTTGCGCGGATACACATCACTTCCACGCTCTCACATATTGGTTTTTTTTTTTTTTTACTCACGATGATTTCATTTCGGACACAATCAAATAGTCCTTCGTTATTAATTTTTTTTTTTTTTTTATCGGACACCCCCCACTAATTTTCTTCGCTCGGGGTAAGCTATTTGTTATTTTGAATGTATTACATTGTCAATCACTACACTCTCATAAAATCATCCTGTTCAATCGACTTTATTATTTAGACTATGCCTACCTCGGTATTAACTTGTCCAAAATATTCGTTAGCATCACATCAATCATTTATTTTCTGTTAACTGCTATCCGAAAAAAATAATATATCATGCTATAAAAATAAAACTATTTTTTGTATTACATTAATTTCGCGTTCTTTATTAATTCGTAATATTAAAATACCGATACATGACACTCAGCAATAGTTTTGAATTTAAAAATGAAATGTATTAAGTATTCAACGGTGATTGATTTTGTAACACAAAAAAATCAAATAAGTGTATAATACATATTATTTTCTATGATGATGAATCCCCGAATCTTCGAATAACAAGATTATTTTACTATTTTTATTTCGTTTTATCGATTGTCTTATTGTTATGCGTTTTATTTTTCTGTTATTTACTTTAGTATTAAATAAAATAATATTATGTACCCACAGCGGGGTTGTTTTTCAAAATAAAGTTCTTTCGTACTTCCGTAGTTCTGCCATTCGGAAACATTTAAGGTATATTATTTATAACACGTATCCAGACTGTATCACACCGCTCAAGCCTAATCGATGGCAAAATGTACTTAGAATATTTTAAAATCTTCTCAGATTTTCATTTTTACATTTAAAAGGATATAATTGCGTTTATAATTTGTGCACTTTTGTCGTGATTATGGAAAAAGTCTTTATTTTTCCATTAAAATGTTATTTAATAGATGCTTATACGTATAAAACAATCACAAACGACAGCAACAAATATATAATATTACCATACACACCTTGTATTATATTATTATAGTTAAATATTGATGATGTTACGTCCAATTGGTGTTTTTATATAGGACGAGACGGAAAAGGCAAGTTGAAAAAAATTTTGCAATTATATTTACTATTATTGTGAAACAGAAATTGATAAACTTTTTTTTACAAAATGTAACGTTGTAACTAAATTATTTATGCTTGCACATCGACAACGTACATCGTAATTGCTTTTTGATAGTTTCTTCGCTAATTTATTTGTTATCTGATATACCATATCATTAAACATTAGGACATCTATTTGAAAAACAACGTAATTAAACTGAAAAATAGCCAAATACTATGTAGTTATATTATAATTCTACCAATGGCTGTTCTTGCTTTACGAATTATGTATCATTAATCAAAAAAATTTAAAATATAAAATGTTTAATTATATTTATATAAATATTTTATAACTATTATTTATATGGTTATATGATATATTTTATTTTTTGTTTTCGAATTAAAGATAGTTTAAAATATCACGTTTCTAAATTATAAAAATATGAATATAATATATCATATAGCATAGGTATCTACTAGATTTGGTGATTAAATTCTTTTCTGATCGATTCTATTTTCAATTAGAGCAGCCAGTGCCATTAATTTAATAAACAATATAATTTTTATTTTCATAAAATCTGAGAAATATATAATGCGAGTGGCCTTAATTGTTAACAAAAAATGTAACAGAATGCATTATCTCAACAAACAGAAACAACAGATTGGTATATTCTGATTCGATTCATTTTAAATTCTGAGCAGAATGATGAATATTATATTGATTTTACAATAAATTTAAATAATAAAAATATTTAAATATACTTTGGTTTTGAATTTTTATTGTGGACTTTATAGAGAATTGAATCTAGTTGATATTTTCCAAAAAATGACACTAAGTTTTTGCAAAGGATTTTATATAAATAGTAATATTTTCAAAATAAAAATAGTGAGATTATTTATATAGACATTTACTAATAAATTTGTAGTTAAGAATTTATAAAATGTTTAATCAGTACAGCTAAGTTTGAAATTGAATACAAGGTATCTCATTGATAGTTAATACTGTTACAAAAGTATAAAAATTTATAAATACAATTTTTTAGTAAAGATATTTTTAGTAAACATTTCAAAGAAATAAGATATTTAAACGAAAGAATAAAGGTTCTATTTATTTTATTGTAATTTAAAAATATTTAACTTACTATAACATAAATGCTTAAAAGTAATTTTAATTATAATATAAAATATAGCCTAATGATTTTAAGCAATGATTCATCATTGAATTGAAAGTGTTCATTAACACATACATTTAAGTAAATTAAATCTCGATGACAATATACATTTTATATTAGAATGGTTACCTACTTTCCACCTTTTTATGTTTTATAAAATAATGTTATGCGTAGATCAAAAATAACAAAACGCCAATATAAAAGATTAACCTTTTCATTTAAAACTTTTTATTAAACAAAAAAAAAAATACTTTTAATATAATTTATATTTAATATAGATAAAGAAGAAGGATTGGGATGTGATTGACCATATTTTACACTTGTTTGAGGGGGGGGGGGGGTCACGAGACTAAAAAGGTTAAGAAACGATGGTCTATACAAGTGTTTCCCAACCGGTGTTCCGCAGAATCCTAGGGTTCCGTGAGAAATTTGAGAAAATAATATAAATTAATTAATAATATTTTTAATTTGAATTATTATTTGAACATAGAAAATCTCCAAATATTATATGAGGGCTCCACAAAACGTTCAAGCTCCTGCAAAAGTTCAGCGAGTAAAAGAAGTTAGGAAACACAGGTCTAGACTGTCTAAGTATAGTCCGGTTCGATAGACACCATGTGCATGGTGACGGTTGCGCATGCTAACACGTGCTTTATGTAGATTGAAGAAAACGGGGAAGGGGGTTCTGTTTTCCCCAGTGACTCTACTTTTCCCCGTTGTCATCATGACCGTTTTCCGTCGAAGGTTATATTCCATTTTCCGAAAAAAAAAATCAATAAATTATTTGAGATATTTGTTAATCACCCCTGAATTTAAATCCATCAAATAATAACGATTACAATGTACGTGGCTTACCTCGTATCACTAATATCGATTATAAAGACACAAACTATTATCCACATCTTAAATTTTTAATATTACTCACATAATTATTAGTCTATTTCCAAACATATACACGCTATTACGTATAAATCTGGATTTATATTTGACACGCAATGTATAACATAATATGGACCATGCAGATTGTATGAAAGTTAATAAAGGAAGAGTTGAAAATCATTGTTTAAATAGATAACATTGGTTTAGCATCAAAATAATTATACATTAAATCATAAAAATAAAAAAAATTATGCATAAAGTACATTAATGCAAATACTATATAACATATTCAATATATGAAAAACATTTTACCATACAAAAAAAAGATTTATTGACAGTTAGGCCAGTAACGATGCTCATGATAGGGAAAATATTTCTTATTTTTCTTAAATTAATTATATTTTATGGACTGTTTTGTTCATTTACACTTAATATTTTACACTGGTCTGTACTTCATTTACCAAACTCTGAACCCACGTAAAAATTGAGGGTGAGTTTTTATAAATAACGGATTCTGCCTGCGATGAAATAACAATAATAGTAATGCAGATATAACTGATATAAGGAATTCTCAAAAAATATTTAAAATCATTTATCAATTTTTTTAGCGAAAAATGGTTATGCTCAGAAAATACGGGTTTTTTTTTAAATAAACAAAATAAACTATTATTTGTTTAAGAATAAGTTAAGTTAAGTTAAGTTTTCAAACTTTTTTAAAATTATTTTATTTTTTAAATTGTTAATAATTTTACAGAAAAATAAAAATCGTTTCATAGAAAAACTAAATTATAAGTTATTTGTTTATCAAAATTAAATTACGAGAAAATTATTAAATTCTAATCTATAGTATTAATATAGTAATTATTTTTTTTCTTAGTATAAATAAAGTATTTTGAACGTCAATTAAAACGTTTAAAACGTTTATACTTTTATAGTAAAACTAAGGGTTTAAACTTTTAGTTAAACTTTTTACATAAAACAAAACCAATTGTCTAAGTCACACTCCAACGCTAAAGAACGCCTATCCTGCGGGTACGCTAGTGGCAGTATTACTTGTTCACTAATTAGCTACTTTTCTTTACCCGAAACTGATATCGTAATAATAATACCTCTATTATATAATATCGTTAGATCCTTATAGTATCATATTTTATGTTAATACTCCTAAATTTTGGTAATGCTATAATAAATTAATACTTATTTTATTAAAAAATGAAAATTAAAACTCACTGGAATAGGAAAGTTACAGCACATACACAAACACTTAGGTTGGCCACTGTTAAAATACAGAGACTATAATGTTATGATACCCTAGCTTAAATCTTATATTATTTTTTTTATAAAAAAAATATAACTCCATGTATGTCTATATAACTCAAGAACATTACATTTTAAATAAATGTTAAATCAGAAACAGTACACTAATATAGTAAATTATGAATAAATAGGCTTATATTTTAATTTTAATAAATCTTAATTCGTTAAATGAAAATAATAAAACATAAATATTTTAAGCAAGACCAACGATAAGACCCATACGATCTGTGTATTTATAATTTAATTAAATTTAAGAAAAAATTTTAACATTACATTCCCAAGATTATTAGAATAAAAGCAATACAATATAAATGTTAGTGATATAAATATTTTTCATTTGACAGAAATTGTTTAGTATTTATATTATTCTGAACAATATAATTTTGTATTTTAATAATTATATATAAATTAATTTATTGTGATGGAAAAGTATCTTAACGAAACATATTTTTATACATTTCTATAACTTAAGCACTAATTTTAATTTGTAAATAAAATATTATTTTCTATTATAATAAAAAATTTTTAAATTATCTTAAGTTGTTGATCATTCCTGTGTTGTTACATTTGCTAAATATATATATAGATATAGTAATTCATGTATTAAATGCATTTTTTATGTAATACAACAATGTATAAATAAAAACAATAAAATATATATTGAATTGAACGCAAAATTATATATACAGAGTGTTCCGTGAGGATTTACCAACTGCGATATCTCCTGAAATAATGGAGATATCATAGTTCTAGTTGTTTGATAAGATTCACAGAAACAAGAGCTACAAATATTTCATGTTTTAATTTACGTTTATGTTTTGGTAAAAAAGTTAAACAATATATTATTTTATTTAATTATTTTCAAAAAAATAAAAGACAGCTTTTTTGTAGAGTTCATTTTTCTGAAAATATTGACGTTTCAAAATTTGAATTTCATTAATCTCCTGATTTTTAATATTTTTTCTAGTTTCGAGAAGCCAACCGGTTAGTTCACCGGCCGTACTAGCACGCGGGCTATATGTTTGATACAATGATAACACAATGATATCGTATTAAATAATTCACATTTTTTTTCAAAACTAGAAAAAATATTAAAAATCAGGAGATTAATTAAATTAAAATGTTGAAACATCAATATTTTCAGAAAAATGAACTTTACAAAATGGCTATCTTCAATTTTTTGAAAATAATTAAATAAAATAATATATTGTTTAACTTTTTTACCAAAACATAAACGTAAATTAAAACATGAAATATTTGTAATTCTTGTATCTGTGAATCTTATTAAAAAACTAGAATTATGATATCTCCATTATTTCAGGAGATATCACAATTGATAAATCCTCACAGGACACTCTGTATATCATTTAACAACATTTTGAAATATAAAATTAATTTTAAAGTTTAAACGATGTAAATATTTTTTAAATCTGAAAGCTATATTTAATAAAAGTAAATTTACAATCTTTTATTTCACATCTTGCAATTTTAATCATAAATAAAATCGGTAAATTGTTCGAAAGAATAATTTTATACCTTATCGTTAAAAATGCAGTATTTACCATTACAAGTAATACCCGTTCACTATTATAAAAATCGTCAATCATAACAGACGTGTGTCATAAAACTTTTAATTTCAATTTTAATACTGTATTGTTCGCGTTTAAGTAAAGAATTAAAATAAAACCAAGCTAATAATAAATATGAGTTTAAAATATTAAATAATTATATTATTATGTCACAGTGTGATAACTTTATGTACATATTATAGTTTACTCAAAAAAAAAAATTTAAAAAATTAGTTTTTGATTAATGCTAAGTTGATGTTACGAACGAGACATTTTCCTTATTTGGGATTGAACAATTAACACATACAATGGCTTAATAAAGTTTTAGGTGTCTATCATATTTTAAGAAAACATAGAGATACTAGGTATACAAATGCATAATTTATCGGGCTCATTTTTGTATAAGTATCTTAAATGCATAGTAAGAAAAAATAATATTTTTTATTTTCAGAGATGATTGACATTAAAATTATTTTATTTTAATACGATGTGCTTTTAAAAGAAAATTATTAAAGTAGCTTATAAAGTGTTCATGTAATAGTAATACTTACGAAAGACCTGTGATAAAACCGTTTAATTTATGTGATTAAAAATAAACGTATTAAATATATTAATTTGTAAATAATTATAATAATTGTATTCTTTACACAGCTTAAAATACAAATAATAACATAGGGATACATGGGGCATTATCATTAATTTAATAATGTCATAATCAGACATAATGCATTACTTTTTTCATTTACTAATAATAATATTTGTTTGTATTCACACGCCCGTATATAATATAAACGTATCTATATACATAATTAAAATGATCTACCTAATCGGATTAAGTTATGTAATTAATAACACAAGTCCTTAAGTAGCTTAAATGTAATATAACAGTATAGGTATAACCGGAATTAAACAACATCATTTTTAAATTTAAATAACGGTCATCATAATTATAACAATAAAAATATTATTCTTATTAAAACATTAGAGTCGGTTCATCTCTATTAAAATTAAAATAAACAAATATTGTCTGTGCGTTTTTGTTGTTTTAATAATATAATTTACTATTGTTATTCTCAAATATTCGATAGTTTTTTTTACAATATATGCACTTTGTAAAATACTTTTTAAAAAGTTCAAAATCGCTCGGTGATTCATTTAAACTTTAATGCCTGTGATGTATTATGAGAAAAGTCACATTTTGTGATGTAAAATAATGTTGGAAAAACTTCAAACAGAATACGACAAACCGTCATGGGATGATCATATAAACTATAACTAAAAAATATAATTTTCTGACTTAAAATAAACAATTTACACTTTATATATTTAAACTAAGTTTAAGCAACATTGTTTTATAGAATGTGAAATCAAATTATGTTTACAACCATGTCTAAAACATCTCCTTTCATTTTTTTTATCATGCAAATTATATTATACGAAATTAAAAAAAAATATATCTGATCTTATTAGAGTTTACCATAATATAAAAGCTTTAGAATAATCTAAACATGTGTAGATTTGGAGAAATATAACGTAAACTGTTTATGACTATAATTAGCAGTTACTAAAACACTGTTTATACTATGCACATTATTGCATAATATACAATCATATGGAATAGGGTTGAAATTTATATTTATATTTATATTTGGTAACTTTAAATGATTTAATGTTATCGTATTTAAAAGAATAGAAAAAATCCGTCAAAAAAAAACATCAACAAAAAGACAAAATGCGCTCAACCTTCGTGAAATATTTTTCAAGATGCCTATCGTAAGCTAAACAATATTGTAGTACCTATTCAATTTTTTTTTTAAAAAAATATATATTTATTTACACTTTGAAATATTATAATAACTAATTATATTTATTTATATCATTGTGAGAAAAATAATCATGGGACTATATATAATATAATATATTTTAAATATTTAGGATATAATATGAAATTTTAAAGCGTAAAAGCAATTTTGGCTAGGTATATAATATTTTGCCATAGAACGCATTTACAAGGTCAGTTTCTCATATTATTCTATTATTATTTTTATTGCTTGTATTTTTTTTATTAGCTATTACATTAAAATTGCTTTTGCGCCCTTTAATTTTAATATAGAGAGCAGACTGACAATAAAATTGGTTCTATACACCTCAATGATCGATAAGTAATCAAATTGGTTTCTGCACATTTAATTTGTGTACTAAAAACAAAGTTCCAATCTCAATAAAATTGTTTCACAGTAAAGGTGATTTTTAATATGTTATTAGAAAATAAAAATGATACTTAAATATCACACAATATATAATAAGTATATTATGCATATACTATTTGATTTTAAAATATTGTTTTTATTCCGTAATTATAACTTTATAATTAACATATTTCAACTTATTTCTATAATTGAATATGTATAAGTTTTAGAGGTTGTTGAGTTTTATAATATATAGTTATCCCAAAATTGTTTTTTTTTTTTTATTAATTAGACACAAATATTTATTCTGAGTTAGCGTTGTGACTTTTTGGCTTCTTAATATATAAGTATTATTATACCATAGTTAAAAATCGGTCAATTATAAAATGTTATTCTTAAATTGTCTATATTATAATAATTAATATACAATATTAAAAAATGTTTTTCAATCGTTCATAAAGTGCAGTCACTAAAGTACACTTCTTGTATGTTTTCACCTTAAATGAAGTTATACTCATTTACAAGATTGCATTGTTTTTAATCAACTCGTTAATACAGGTATATTGTGATACCCACCATTTTTGCGAAAAAAAGATTTTTTTTTCGTGCTTACATAGAATGTTAGTTTTCTGGTTCACTATGTATATTAATAATAATTCTTTATTAACGAAATAAATTCCAATTAAAAATATTCTGTGGAGTATAGTTATTAGTACAGTAGGTAATGAAAATGTACATGTTATTTTTTTTTAAATTTAATATAAGGCATTTGTTTTTTAAAGAATCAATTTAAAAAAAAAATCACTTACTGTATTATATCATAAATAAGAATCCTTTCAGCATTACATTTATAAGTTAGATAATATATACCATAAAAAAATATTTTGAATTCATGAAAGACTCGTTTTTTTACTGACATTGTCAGTATGCCATATAAATGAGGCACAATATATTGGGGATCTAGGTAATTAATGACAATATTATTAAGATTTTAATGCCACATTATCACAATAATTTTTAAAAATTTCTAACTACAAAATAATTTGTACCTTTTTAAGATTTTGTCAACGTTCTTACTTTAAACGCTTATAAAACAAAAAAATACTGTGGCTATATTATTATGTTATGCGATATTGTTTAATTTAAAAATTAATTAACTATAAATAGCTTTAAATTAAATTTTCAAGCATTTCAACTCAGTGCATAATTTTTAATCAAATTTTCTAGGAAAAATAAAAATTTTAAAACGCTTATCTCTAAAAATTGTTCAAATATTCAAAATATTTTAACATTTTTATTGAAAATAGAAAATGAGTATAGTTGGTAAAAATTTTAAGTATTTATAATAATAATTCATTTACATGTTACATAAAAAAATAAAATTGATTGAATTTGAGAAAAATTCCAGTTTTTTTTTAATTGTTTTTTCCCAATTATAAAAATAAGTACTAAGAATTTTTAATTTTGATCTGTTTTATAATATAGAAAATATATCTAATTTTTTATCTAAAGCCACCCTCACTTATAAAAATCAAAGAATCTAACCAACTAATTATTTTGTAATCGTACAAAAATAAAATAAAACATCATTGTAAAATCAATATATTTAAAAACCGTTTAAAATCTAAAAAAATATATAATTTAGTATGTATATAAGGTATTGACATATGAATAACTGTTTTGAGTTTTCATTATAATTTAATTTAAATTATATTCATCAAAATAAATATTATTGTGTATTTAAAATAGGATTTTTTTTTGGTGTTCTTATCTAAATTAATTTCAAGTGTAATATAGTCAACGAAAAGTTACTGAATATTCTTTGCATCTTTAACTTTAAACTTTTAAAGTTCATTAAGCAGCTTTTTTTTATTTTGATAAATATTTAAAATATAATCAAAGTTTTTTCAAGTTGAATATAATTAATTAAAATAAATCGAACATTTTTATTTGTATGTTATTTATTATTATATTTATGTTCAATGCGGTTTTCATTACGTTCCTGTCTTGCTACCCTAAAATATTGTTTAAGTAAATTAGTGTTCAGCACTTCATGAACAGAGATGACCATACTTACACGAGCATAATATTATGTATAATATTACTGTAATAACTAATTTTAAGTACGAGAATTGACGATTTTGCGTGTACTGTGTATTTTCCTGAAATATATGTATGTACATGTTTAGTAGGTATTTGAACGATACTAAACTGAATATCATAATATTATATTGCATTAAAATAAACAAACCATATTATTGCCTAAATGAATTCAAAGATTTTCTTAAACCAAGCACATCGGTATCAAATATATCTTACTTTAACTGACTCCTTTTCTTCCATCCAATCGTTTTTATGTATCTTATATGTACATTTTTTTTTTGGTATCTAGTTATGTATTCAAGGGGTGGCCAAATTTAATAGACTTGTGATCGACTTCTGAGTTTTTCCCGGTTGTTTTGATTGACAAAAAAAAAAAAAAAAGTTGTCAATAAACAAAAATATATTTTATGTGCATGCATGTTATACTTACAAGTACAGTTTAATTTCAGAGTTTTGTACGTATTTTAATATATTTGACTATAAATTATTACATTGACTTATTATTTATTATGTTTATTTAATAATTAAACTATATATGTATAACCAATGTACCTGTCATATAAGTGTATATTGTGTATAATCTAGTATTTCATAATTATTTATTACCTTTTTATAAATGGATTAAACAAAGATACATACATTTACAAAAACAAAAAAATATATTATATTTGTTTTCTGAAAATAATCCAAAATCAAGAAAATCCTAATGGAGTCGCGATCTGCTGGTCACCTCTAATGTATTTTATTAAAAAAACAATATTCTTAATGTCTATAAATCTATATTGGTTAGGAAATTTCTAACATCAGTGTAGATTTTTTCTTCAAACATTTTCTCAACCACAGTAAAAATATATACATGTGAAATCAAATGAAACACGTAGATTGTAGTTTGGTAACATTAACCAATAGGTTCTACAAAAAGGTACCTGACAAAAACTTAAAAAATCCCCCTGGGACTTAAGATTTTCTGCATATTAATCACTATGACACGTAAATCAATAACTAGAAATGTAGAGTTTACCGCTAAACATTTTTCGGTAAATTGCTAAATTTTGTAAAGAACAATTTTAAGTGTAATTTTTATTCAATTTTAAAATAAACCTCATGTTACATACCAAATTTCTTAACTAAAATGTTAAATTACTATTTTGAAAAAAACCACAACTTATTTTATTCAGAAAATAAACTAATTAAATTATAACTTTAATATGTGATTTGTAATAACTGATAACACTGATAATTGACAGTTATTTCAGAAATAAAAAAATAAATGAAAGTATAACATAATTTTATTATATGTATGTTATATAAATATATTATAATATATTAATACAAATATTATGTAAGAAAGTAAAATATATAAACATATTTTAAATTGTGGAAATAATTAACGATAATATTGATCACACTTGTTTTATACAGTCACTGTAAATGTTCACCTTTACATTGTATCAAATTTAACACATAGATTATTGACTAAAATATATTGTCTGCATTTATAGCCGTGTACCCTGGCTACCTAAATAAATACTATTACGTATGTAAAACAATTTAAAATGAGAGGTCACGCATTTTTTTTAATGTTAAAACAAATTTACCGAGCTCAGGTCTCTTTCGATAACACAGTAAACGACTTATAAGATATAACAGACCAATTTTTTTTCTTTTGTGGTTCAAGTCCTTTGCCGAAACGTCAGTTACCACAATTGAATATGCAACGATAAGTAAATAAATTTTAAATAATTTAATCATATACTAGTCGTTTAACGCACAATAATTGTGGTTAATGGTTATTTAAATCCTTAATATAATGGTTATATTCTAATAAAAAACCGATTGGTCGTTACAATTGCACTTGACAACGTTTTTTGTTTTTATGTTAAATATATTATATTGTTTTCAAAAAAAAAAACTAAGGTTTATATTGTATTTAACAATGCCGAGTAAAACGAGAGAATTTTCAAAATGTGTAAGTAGTAAGTGGTACTTAGGTATACAATTATTAAGAACCACTGCTGTAGTGGACCGCCTTATTAAATGCAACTAGAACTAGATGTAAGCGGTACTATTTTAGTTTGGTTCACATTAAGTTTAATATTATTTTTTTATGACTTTCACGATAATTAAACCTTCGTGATTGGATCGCCAGTTCGTCGTACTAGTAGTTGAGTGTGTATAGATGGGTTTTTCCACTTTTCCGTTAGGTGAAAAAAGGGCATCTTTCCACTTGCCGCTTAATCGACACGATACCAAAACAAACACCATAAAAAACCCTAAGTTGAACCCCATTGCTCCTCCCTCAATGGAATATAAGTACCTACAAACAGTACAAACACGATAACTTACCCTAAACGCGTTATCGAATATTGGCTATAGAGTCACAGGTGCGATAAGTACGATAACCATATGTAAACTCCTCCGATTCGACCGAAAAAAATATGACGTCCCTCGATATCCAACTCTGTTGAAATATAATAAAATATAGGTCACGCGCGGTGGCAAATGTTTAGAGGAAATGTGGACGAAAAAATATTTCATTAAGATATAAAAAAAAAATCTTCTGGTGCAACAATTGAGAATTGCTGAGTGATTGTATACAGAATGGTTCATCATGCAGTATCACCCACAGTTTTTAATTTATCTATGGATATATTCACAATCAAATTTTTAGAATGTTTAAATATACTTAAAGACTGAATTTTTTGGTTTAATGCAAACTTCTGAATTTTTTTTTAACGAGTACCAACCATTTTAGTTGTAAATTATTTAGTTAATATATATATATATATATATATTTTAATTTTGATGCACCCAATTCAAAATTTGAACTAAAAGTCTTCAAACTATTAAAATATATATACGAAGTATAATTAATAGACCTTAGTATTGATTTTACAAAAATATAAAATAAAGTATGTAATTAATATTTTATTTAGATTTAAAAATCTTTAGTGTTTATTATACTTTAACAATTTTTACAAATTGCAAATTTAATAACTGATATTTTTTCGTAATATAGCTCTTATATCTTACAAATCCCTTATAATGGATTTATTATCCTTAGTATACAAAGTTAAATAACTCGAAAAATATTCATTTGAATTTTGATTTTTATACGTCAACATTTAAAAAGAAATATATTTACTAAATTATTTACAATTCAAATAGTGGGCTCTTATTTGAAAAAAAAAACAGAACTTTGAATCTAACAAAAAAATCTAGTTTTTAAGTAAGTATATTTAAAAATTCTAAAAAATAAAATATTGAATAACTGCAATATAGAAGAGAAATGGGGCAAGTACACTTGGTGAATCACTCTGTATAATATATGTATTATACTTACTTGTATACACCTACCGTAAATCGTAGAAAGTTTTTTTTTTTTTACTGTAACTTTGAAAACGAGATAATAGAATATTATCTGACCGCAGACGACATTGGCTACTCCTAGCGCTGTAACTTTCAAAACTTGCGGAATAATGATAAAAGTTTAAAAAAAAATGGTAAAAGTTCAAAATATATACCGGTAAAATAATACGTGGTAAAAAAAACGAATTTTCATTCGCGTGGTCATGTGATATAATAATAATAAATATAATTATTCACTAGACGGTTGATAGACCGTTTGAAGTGCATGTTGTAAAATTCTATTATACGAATAAATCTATCTGAGAAGGATTATTTTCATGAGTGGCGCACACAATATATTTTATTTTTCAAACTCGCAAGTTTTCTTGAACGCGATCTGCGTAAGTAACCCAATCTATCAAGGACCATTTCAGATTTTTTAGATTGGAAGTTCTAAGTCAAACATCCGACATGATTTAGCTACACAGCCCATTTATTTGGTTGCAATTGATAAACAGCCGCATCGACGACTGAGAACATTTTATTTTTCATTAAAGCGGTACATGCAGTTCCCAAAGATTAAATATTTTTATTTCGTAATTCTAAATTCCAGAATATTTTATAAATGCGTCGTTATTAATAATTAGGTAAGTTGGACACAGATTTTAAATAGTATGAATAAAAAAAAAAATCACTTAATGGTCCACTATTAGAACACCAAATAAGGTTCATTCCTCTCTCCACCTTGCTCACAACACAATGACCATCGTATAATCCGTACCTACGGAAATGTAATATTATATTTTTTAATGTTCTTGATATCGATTGCGCAACAAGAAATTTTTATACGCTTGTCGATCTCTACTAAAATAATTAAGTTTCAAACAGCTTAAAAATAATATTATTCTATGTATGATTTAAACTCCTATATTATTCAAACGTAGTTCGAATTTGTATTGTTATCAAGTCTGTGTCTCGTTCGGTGTCATCACCTGTAGCTAAATAAATACGTGACGTATACGCATAAGGCACAACTGGTTCAAGTAACTGGCAACTTGTACGATGTGTCCCGTGTGGGTTTACAACGGTACATACTTAATTATTATTATCACCGTTTCTTCTTAATCTGACGATGGTTTAATGGTTTTTGGTTAAGGACAACACGAGTACACGATAATAATACGAGTGAAGATAATGGTTTATACAACAAAAATAATAGTGGTGATTACGGCTTTCGAAGACAGGATCGGACTACTATACTTTATCGGTGTCCCGCTTATAGTGGTGAAAACGTTTACTGTGTTTACCACTTTCTTAGGAGCACTGCTGGTTGGATGTTCTTGAGGTTATACAGTTTATGTATACATAACATATAGGTAGTTGTAGTTTTTAAAAAATAATCACGAACTGATATGACAATTAAATTAAAAACAATATCAAATTTTTATTCAGTTCTATATTTTTTATTTTATTGTTAAAGTAAAAATCTACAATACATACAACATCCGTGTGTAATAAGCACGTTTGATAGCAGTGAATTCAATATGAACGTTGAATAATATGGATTGGGAAATTACCCAGTGATAACACCTAGCACGTATGTTGATTAAAGCAAAAGATCTCTACACCATTTTATTTTCAATCTTTGTCGAGGATTGTCGGATTTGAGTTTACCGTGAAATTTAAATAAATACATTTATACACTATACAAAGTAATACATTTTGGAGATTTGATTCAAAGTTTGAACTTTGAGATCTTTGTGAAGGTTAATGTTTATTATATACCAAGGTGGCAAGGTGCGGAGGAAAGTAGGTGGAGACAAATGAATTAAAAGGCTTGTGTTTTTTTGGTATTGGAGAGTTTTGTGGCTCCCCATAGTTGAATGCCATTATCCATAATGGTTTATGGTGGTTTGAGTAAGGACTTATAAATTAATAATTTGTTATTAATGTTCATTTTAGACCGCAAGAGGGGCCTTAGTAGATGGAAACGGGTATTTAAGTTTATCTTTTAGATGGAGTTTTATTTTTAATTTTTAAAATATGACCTATTCTTAGTTTTTAGTATAAATTTCTTACCATCAAAAACATCTAACTAGCAGCATTTCAACACAAAATGGTCATAATTAGACATTTTTTTTTGTCTCAGAAGCTTATTCTATTAGGCCGGAGGGGGAATTCTGGCCTTATCTTTTAAATTCTTGGTTACGACTATATACGCGTATGCAATATAATTGGGTTAGATTTAATATAATAATATATTCTACCCATTGACGCACATAATAATAATAATAACAATGCGCACTTAAATTTCTATTGTAACATTATAATATTATAATATCATTATTATTATTATTATTATTATTGTTAAATTGCACACATCAACAACAAACGATTTTCACCACTCGTGTAATTGTCTTAAATGTCATAACCTTTTAAATGGGATATTGTTTACTTAATAAAATATTAAAACTCAATATATGACTCAAACTTTACGTATAAAAAAATCCAATCATTTTAAGACGTCAGTGCACTTAAAATAATTATGCTATCGTTTGTCCGATTTAAATTAGTTCTAAAACCGTAGTTTAATAATTTCATTATATTTACGTTTGATTTAGTTATTTTTGATCTAATGAGTATGACATATTATAATACCCATACAGTCGTAATCGACACTAGTCACAATGGATTGGTCAAGGACTTTAATGCACTCACAATAATTCATCAAAATATACGTATTTAAAAAAATATTCTTATGCGTAAAATAATTTAAAATATATGCTAATAAAAATACAACCATTAAATCTACATACTATCCGTAATATAAAACAACAATAGATGTAATAAATGATTTGATACACTTTGTGTTGTATTTTATTGTAACCTTAATTACCCGTAATTGAGTTAAGTAATATAATTTAAATACAATTTAATTTCTCTATTGTTTTAATCAAAAAAAATCACAGTTTTATTAAATTATTTCTTACCTTGGAATTATAAACAATATTTATTTAAGTGATTGTTTTTCAAAAAACTTTAAAAATAAAATTATATTATGTACTAATAAATTAAAATAGTATAGTCTTACAAAATAAAAAAAAAAAATGATTTTTGAATCCAAAAACTAACAAAATACGTATTATTTAGTATTTTTCTCACAAACATTGTAAATTATATTTTAAATTTATTTAGTATGATATTAAAATAAATTGTAATAAATATGCAAATGTATGAGTATTTGTTTTAATTAAGAATACTTAATTAATGATTTAGTGTTTTTTTTATTTAATTAATACAAAAACAATAGTAAAGTTCATATACTAAAAAGTCAAAATAAAACCATACGTATCCGTTGTAGACTACAAAAAATGGACAGTATAACTTAAAGACTAATATAAAAAATGTTTTATATTGATAAAATTGATTTTTGCGTCGTTCAATCAAAAAAAAAAAAGCGTGCTCAAACGTATTACTAAAAATGTTGCTCGGTTAAACCTTGAATACCCTGATATAACACACATTACACATCCTCATAACCACGCACAGACAACATACAAATGAAACGGTTTGGTATAGATGAGACAGAGCAGAGACTACACAAAAAGGAAACGGTAATATAGAAACGTTTTATTCTCCATGGCCTAAATCCCTTATTCTCAGACGACGACGAGCAACGTAACCATTTCCGTGTGTCGGGAACGCTAGCACGTACGGTAAATTTTTCAGAACACGTATGCCATAATAATATATTGATACGGCTGTGGAAAAACGAGCACCGAAGAAATCGGAAGGGTAACTCACTTATAAAGCCCGCGAAACGTAGAAGAGTGACCACGTCTAACAATAATACCTATACAATGCTATATAATACAGCTATAATATTATATTGCGTTATTGTGTGAGTCATTACCTGTATTGCTGAGAAAGATAACTTTAATTTCATCTGGATAAGATAAATGTATTTTTTTATCTAGATAAAGTTAAGATAGCCTCAATTTTTTATTTAGATGATAGTGATAATACTGTAGTAGATAAAATCAATATTGTTTAAATGTATAGATAATTTTTGATTAGGTTTTATTAATATATAACAGGTAATGAAAAGAAATATAAATAATTCGTGTTAAATATACGACACCAATAGTTGACGAATACAAATTTTAAAACTTCTTTAAAATTGCGTACAACAATATTATTTGTATAAGATAATAGGTATATGAAAAATATTGTGTCTAGAAGAGCCTCAACGTTTGACTTCTCTCCGTAGTAGTACCATCTATGTCTGTAGATCACACAGTAATTATAGTTTAGTTCTAAATTTGTGGGCGTTCGCATTTTTTTCTGATTTCATTAGTTTTACATTAAGTTTTATCAGTGTATAAGTTGTATAATATGGATCGAATATAAATTAATTAAATTAAATTAAAAATTAAAATAAATTAAATTATTTATTTATTTAATAGATTGTACGTTGTGTACACACATTGGATAAAATAAACTAAATTTCCACTCAAATTGTTGTATGTTCTTGTCAACTTATTCTATTCGGGTGTTGTGATGTTAGATTTCGGATTGAATTCAAGAAGTTCATTGAATCTACACAGTTTTATAACATTGGTACTCTATGTACTTATTATTGCTTGGGTGAAACAGACATAGGTAAAATAATTTTAAACATTTTTTTAGAATATATACTAGCTGGAATATTTTTTATATTTTTAAAATAATGTAAACAAAAGTTATAAAGGTTAAAAAAACATATTATTTTGTGCAAAAGAAGTGTCCAGTGATACCATTTCAAGAAATAATTCACTCGAATATTTACAAAAAATAGTATTCAAAGTTAAGCATTTAAAATATTAAAAAAGTGTTACAAATACTTTTAAAATATTTTTTGTCTTAGATATTAAAAATACGAAACTTAACTTTTAGGAAATTTTAAGTTATGTAAAATTTAAACATTTCATATAATATCATTTAAAATTTGCATATTACTTTATAATTAAAATATTTTAAGAGTTAAAAATCACAATAAAAAAAAAAAAATACATTCTAAACATATTTAACATTATAGAAGTGTTCTGAATACATAATTTTACTTTTGGGAAACAGTAATTTAAAAGTATTCGGAATAAAGGGAATAAAATCCAAGTCTTGCAATATTATGTTACTTACTCAGTGATAAAAATAATTTTAGCTAATTATTTGTAGAATGTATACTATTGGAAACTATGAACATATTTATAATTTACGGTCTCTGCTGCTAACGTTTAAAACAATTTTTCTGAAAGGCTTTTCGTTGTATACATTGTCAATTATTATCAGCTTTCAATCGTCATAAATGTGCACGTCGCTGATCGTCTGTCTGCAAGAGCCATACGTATTATAATGGATATTTTATGAAAATGTTTAGAAAGAGATTTAAAAAAATTCACCAGTGTTAAGATTAATCCATACACTCAAGTAAATAAAAACTGTCAGATTATTTAATACCTATATTTTAGCTATTGCGTAGTATTATTTAGTTCTGAGGATAAGCGAGGTAGTCGTTATTGATATAATATTGAACTTTTAGTAGTATTTAGTACTTATATATCACCCTTACCGCCCTGAACACAACAAACAAAACAGGAATTTGATTGTCATTTAATTAACCCATTTATTTCATTATAATCTATTTTGCAACGTCGAAATGGTGTATATCATATTATAAACATCTGTTATAATTGAATCTCTAACTGGATAATATTATTATAGATTTTAGATTACGAAAATTCGACTTTGAAGTATGATATATATGCGTATAACATGACATTATATTTTAATATTTTGATTAAAGCATTCAAATATGAATATACTTGACTATATTGAATCAAATTTACTTATTACTTTATTGTTAAAATAATATGCTACAAAAAAATAAGGAAACGAATAGCTGTACTTAACAGCAAGATGTCAACGGTGTTTAGTTCTGTTGTCTATAAATACGACATCTGCATTCTGAAGTATTGTTATTGCAGTAGTAGTATGATGGTGCATACAAATTAAAAAAAAAAAAAATGATGAAGATTAATAATAATTTTATAATTGAAATTTAATTTTAAATATTATTATTTTTTTTTTTTGTAAACAATAAAAAAGTAAGGGTATGATGTCAGTTTTGATTTTGGTGCTTTCTCGTATACGTGTCAGCAGCAGTAGCCAAATGGGTATTAGAATGGTAGCAATCATAGAATTGTCTAAAAGAGAAAGAAAATAATTAATTGGAATAAAAAATCCTTACATATATGTATTGTTAATTAATACTTATTTTTGTCACACATCCTACATACGTACACAGTGTGACGATAGGAAAGCATTAAACTTTTTTAAAACCACAAATATTTCAATAGACATAATACACATCTTTTAATAATATAGTCACTATCATACTGTAGTACACTGAATAATACATACTCGCAATAGATTTTATCGGTTATTTATCGTTTACGTGTACACTACACAATATTACGCTATTGTGTAACTCAAACATTATAGCGTCGGTACCGGTCTCGATGTATAATATATTATATATGTAGTACTACCACAGCGATTACGGCAATGATAATAATAATAATAATAATAATAATAATAATTATTATAATAATTTATCACGCTACCCCCAGAGCACTGTAAAGTAGTTCAGTAATAACAATATTTACTCTAATATAATATAATAATAATGTTATGTAGTGTTTGAAATATTTCATTTATGTTAGAGTGCATAGTGATGAAAAGCCAAATATTTTGTATTTATAATTAATATTTTATAGTTTATCATATGTAAAACGAATTTCATAATATTCCATTGACTACAAAGTTATACAAATACCCAATTACAATTTATTGCGATAAAACAGAAACTATATGCT
This sequence comes from Rhopalosiphum maidis, assembly GCF_003676215.2. Taxonomy (NCBI): domain Eukaryota; kingdom Metazoa; phylum Arthropoda; class Insecta; order Hemiptera; family Aphididae; genus Rhopalosiphum; species Rhopalosiphum maidis. The sequence continues at coordinate 58,114,202 of NC_040878.1, read as the reverse complement.
TAAGTTATTTATTTAATAATTTTTTTATAATTTGTTTTAATATATAATATATATATATTATTATTATTAAGTATTAAGTTAATTTTTAAAAGTTTTACTTAAAAATATACATAATATCCAATATTATTTAATATCTTGTGCCTCAAAATTTGCAAAATCATATTGATAAGTCATATAAACGTTTATTGTTAATATGTAAAGAGTTACATTTTTTTTATTGTTAATGTTGTATATTATAACTCATTATGTTGCCACCAATTCAGTTTGATTATACTTACATATATAATAATAATACGTGTAATTATATGCATTGTATTATTCGTAATTTATGTTTAGAGTCTTGAATATATTTCATATTATAAACACATTGTTATTAACTAATTTATAATTTTATATTATATTATATTATTTATTGAAATAAAATAAAAACATTCACATTAGCGTTAGAAGTATGATAGAAGATTTGTTTATAAGTACAAATGTAATTATTTTACTAACTAGACACAATATACTTCGACAAAAACTCGTGTTATTTTTCAATCAATAGTTTATGTATGTAATATCGATGATACGGTATGATTGTGATTGCTGTCTGATAAAAAATAAATAAATAAATGAATACACACTCCATGACTAACGTAACGCAAGGAATGAGAACCGTAAATTACCATAATATGTTTAGGCACCGTATAAAAACGTTTTCCATTATATTTCGTTAATAATTTATATATTTAATACGCCTGGTCGGCACAGTGCACCTTTGCTCTTTTACACACGGGACACGCATATAATTGTCGGTATTTTTTTATTCGTCGGCTCATTGCCCTGAATCATATTTTAATAATATTATTACCATGACACAATTATACTAAAATATAATAATTCTATTCAAATATCACGTACGTAATTTTTCACAGAATAAACCGGGTGTAAGTGTTAAACGGCAAAATAACGATTGCGCGTGACCTTTTCGATAAATACCGTTGTCGTGACAAGTTTTCCCAGATTGCTTAAAAAAACAGAGATTTCTAAAGTAGTAGTCGGAAAAATAAGATCATAATCCTATTGTAGAATATACCTTTGTCTAACATAAATAGTCGTATGCAAGTTCGTTTGTTTTGTTCTAATGAAAATAACCATCGACTTTAATAATAATCAACTGCAGCTTTGTACAATACGACGATATACATCTAATAAACGCGACGATGTTTTATAAAGAAACGTTATTATAAATTGACTCGCAAATTTTTGCCAACTATGCATCATCAGACATAATAATAGAACGCTCTGTTAGGAATCAGTTGTTGACGTAATTACATGACAAAAATTTATCATCATATTTAGACTATTAAGTATATCAAAGTGAAAATCATTAGGTAATATATAGGTATACATAACTGGTTCAAAAATCTTAACAGTTATCCCAAATCCAATTCCATGTTTTGTTTTTAAATCCAAAATTAAACTGTAAAAATATTTTCTTTGTAACCTATATATTGTAGATTAAAGAATAAAAATAAATTACAAAATATAATTTATATAAATAAAGTATATTATATACAAGGTTATTCACCAATCGCTCTCGCTCCCTATTTTTCTTCAATAATGCAGTTATTCAAAATCTGATTTTTGGAATTTTTTTAATATATACAAAAATCATATTTTAAAATTCTTAAAAATTTTGTGCTACTTAGAATTATTTTATGGAAATACAAACTGATTTTAATATTAGATTATCTAATGTGAGTTATATTTATTAAATTAAGTTTACCTATCGTTAAAATAGTATTGACAATGTTATATTATATTATTTAAAAAATTGTGAAAACTGGAATTAAGTATTCATATCCATTTTACATACATTTTATACCCATAATGACTGTTGTCGACAAATTAATGACCAATAACTTATGTTTTGTTGTTCTTCTTATCTTTTGAATGTCGTTTAAGATGAGGATGGATTAGTGAAGCACGTAAATTGTGTAAAAATCGTTTCGGGTGGCCTAAAGAAACTATTACCCGAAAGTTAAAATATACAACAGTAAAAATATCAAATTATCGTACTAAAAAAAAAAAAAAAAAGGCAAAGTAAAAGTTAATATTTAGTTGCGCGTCGATCAATTTTTCTTTTTTCAATTAAAATGATAACAAAAAACGATTGTTCTCAGCAACGGGGAGAGAGTTTGTAAAGTTTTCGGAATGTTTGTTTTATACGTTCAAAGCAGACGGCATATCGACGTACAAATAAAATTACTACGAACCGAAAAATAATAATGGAAATAATATAATAAATATTACACTGTAATAAAAGACTACCTACTCAAATACAAAACACGACGGATTTAATCTCTGCGAAGAGCGGTATTATAAACGCCTTTGATGTTGACTTCAATAACAATACGGTTTAAAAATAAAAAAAAACATGTACAAAATTTGTCGGATAGACATTGCGCTTAGAAAAACATAAACGCACGTCAACATCAGGTGGATACCAATATAACAACCGTAATAACATTATAATCGAGTATCGTCGGCGAGGTTTTAGTATTTGACTGGTAGTGGCAGTGGCGGGCACGGAGTCTTGGGCGGGGGTGGGCGGCGAAGGCGTTGCAGTGCGGGAAACGGAATATATCTCGAAAACCTCGGTTTCTTGCCTTAAAACTTTCATCATAGCGTACGAAAACTACGGTTTTCCGCCAACGCGGAATTAGTTACGGAATAATATTATCGAGAGCCGTTACCGATTTAGCGTGGCGAACGTTCGGCGACGGCAATAATATAATTATTTACCTAATAATTTATAATATAATAATATTATTATTATCTGTAATGCGTTGTACAAGCATTGTAAAAACAGCAGTTGCGTATTTGATGTGCTTCGATTTAAATAGCATTTTTGCTGACGAACCCTCAAAATCTGCTCATGTACCTCGCCCGCTATAATATTATTTGAATCACGACTCGCGTGTACTGTTCAGAACATTTGTATTTATTAACAGACAATATTATTCACTTCGTATACACAAAACAACAAATAATATAAAAATAATTCAGCACAACGGTTTTAATCGAGAGGCCATGGCTGCCAAGGGTGACACATGACTTATAATTGTATTTCTATTGTTGAAAGTTGATAAGTACATTTTAGTTGCTAACGAAAGTTTATATGACTCGAGTTTGGAGGAAAATTCATGAGTCAATAATTATGATTCAGTCATTGATGAAACTTGACATAATTTGATTAATCTCCAACGAGAAGGGAATAGGGTACACACAGTGTGATTTGTCTCAATATAAGGTAACTTTGACATATTTTGGCTGCTGAACAAAGCGGTAGTGTTAGATATCAACATTTACCAGTGACGGGTGACTTTATTCTACAATTAAATTATTATTTGTAGAAGAAAATAGAAATATAGAATGTTATGTAATTGTTATGGAAAAATTTATTGATTTCAAAACTATAATTTAGTGTTATGAATTGTTTGTTTGTTTGTTTGTTTATTTTTTTTTTTTTTTTGATTACGCCGATCGATTTGATGTGGACTTAAATTCATAAATGAGATATGATATTGTTTTGTCTATTCTGTTTTCATAACATTATAAACACAATATTATTACTTATTAGTGATAACTATAAAAAATACTTATAGTAAGTAATACGGTCACGGCTATAATTAATATATTATACTCAAAGCTGTGGAATTTATCTGAAAAATTAGGTATTTTTTTATAATTATTCTTTATATCTTTCTATTTTTTTTTTCATTGTTAAAATTAAATATGGACGTATTCTTTACTTTCTTAAAAATTATATTAAATATACTTATACTTACTGTACTTAATATTATGATCATTATTTTTCCATTTTTATCACATAAGTAATCTATATTAATAATCTTATAACTGACTGTATTACTAAAAATCATAATTAAACATCGCATAAACTAAAAATACTTGCTTTCATCAAAACGGAATATCATATAAAAAAAAAAATAATTTCAAAATCAAAATACATTTTAGTTTTTAATTTTATAACATTTTTAAACAAAACAATACAGTTCATTAAAAATAAATAAATTAAAATACATAATATATTATATATATATATTGTATGTTTTTTATTACGTATATGTTACAAATTAAATTGCAAATAAAAATTATGGTGATAACATATTTTAAATATTTAGTGTACACACTATTTTAAAATGTGTTAACATAAGCTCCATATTAATATCTCCAGTGTGTATGTAAATATAATCGTAAAGACTACATGAATAGTACCTAAGAAATTAAAGAATAAATTGGATTTTGCCAACCACGGTAAAAAAATTTTGTTAAATTTACTTAGCTCAATTTTGTATATATATATATATATATATATATATATATTTTATACATTTAGCACTTTTATAGTTTTATCAATATGATTATGGATATATTTTTAACAACACCGTAAAATTACTATATTATAATATAAAGCACAGTGTCATTGAATCAGAGGCCGATGTATTTTAATGAAAAGTATTAGAAAAGTATGTGTCCGGAATATATTTTATGTTAACATAATAAAATAGTATTTCACTTTATTACAATTATTTAAAATTCAAAATATTTTATTTTAACAGCTACTATTATTACAATATACAATATACAATGGATTCCGCTTAATATGGGCACGTTGGGACTAACCCTGTTTGCCCACATTAAGCGGTTGCCCATAAAAACCGAAATTGGTAAAAAAAAAAAAAAAATTTATAATATCAAAAAAGTCAACAAAATCCCTTTCTGCATGCATTTCTATTTTTTCCGATAAAAATGTACTTATTGTGAAAAACACCAGGAGGATGGGAAAAATATTTAAAAAACATTCAAGTGAAACTACCCTTAAAAGTTGATTAAGAATTAGTTTTTGGCACATTATTAGATCATGATATATTTGAATATTTCAATAAGTATTATACTTAAAAATCTATACTTATTTTTAAAATATTTTGGACAAAAAGTATTAAAAGATAATTTTTTTTTTTACCAAAGATCAGTAGTATTATTATAGTATCAAATTGTTATTGTTGAAACACAAAGTGGGTAGTTTTTCATTTTGCACAACAATAATATTTTCAGTCGTTTATTTTTCATCTGAAGTTCACAATTTTACTGCTAGGTAGAAGTAAGTAGCTAGCCGTAATGTTTTTACTTTATTTTCAACAATAAAAACTACGAAAAACTAATTAGTGCCATTTTTGGTACAATATGCAGAAAAGGGTTTTAAGATTTAAATGGTACCTAGTGCTTTTTTTTACTTTCGATAAATACAATCTCATAGTTATGACGAAACCCGATTAAATTAGTCGTTTTTAAATACATATGTATATATTCTAACACTATGATAAAATAAAAATTGTCCACATAAACTGAATCGAGTGCCTATATTACGCGGCTTTTTTTAACCTTGTTAATATACATTTATAATGGGACCAGACCCTTTTGCCCATATTAAGCGGATGCCCATATTAACCGGTGCCCACATTAAGCGGAATCCACTGTATTATGTCTCATTATTTTATTACAAAATATTTTAAAACTTAAAATTGTTTACATTTTTTATTGGAATTCTAGTGCATCACACCAGATTTTTTCTTCCAAAAACATTGTAGGCGATTAATATTCATCGTTTTGCTTCTTTGTCTCTTTGAAATTCTTTGTGACCCCCATTGCTTGATATTAATATTTTCCGTTTAATTTTGAGTTTTACGAAACTTTGATAACAATTTATAAACTCTATTTGGTTTTGATATTAATCTAAATTAAATTACTTATGAGTAGATGTTCCTTATAGTGTGATTCATTATAATACAATGTTGTATACACGAGTAAACTCATTAAGACTTCCATAATACGATACTGCCAAGACGTTAGTCATCCATGGTGAATGAGTTTCGACGCGAGTCGTCTCTGCCTCACTGACCATATTATTATAGTTCGAGCGAAAACAATGGAAGTTGTTTTTCCGCCTACCAATACCTTTACACTTTTTAAACCAATGGAATTTCTTATATTTTTGTTTAAAAATATACCAATCAAAATGCGGCAGATATTCAATTGTAATGGGTCTTTTCCATCATAATAATAATAATATTATGTATAATTATAACAATAATAATAAGGAGAATCATTACAACTGGACCTCCAATTAAAAATAAATATCAATAATTTTCTAAAATAACTTAATTTAATATAAATGAATATTGTAAGTACAAATTAAATTAATGAATAATGGTTTCATAGATTCCGACGTTATTTAGACCAATAATTAATACAATATTCTGGAAAAATTAATATTATTAATGTTATGATAATATGTAGCGTTCGCACTGTCAGGTTCATTACTATTACGGGCATTATTCTTATGACAATCATAAAAATATCAAATTTTAATATTTTAAGCAAGCGATAATATAATAAGGCTATTGAAAAAAATACCAATAAGGATTTATTTTGCATTTATTTTCTTGTTTAAAAAGAAGATAATGTACTAGAATATAGAAAAGGTTAAAATATTAAAAAAAAAAAAAAAGAGGATGTAATTAATGAGGGTTGTTATTTAAGTTATTTCTTTTTTTTTCAAAATGTTTGTTGGACTACAAAACAGTAACAGATAAGATGGACATAAATCGAGGTGACATCTCAATATGGATTTTTGTACTAATTGTGAGTATAGAAAATAGGATAAGGATACTTGTATAATATACATCATGTTCACCACTGCAGTCAATCAGAATGTCGACTTCAGCTCAGAATCGTGTTATGAACTACTGATTTTAATCAACTTTCAGAATTCTTATCGAGCTATTTGATCCATTGATAGTATTGACAAAAAGTTCATTAAAATAATCGTTGGTACATTATTTACCGTTGGCGTTGGCGTGTGGAAGAGTTTCACTATTTCTTATACACCCAATTACACAACAAACTAATGGCCACGTGTTTCTGCGCACACGTTTGCAAAACTCACGCGCTCCTACTTGAAAGATTGCCTATATTTAACTCCTTAAAAACGGTCTGTATCGAATCCCTTTACACTTCAAACAATCACGAGTTACTAAGTTAATATTGACGTCGTATCTAACAGTTCGTTCATTATACGTATCCAAAGAACTTTGCCCCCGACCCACTTATCTGAAAATGCAGTGTCTTAATTATTGTACCGTGTAATAATTATTGTCCAGTACTACGAAATCTGTCTATTTCTCGGATTGATATTATAAGATATTTTATATTATGAATTCAACTGTCTTGCTGTGTGGCGAATAAAATTCAAAACGATTTCCCTATCGACGTCTATAATTGTATTTTTAACACAACATTATACATTCCTTTTTGGAACCCGACTTAAATTTTAATTATAATTAATAAAATATTTCGTGAGATTATTGAAAAAAAAAATAATACTTATTGATATAATCTAATAATTACGATATTATTAAAATACTTGTGATAAAAATATATTTTACTATGACTATAATAGTATTAAAATTTGATTTAATTTAATTTAATTGGTCTAACATTATTAATATTTCATCATCTATAAAGATTTCTTATTATTATTTCACTAATTGGATTTATTATTTTTTCACCGTCATGTATGTTATTTTTATTCTCATTAAATAGTTTTGAAAGTGCTTGTCAGATTTTTAAATATTATGTTCTTGACTAAAGTTGTCTTGTAACACGGTTTCAAGAGAAATGAGCTTTATAGATTTATCAAAAATTCAATAGGAATTCCGTGTTAAACGTAAATAAAAAAAATTTTGTTTCATCAAAGTATACATGCACCACGAATTGTCATGACTTTTCTGGATGTCTTATATCACACTAATGGTTTAGTTCTAGATAAAAATTTAAATATATAATATAATGATTTGTTTTCAAACAATTATTCGACAATTATTACTTAGCTACACGATCTATAGAGTTGTATGATTTATTCTGTTATGTTGTTGAACAATTTTGTTTTAACCACATGTGTACTGACTAGGTTTGCGACCCGTACCCGTATTTATAGGCGCAGTCTAGTCTATCACGCCGGTAACGTGGTGGCGATTGGCAGTACTTGCAAAAAATCAACGGGTAAGTTCGACGGCGCTGGGAAATACGCAAAGTCACATAACAAAAAGACGGCTATTGGTGACGTGGAAAACCCGACACCGCGCGGAAACGCCTATTGATGCTGGGGGAAAACCTAATGTCACGTGTTTTCGTCCGTCGTCGATTTTCAGTGACTTCGGTAGTTGTTTTAGTTTAAGTGTCCTTCACTAAGAAATCGTGTCCTTACTGTTGTTGTCCCCCACCCTCTTTGATTCCGCTGGTGCTTCCTATTGATTGGTCATGATTTAGAAACACCTAATAATTTACATTAGTGATTCAATATATGAGTACGTATATGTGCTGTTTTAGCCCGACACCATGATATTGTCACACGCATAATAACGCAACATAATAATAATCGATTGTTATTACCGAATGCTCGTGTGGTCACCAAGAATAGATCGATCGTGCAAGTTTACACGTGCTTTGTCTTATTGTAACCGGTGCATGCCACCAGTCAGCCCGCGCTCCACATAACACATTATAACATAATATATAATATATAATAGATAATTATGTTGTAGCTTATATTGTAGCACGGTGTACATAAACCGTAAAAAAATCATATTTCGAGTGTCGAAAACAGATCTGTAATAATAAATACTTAGGACATAATTCTTTAACAATAAATCAAAAAACTATATGCGTGTACTTTTCTTCTATGCTTGTCGAATAAATAAGTCATGTGTTGACTAAGTATCTTATAACAATTAAATACACAACGACATACTCAATAAACCTTCAACTATGCCCGTTATAAATCTAAACAATTACATTAAAATATAAGCACCGTCACAATCAAGACGTACATTTTAATTTATATGTATACGTGTTTATATATGTATCATGTCCATGACTAAGTACTCTAACGGCATATTTATATTTTCTGCTTACATAATATCGTAGATACGCATGCTTTTGATGTATTATTATTATATATTCCGTCCGTGAGTTTACATTTTTAATAATAGTCACTTCGTTTAGTAACAATTTGCTTAATCAACCTTTTAGTTTCAAAGACGTTTATTTATTTTAATAAGTTTTCATAACACTTCTATTATATTACGTATTTTATATATTTTATAAACATAACTTATATTATTTTATAATAACAAATTTAATTTATTTAAGAGAAGCATAATAACAACTACGGAAAAATAACTTGCACTGCAATCAAATAAAATAAAATATTGTAAAATACAAATCATAACCAATCATTTTTATTTTCGTTGATAAGGTTAACAATGTTGTATCTAAACTAAATATTCTGAAAAATATTTATATTAGTATTAAAAATATACATAATTATTGTTATTGTACACAATTTTATTCAAATAATTATAGAACGAATTTATTTGCTAACAGTATCACAATGTAAGACATGAATATATTATACACAAACATAATTTTCCCGGAAAATAACTGACATTGACCCACAGATCCACACACCTATAAAATAGGAACGACGATTTTTACACTCTCGCATTATATATCATATAGAGAGAGAATTAAATTTTATTGAGTATTAGAATAGGGCTTATGGCACAAGGTCGAAGACATTTAATTAGTTAATTTCTAATACATTCGTGATAGCAATAGAAATTGGTATTCTTTTTAAACATAAATATTATACATTTTACATACCCTACATAAGGAAAATTGAATTTGATAACAATGGTAATGCATGTTTTTAATGTGTATTGTGCTTTTTTTTATTATTATAATTGTAGGTACTTAAGATAACAGTTACATAAAAAATGTATATTAATACAAAGTAGTACCTATGTATTTACCCTATTCATACATTTTACAAACGTATTTCACTTACCTAATTGAAATATACACGAAATGAAATTACCACCCAGTCTTCCATATACGTTCGTCCTAATGTTTAGTAGTTTTTAAATTAATTAACTTGAACGAAAAGCGGTAGGTATATTTTACATTAAATAGTTATTGAATGAATTTAAAAAAAATACGGTTCGTTTTTATCAGTTATTGACTTTTGTCTCATAGTTCTCTAAGATAAAAGGTAATATATTTTTAAAAAGATGCAAAACGTTATCGGTAATATAATAAATATTTTTTTTTATTTTTTTACTACGAGATCAAAAAAAAGTTGTAACTGAAAGTAAAAAGATGAGTTTATTTTATAATTTTAAATGTCTATTTGAGCTTAACAAAGCTAATTATGTATTCAATTAAATAATAATTATTAATTATTTTCTATTAATGTAGAATGTGCGTACGACCTTCATTATAGTTTAAAGTCACAATTTTTAAGCTTATCAACTGATAAAAATATGTTTTTTACAAAGTATAATTTATCGTTTCGGTGAAATGGATTTATATAGAATTAAAATATTTTATGTCAAATATTGTGAATTTTAAGTTTTTAAATGTTATCGTTTGATATTTAGTTAATTGCACAAATAATGTGTAAAATTAAGCTCTTGTACACAACTTTCACAACTAAAAAGTTATAAAGTCACCGGTAGATGGCAGCTTAAAGCTCACCGATAGAAGTACAGTTAAAGAACATTTATAATACTTCTTTTACCAGATAGCGTTGTAACAATATTTTTATGTACAGTAAAATTATCAACATTGTGGTTTCGCAATCTAACGGTACAGGGATTCAATAAAATTAAAATAATATTTTAGTGGGACAGAGAGAGTCAAACTTAACGTCATTCAAAATGGTTAATAATAATTAAAACTACCTGTGGCTCTATCTGCAAGGTTGATCAGTATCTGAATAGTAAAAATGATTAAAATGTTTGATTATGTATAACAGGCATAGGCAACTCAAAGTTGCTAGAAAGCCAATTTTTAGAACTTTAAAATTTAGTTGGCCAGATAGCATAGAAAGCGAAAAAAATGTTTTTGCACCACCAGTCACAACTAATGACCACCAAATGGTTAGATTGAAATTTTTACACCATTATGTGTATATTATATATTTACATTATAAATATAATAAACTGCAATTTAGTAAAACACAGTCGTAATTTTAAAATGTAGCACGGGCCAGATAAAAATGTTCGTGGGCCGCCATTTGCCGTCTTTGATGCATAATATTATAATATTATTATCCACATAGTTGATAATCGATAGATTTTAAATAAAATAAATTTGCTTGTTATAATATAGTGATGTAGTTTTAAGTATATGCCTATTTCTGTAGTTCTTTCTTGGTGACTTTCAGAGGTTATGAAATCACTTAGAAAGGAAACAACTTATAGTTAAGAATACAAATTGAATAAAATGCGATCATCGATATTCTAACAAATATCGATCTAATACTCGTGTTACTAAAATTTTTATTTAAAATTTAATTTAAATTGTTTAAGAGATATATAGCTGAACTACTGCAACTCAGCTCCGGTAACTGACTTGGATTTTTTTTTTACATTTTATTACAAAATTATCTAATATGGGTATTAGATACTCTAATATTTTTGTCTCTGGCTTGATTATCAAGTCCGACGAACATAATATATATATTATTCGTTACTACATAAATAAATTATATACATACTTTTTTTTAACCAGTAAAAATGCATTATTTGAAAAGCAAACCTTTTTGGCCATCCAAACTTTTAGTAACATTTTTTTTTTTAATATGGAATACAAATTATTTCTATTCAATCGTATTAAAAATGTATACAACGAAACTTAGTCGATTATAGGTTAGTCCGAGATCTAATCAAAAACTTTGGTCGTTTTTAGGGTTTTCAATAATTCAATTTCCCTCTTAAAAAAAAAAAAGGTACAATATAGAGCACGTATTGTGTAATTCGAAATATTGTAAAATAAATTATTACCGTCGTTCGAGCGACATTATGGCCAATCTCAAAAAATCGAATTTATGTTAAAAAACAAAATGTCATTATAGTTAATCTATTTTGTTTTTAAATATTTTAGTCAAGTAAACATTTTCGTAGTAATAATTGTTCAGGCATACAAACTTTTAAAATGGTTTTGTTCTTAATGTAAAAATTCGGTAAAGAGTTTGGCCATGATGTTACATTATTGACTTTATGTTTTTTTTTATTTATTTATAATTAATATCTTACTGCTGATTACTAACAATGTATTCTAAATAAAGAATGAATTATGCGTTCGATATTGGGTAATCACCAATTATTATATTTAATTATTCTTTTATTTTACCAATTATATAAATGTATTGAACTAAACACTGATGATATCTGAATAGTACTATTATAGTCACATATTATGATTATTATAGGACGTGGAAAAATACTTCGAGCGAAACACATTTAATTCGAGTGAACTATGGCGCGCATATCTTGTTCGATTCATAGAATATATTATATATTATAAAATATTTTTATTAGAGTGTGTTCTATACTACTGTGACTTTACACAGAACGGAAAATCTCTAGAAATGTTAAGTCGAGAAACAAAAACCACTTACCTAAAGCCATAAAGTAACGTGCGTGTTATTGGTTCGGAATACGTATCGTATGCACGGCGCCCACAGATCCATTCGATTATACTTGGAAATATATTATTATAAGTTTTAATGTTAGACGCCGTTGATTTAGTATTCTCCACATCGCTCGGTTGAGGTCGATCAGTCTTTATGTTGGCCGATCATCTGATTGATATTTTTTTTTTATCTTTATTATTATTTTTATATATTTTAATCACCCAGTTTTGTTAATCCATGATCGTCACTATTTTCCTGTTGATCATAATAATTAGGTTCTTGATTTTGTCGCTCTCAAAGATCTATTCTAATTTGCCAAAAATGTCCACTTTTGATCCAATAAATATGTAGAAATATACGTAGAAAATTAATTATTAATCTAAATATTTAAAAGAATTCTTTAAATTTATAATTACAAAGAAATTATAACACAAAGAAAGAAAATAAAATATTATTATGCACTTTATAATAATTTTCATAGAAATACACGTACAATTTGACGAGCTTATGATTTAGATTATATTATTATTTACTGGAAAAAAAATATATATTTTAATATTCATATATATTATATTAAGCTCGATTAAATGAAAAGATTTGTGTGTGTTTGACAACTAAATTCGATGACAATCCTATTCATTGTAGAACGTGTGCAAAATATATTCGCAATAGACTTTTCTGACAAAAGATTATCGTCATATGAAACTAAAATCATTTTAATAAAAATCTACAAACATTTTGTCAAAAACTGTTTAATGGATAATGGTCCAACATATTTTAAAAACAATTTACGATAATTTGTAATTTTAGTAAAATTTAAATTATGGAAATATCAGAAGAAGTTGTATATTAATAACCTTTTAATTATTTATTTTGCTTTATATCTATTCACTGACTATAAAAATTCGCAAGTCATTAACGGCTATTGAGATTAATTTTATAAATATTATTTAAAAATAAATTCAAACTAATGGAATATATTTATAAACTTACTAAGAATATTAATACCAATCAACAAATTGGTTGCATTTAAAAAAGAAATTGATTATCAAATCAAATTCATGCCATATATTTATGATATTCTCTTAAAAATATATTATCTTAAGAATTAAATTTTAGAAATTAAATATCATCAATGTAACGCTTACAACGTACATAAATATAACTACACATACTTTTCACTTACTTTTGGTTATCTGTAAGACACATACACGTTTTGAATTAATATTATTACTATTTTTATGATTATTAAATCATCAATAAATTACAAGTGCTACCCGTGTGTACCGTGTACTTAATCGATTAAGGTGTTAAATATCTATTTTTAACACTTAGCGCTTAGGTATATGAGGAATTTCAGATGCAATTTAACTGAAATTTCAAACGAAAATCTTTGATCAGATAATGATCCGAAATATTGTAAAAAAAAAAAATGTATACAATAGAGTAAATACAGAGTACATCTACATTCGTCTGCAGCGCTTCCCTTAGGTTATCTGCAGAACACATGCTAGTATTAAATTATTATTATTATTAATTTTCTTATGATTTTTAAACCGACGATAAATCACGATAATTTCTCGTGATGGATTGTGGATGGGTATAATCAATTTGAAAAAGTCTTAGCTTTCAAAATCTTGCCTAGTACTTATCTATTTTAAACAATTAAAGCGTATGTGAGGATTTTTAGCTATAATATTATTTCCGACAAAAATATAGCTAACTATGCTTAATGATTTATTTTATTATACGCGAAATTTAATCGATTTTAATTTAAAACGTTTACATTGAATGTTGTTTATTACAACTGAGCAGTGCTGCTGATGATATATGGAATAAAAATATGAACATAACAATTATTTATGCCGCAACATCGATCATTAGTAGTGTTACAAACTAAAATGAAAATTGTTTTCGAACTGTCATTTGAAAATGCCGAGTTAATCTGACAACATTTGGACTGAAAAATAAAACGCAAATTATAATATTGTACACCGAAAAGTTTTATTTGTATCTATATAAATATATTGTATGACTTTCTATACAAAAATATCGTGAATAAAATAAAAGTTTTAAGAGCTAATAATTCTTGGAAAAATATTTGCGAGGATAAATAGAAATAAAAATAATAATTGTTTGGTGATTTTTAGTATACTAATAAGTAATATTATATTATTTGATAATCTTTTTTTTTTCTGTTACAGGTGAGTGAATTTTCCAAAGTTTTTTTTCCAAAACTACGTTCAAGTTGTGGCAAGCCAAAAAATAATTAATTTTAAATGCACATAGTTTCCGGGAAAAGTAAATTAAAATATTTGCTTATGTTTTTGTTTTGATTGCATTCACAATATAAAAATAATATTGTTTTTTGCTTTAAGTGTTTGACCAGTCATAGTTGGTTTTTTAGGTGTTTTAATTTTTTTTAATTTTAATAACACATTCTAGCAGAATAAGCACACTTCTTATTTATTTTATAAGTAAAGTTATCACAATATTATTATTCTATTAAACAGTTCTAGTAGCATTTTAAGATCATACTTGAATTAAAGTTAAATGATATACCCCAAAAATAATATGTTTTTTAAATACTGTTTACCCTTTTTCCCAACCACAATTATATAACCACTCACAAAGTTTTTACTTTTTTTTTTTTTTACCATAAATAGTTATTTTACCAAATATTTATATTTCTTAGTCATTTATCATTACATTCGTACTTACATTACACATTTAACATAACGTTTGTAAGATGTTATAAAAAATATAAGAATAATAATAATATTATCTTATTATATATAATAAGATTCGTCTTTTGAAGTTTAATGACAATTTTAAATAACGTACAAAATAATAATAATAATAAAAAAAAACGATCATCGCTAGGGGATTCCATTACTATATTTCCATTTCCTTACCAAACAAAGGCATTTATGGTTCAAAGCGAAACGATAAAATCAATGACGATTACGATTTAAAAATGTATTTAGAGAACACATTTATTAAAAAAAAAAAAAAATGTAAATAACAATAATAAAAATATTGAAATCTTTATAAAAATATCAAATCATTTTATACCTTTTTTCGTGAGTTAAAGCCACGAGTGAAATCAGTTGCAAACTTCCGTTAGTAAGAATATTACGGATTGTGGTTGTCTGTTTACACCAATACTGAAACATGTAAATTTATGAGTTTTTAATTTAATAAATCACCAATCAAATTAGGAAAGTGAAATATGTCTCTCTGTTGTCGCAATAATATTTTATATAAGTACCATTGAATGACAAAATTACAAAAAACGATGTTACGTTATTATTATTATTTAAGTCTTTAACTCACGCAACATAGTTGCAGAAAAACACGTCACAAACAATAACTGCAGCAAGTGCACAAATGCGGACGCGTTTATTGTTACTATTATTATTTTTTTTTTTTTTAAATAATCTATAAAACATTTTATGTACACAGTTATCCGCAAACTAGAATAAACTAACTCCGAGTTCGTCACAACAATATGAAATAAAATAGAGAACAATTTACGGAACATACATTTTGATATCCAATAAAAAAACCTTTTTCTTTATATGAACACATATACATAAATTTAAACGATGTTTTTTTATTGGTTTGACAATAAAGATATATAATATTATAATCTCATAAATATTAAAATAATTGTACTTAACATTTACTGATGCAAGCTATATATTATGTATAATATTTATTTTTCAACTGGAAAGCCATTCGCTCACATTGTATACTTACCTACGTAGATGCCGTTATGGACGTATTATTATTATTATGGTTCTAAATGGAAAAAAAAAAATAAAACAGTTTAAAACGTTTGAAAATATGATGCATTCCGTAAGACTGCAAAGCATTAGAGATTGTATATAAAGGTAAAAATAACATTTTTAGTATTTTATTATATTCACCGTTGTCGTCATCGTATTCGTCATCAGGGTCGCATCAAATAACGACGCGGGTAAAATTGCGCGAATATTCGTATAAACACCGGTAGAAATAATTGGCCTGGAATCCATTCGACTTAAATAATTCGGTTGATAACACGCCGATGATGGTATATACTTGAAAATACTTTGGGTCATTAATCATTTAGTCGAGTTGCCTTAGATCTTGCGCTTCGGTCAAAATGTAAATTCGGACAAAATCAAATTGCATGGGACGCGGTGGTTCATAATATACAACACTGTATTATTAATAACAAACAAAGTTGTGGTATCGTTGAGGAATTCAAAACTTTTGTGACTCGAAAATCGTTTAGTTTTGTTTATTTTGTGAATTCCAACATAAGCCGACTAGGTGTAATCGGTCTGTGACCATTACGCAAATAAGAATGTGCATAAGGAATCAGTATCAACGTGGTAATATTACTATACACAAGTCGTAATACACACATTTATTTGAAGGCAGCATATTTCATATACAACATGAAAACCAAATGTTTCAGTCTAATTGTCGTCGTTACAAACGATCGCGATTAGAGTAATATCGGTCAATTTTATACCTGTTTTAGATGAATCAATATTAAATAGTATGTGTGCTTCTATGATATATGGCGCTCAAGTACCGCGTGTCACAAGATTCATAATGAACGTAGTCAAAATAGAGCTTTAAAAACGATTTTGAGATCTAAGGAATTTATCGTGATTTTGCAATTTAATGACCGTAATTAAAAGTATTCCAAAATAAAATATAAAAATGTTGTTTAAATAATAAAGAGTCTAAAGCATTGAATTACTAAAAA
The DNA here is from genome assembly GCF_003676215.2 of Rhopalosiphum maidis. NCBI lineage: Eukaryota > Metazoa > Arthropoda > Insecta > Hemiptera > Aphididae > Rhopalosiphum > Rhopalosiphum maidis. The sequence continues at coordinate 58,096,830 of NC_040878.1, read as the reverse complement.
CAATTATCATCTATTTATTATTTGATTGGTATGGCAATATTATAGATAAATAATAGATAAAATATAAAAACTCTTATGTAAAATAGAGAGATATGACGTGTATCTTTATTTTTATTTTATTGTCAAAAACCAAATTATATTTATATATCTAAAAAATAAAAACAAAATACAACAATACGAATTCGCGGGCGGTACTCTATTTTACATATATAATATATGTAAATAAAAAATATGTTTTTCGCCGATTCACATTAAAAAAATTCAGCGGTCTATCGCATTTTGTCACTTGAAAAAATATTATGT